>NC_045806.1:22704372-23304372 GCF_009873245.2 Balaenoptera musculus
TAAATATTCATAACAGCATAAATGAAAAAGATGAAAACACATTAATTACATATCCCACTCAAAAAGCTAATAACAACAAAATAAAGTAAAAGAGAGCAAAGGAAGGAAATAATAGGGCTTACAACAGAAATTAATGCATTAGAAACCAGAAAAGTAGTATTACTTATAAATGAATGTCTTATTTCTGTGAAAAGTTAATGAAACAGATATCTTCAGTTAAACTAACCTAGAAAAAAAGTACAATTCACAGTAAGTTTGAAATAACGACTGAAACAGAGGACATCATTTGCAAAACTCTTTTCAAGTAAACTTGAAATTGTCTGTGAAATGGATGATTTATTAGGAAATATAATTTACCAAAATGTATCCCTATAGAAAAAAATTCCAAATTAATTTTCATGGAAGAAATAGAGAGGGTTATCAAAGAACTGCCCTCTAAAAAAAAAAGGAGCAGGGTCAGTTGTTTTAAGAGAAATCCTTCTACACCCTCAAAGAGCAGAGGCTGCTAACTTTACCTGAACTCTTCCAGAGCATAGACAAAGAAGGAAAATTTATAATTAAAGAAATTTGGGGTTTTATTTATTTTTTATTGTGATAAGAACACAACATGAGATCTACCCTCTTAAACTTTTATGTGTACAATACAGTATTGTTAACTCTAGTCACTATGTTGTACATCAGATCTCTAAAACTTAATCATCTTGCATAACTGACACTTCATACCTTGTTGATTTTCTATTTTCTATATAGTAGTGTGTATATGTTAATCCCAAACTCCTAATTTATCCCTCCCCCTCCCACATTTCCCCTTTGGTAAGCATAAGTTTGTTTTCTATGTCTGTGAGTCTATTTCTGTTTTGTAAATAAGTTCATTTGTATCATTTTTTTTAGATTCCAAAAATCAGTGATATCATGATATTTGTCTTTCTCTGTGAATGTAAATAGTGCAGCTATGAACATTGGGGCACATGTATCTTTTTGAATTAGAGTTTTTGTCTTTTCCGGATATATGCCCAGGAGTGGGATTGCTGGATCATATGATAACTCTATTTTTAGTTTTTTAAGGAACTTCCATACGTTTTTCCGTAGTGGCTGCATCATTTTACATTCCCACCAACAGTATAGGAGGGTTCCCTTTTCTCCACACCTTAAGAGGGTAAATCTTATGTGTTCTCACCACACACACACACAAAAAGAAAATGGTAATTATGTGAGGCGATAGATATGTTAATTAGCTTGACTGCGGTGATAATTTCACAATGCATACGTATGTAAAAACATCAAGTGGTACACCTTAAATGTATACGTTTTTGTCAATTTTACCACAATAAAGCTGAGGAAAAGAATATCTAGATACGTGGGAAAACTACAAGCAAAGCAGAAAAATTGCAATGCAAAATTTAGGGTAAA
This sequence comes from Balaenoptera musculus, assembly GCF_009873245.2. NCBI lineage: Eukaryota > Metazoa > Chordata > Mammalia > Artiodactyla > Balaenopteridae > Balaenoptera > Balaenoptera musculus. The sequence goes on from NC_045806.1 coordinate 22,705,783, forward strand.
TTTCTGCTTCTAGCCATGATGGAATAATAGCAACCAAAATAATCATTTCACTTTCAACATCTAAAAAAATGGACAAAATACACAAAACAAAAGTTTTCAGAAATTGAGCAATTCACAGCACAGGACAGCAATCCCTGAGACAGGAAACCAATTAGGTGACCCTTAGGATTGCCCCAGTTTACTGCATAGAGTGAATATCCAGGCTGCAGTTCACAGGAGCTTGAGGGGAGATACCTAAGAACCAGATAGGCTAGAGTTTACAAGTCAGAGTACTAGTGAAGAAAGATCTGCACAGAAAGAAAATAACCACACAGAGAAAAAGCTCAAGAGACTTGCAGAGGGTTCCATGGGAGCCCTCAGCTGTGGACAGATCAGTGCCTGAAAGGGAGGAAAGAACCACTGGAAAGAAGCAGACAAAACTATGACCAAAGCTTATCAAGGGCCAAGAGGAGTTTGTGTTCTTCAGCAATAAAGAGAAAAACATCTTGAATATTAAAAATCTAGAATACTAAGAAGCGTATGTTCTTAGTAGTATTTTAAGTTTGATGGTTGATTTTATATATATATATTATAATATAGTGTGTAACATATTATTGATATTATTGATTATATTGATACTATGTTGGTTACACTGATATTGAAAATAATATCTATATATAATATAGATATCCTATATAGTTATATATTTAATATATATATCTCCTTTGTCCTTTTAAATACCCACTGATATTGAAAATAATATCTATATGTAATATAGATAGCCTATATAGTTATATATTATATATATATTATATCTCCTTTGTCTTTTTAAAATTAAATGTGTTCATTTTTAGTTTATGGTTTTTATTAATGGAGATTTTTATAACTGAATTTGACAGTAAGGACATGTGAATGCCATTTCATTAATCTAATGAAATAAGAAAGTCTGTAATTTCTTCTTCTAGCCCTGTATTTCTTGGCAAATCAACAGAGAAGGAAGGAAATCTTAGAAACAGCTGAAGTTGTAATTGTCCCAAATTATTTTTTTCAGTCTCTACCTTGTTAATTTTGGGGGAAAAACAATTCTATATGGGAAAAGATTTCCTTCGATCTGACCCTGCATCACCTGCCTGTAATGTCTCCTTCATATTCTGGCAGGGAAAAGAGGATCAGTGGTAAAAACAACAGATGGAAGGGCCTATTTTCTTGGTAATGATGCCTCTGTAATTCTGTGGGTTTGATTGAGGCTATCAGTCAACAGCTTCTAGATAATTTGCATTAAGGATATTTTAAATGTCTAGTTTATTCAATGTCAATTTTCTGTCTTTAATGCACAATTATGAAGGAATACTAGCTTTTGTCTTTTTTAAACTAAAAGCTGGATTTCACCTAGGTAGCACACCACACACCAGGACTGCCATCATTCCAATAACGGAGCGTCACTCTAACCTTTGAGTCTCAGAGGGCAAAAACAATTTCTACTATATCCCTTTCCTCAGCCACTCTTCTTTTATCCTTCACATTTGGGTTGCTTGAGAAAGATAATAGTATTTCTTAGATTTTTCACTTGAAAGATCAAGGAATACAATAACCAGTTATTGAAAGAAATATCTGTAACAATTCAAATTACAACTGCACCAAAACCTGGTTATACCCATTTCTTAAAAATCCACAAAGGGGTTTTTTTTTATTAAAGAAAAAAATCCTGTTTTTGCCTGAAATACTTGAAAAAATATGCTAAAATAAAATACAACCAGAATGAGAGGATTACTTGTTCTGTGTTCAAAGATACTTCTCAATATTTACTGTAATCTTTGTCACAAATGAGTTTGTAATTATTTGAGGAAGCAAAGTGGTATAGAAATCTGATAAAAGTATATTAAGAATGAGCAAATGAAAATATCTGAAAGAAAAAATATTTTTGCTTTATGCCCTTAAAAGAAGCATCATAAACAGAAAGTCAGTTACAAAAATCCCCGCTAATAGAAATGACCAACTAGAAAAATAAATGTATTTAATTTTAAAAGGACAAGGATAAATATATATTTTAAAATAAGAAAGTGGCACAGTTAACACAACCTATTTATAGAAATATGCCATACAATACGTTGAAAAATCCCATTAGTACCGATAAATTTGGGACAGACATTTCAAGCAGTGTGTATAGTTTTCAGTTTTTATAACATACAGTTAAACGTCCCTTGTATTTAGTAAGTGATGAAAGGTATTTCAATTGATTTAAGAATAATGTTTAATTCTTTTCAATGAATTATGCACCAAAATAAAAAGTAATCTGGGGTATTCTGAGAAGAGATCATCATATATGAATTAAGTTCTGGAAAACAAAGAAGTAAACTTTAAAATCAGTTGAAAATTACTTTGCCTGGATTTTGTGGGCTCATCTAAATACAGTAATGATTTCCTCATAATGTACTTCTCTCATTTTCCCCCCTTCTGAGACCACTTCACTATATAGTTTCTAAAAGAAATTATAATGTTTGATTTTTAAAATGAAGGCAATATGTTCTTTGATATTTCCTTCTTGATTAAAAATGAATTAGCTAATCATGCATACTTTAACACCTTAAACTTACATGAAAATTAAAATTAAGTGTGCAAGGTATGCAGGAGTAAAATGACTCGTTGTTCAAGAATGAGAAAGAGGAAATGTACAACAAAATCTGCATGGAAGGGGAAAGTTGTACAAAGTTTGCAGAAAAGGAATTTATTTGTCTTGGTCAAAGCTAGCTAAGATTTGATGGATTTATATATAAGATTTTTTTAAAAAGGAGCTTTAGTATAAAATATTGTACTGATACAAAACTAGAATTTGGTTTTCTCTCTGTTAAAACGACAAGTTTTTCTAGGATCATTGGTCTTCTCTTAATAAGCGGTTGTAAAAGTTACTTTCTGTACTTTCTAAATAATCTGCCTAGAAGGTAAAGATTTTATGTTTTATCAGAATAACATCCTGCGCTTTGTGTTGACTTTATCATGCCCTTGATTATTTAAGAAAACAAAGTCTTCTCTTTTGAAAGAGTGAAGGTTTTATAAAATCATGTTACCTCCTATATTTACTTTTGAAAACTTTTATAGTCACTTTGGTTAAATGGGTAGCCAAATATGGCTTCTCAGTGACCCACGACCCTATTTAATCAAGTGTTCAAACTTGACAATCTTTGACATTTTGCATTCTAGAAAACAAATCCTAAATGATATCTTCTGGATCTCAAACTGTTTTTGAGAGTTCCCAGAGGACCCCTGGAAAATCACAAAAGATCTTTCACCTTGTAAAAAGAGTGGGGCTAGAAATAATTAGGTTTATTTGATATGTTAGAGTTGCATAGGAAGTGTTATCAAATCAGAGGAGATGCTTAACATTTCCTAGTTTATATTTGTATGGGGAAGATGTTACTAACATAAATATTTCAGAAATTGTATGAAGTTCTTAGAGATTTGTCAATGTCCTTGCTGTCCATGATATGTCCTGGTACTGCTTTGCCTGATATTAGACTACAAGAGTATAGTGTTATTGGTCATTTTGATCACAAAATAGGTTACTTTGATCACAAATTTAGTTATTTTTTCAAATGTTGTATAACACAGAAACAACCAAATTTCCTTGTCATTTGCATTTATTTTTATAATTAAGTCTCATCAGATATTTTTACTCTTTCGGTATCCACAGATAGTTTTCTGCTTTACTCTGAGGCTTCCCAGAAGTTCTGCCATCAGACTAGAATGCCAGTCTTCAACAAAAAAGATTGTCTATGATCTCTGTGGAGAGGACCATTCCAAGTACTCTGGAGCACAGACTTCTGATAGCCTTGCTTAAATATCTGAGGCCAAACCATTGTACTGAGTCAGGATTTGTAGAACTTTAGTAGAGAAGTTGATGAGTTCATGAAACTGCTGATTCTAGATGGAGCCGAACAAGAATTAATTGCATAGGACTGAATGAACTTATGCAGGATGATTGTCAGTTTTGTTTGGAAAATTGATGTTATTCTATTTTCTGAAAAAAGGAACCCTTTTTTCTTTAGCTAGAATTTATAACAATTTAGTAGATTATAATTTTATAAACAGAGATGAAACATTTATTTTTTCTCCTGGCCTGATCCTTCCAGAATTCAGAAACTCCTAATTGAATATTCTTTTTTTCATGGCAAAATAATTGTTTTCATGGTTTTAATAAGAATCTGTTCTCCTCATCAACAGAACATAATTGGAAACATTGGTTACATAACTAAGGCTTTGACTGGAATATCATATTTGAGAATCAGGCTCATAGAATCAAATTTGAACAAACACTCCTGAAGAGCTAAAGTTGACTTTTTGAAACCAATGCTTACAAAGCCCTTTTGGGAAAGCCTGCCTGGCACCTAGCTTATAGGATCCCCAGCCTTTCAGGTGAGTAAGGAAGTTTGCTTCCTCGCAGGCCCAGGAATATTAAGATATTTGAGGGACTTTGAGAAGACAGGAATTTTACCCAAATTAATAGGTACTGCAAGTGAAATCTGGTGGTGAGTTCTTGGCTTGGCTTACTAGACTCAAGAGGATTTTAAAAGTCCAATGTAAAATTCCTTATAAAAACTTCCAGCAAAGCGAGATTTAAAGGGCCTATTTAGTAACTTGCCATTCTTGCTGTACCTGTGTAAATAATCAGACAAAATCTAATGAGACAGACTTAGTGACCAAGAATAACCTTTCTTGACATTATCCTTGATGAAAAAGTGTATGACTGTAGAGAGAAATTTATATTTCAACTGTAAACTATAGCACACTATTGTGGGTTATCATATTCTGGTCCTGTTCATTGTCTTTGAGGTATTTTGCAACTGCATGCTTTTATTATCTACCTGCACATTGGACCTACCATCTTGCACATATTGTCAAACATATTATCTGGCTACAACTCTCCAAACGAACATTTCCAATTTTTCTCCCTCCCTCCAGACTTGGCATCACTGAGAACTGAAACCTGACTGGCCAGATCCCTATCGAAACTCTAGGTTGCCTTGAAGTTGGCCCTTTCTCCCAGGAGCTGAAGAAGCACTGAGAGTTAAAGCCCAATGACTTCATATACACAACAAAGGACATGTCCCTGCAACTGATCACACATGGGCTGGGTTTCTTCCTGTGAAAGTCACTGTCTGGGTCACTAAACAAATCTGGAAAAATGCTCAGATCATGCAAGTGGTTACATGAGAGATAAGCAAGACCAAGAGCACTGATATCATAGCTTCAAGAAACTCAAAAAGCAGTGCTATATGATCAGAACATTTCCACCCACCAACCTCTTGGATGGTTTAATATACTAATGTTTAATATAACATGTTATATTAATATTTCTCTTTTTCGTTTTAGGTATCCCTCTCTTAATATGCCTGACACTAAAACAAGTGACCTTTGTTAGCAGCCCTCAACAGATGGGTCAACTGATTTTTCAGAAACAATGCCAAGAGCAGTCCTCAGTACCCATGTTTACCTATGACAAGGCCAAACACAGACCCTCCAAATTCCCATTTTTTGTCTCGTAAATTAGCTAAATTGCTACTTCACTGATCAATAGAAACAAAGCATTGCCTCCTTTTCTCAACCCCCTGACTTTTGCCTCGCCCCCCATTCCCCCAGCCTGAGTTAGCATACAGCCCTCCTTAAAGACTCTTCCAGGAAAGCAGGTTGGTCTCAGGCCAAGTCTGGAGGGAGAGAGAACACTGTCTGATCAAGCCATGCTTTCATTCTGCTTTCCAAACCCAGTTCTTTCTAGCCTTGCTTACACCTCTCTATAAAAGAGAACTACCTGTCTAACTCTTGAGATCCTTGCAGATCTTATAGTCACAGCATTCTATTACAATAGCCCTTGTTCTCCTACTATAACAATCCCTTCCTTCCTGCCTGCAATAATGTTTTTGAATAAAGTCTTTCCTGAGTAAGGAAAAAATCCATTGACCATATATGTGTAGGTCTCTGTCTGTACTCTATTCTGTCCCATTACACTATGTGCCTACCCTTTTACCAGTAAAACACAGTATTGATTACTGTAGCTTTACATTAATTTTTGAAATCAGGTTGCAAGAGTCTCCCAATTTTGTTCTTCTTCATTAAAAAAAAATCAGTATGTCTAGGGTTTTTGTTTTTTCATATAAATTTTAGAATCATCTTGTTACATTCTATAAAAACACCTGTTGGAATTTTGAATAAGATTGCATTGAATCTTTAGATTAATTTGGGGAGAACTGACATCTTGACATATTGAGTCTTTCAATATCTGAACACAAACAGAGCTCTCATACATTTTTTGGTGAAAATGTTAAATGATACAGCAACTTTGGAAAATAATCTGGCAGTTTTTGTATTTTTAAATACATACTTAGGGGAGACCTTCAAGATGGCAGAAGAGTAAGAAGTGGAGATCACCTTCCTCCACACAAATACATCAGAAATACACCTACATGTGGAACAACTCCTACAGAATACCTACTGAACACTGGCAGAGGTCGGATCCCAGGGAGAGGACTGGGGTTGGCTGTGTGAACACAGCCTGAAGGGGGCTAGTGCACCACAGCTAGCCGGGAGGGAGTCCAGGAAAAAGTCTGGAGCTGCTGAAGAGGCAAGAGACCATTGTTTTGGGGTGCGCGAGGAGAGGGGATTCAGAGCGCCGCCTAAACGAGGTCCAGAGACGGGAGAGAGCTGTGGCTATCAGTGCGGACCCCAGAGACGGGCATGGGACGCTAAGGCTGCTGCTGCCGCCACCAAGAAGCCTGTGTGTGAGCACAGGTCACTATCCACACTGCCCCTCCCAGAAGCCTGTGCAGCCCATCACAGCCAGGGTCCCGTGATCCAGGGACAACTTCCCCGGGAGAACACACGGTACGCCTCAGGCTGGTGCAACGTCACGCCGGTCTCCTCCGCCGCAGGCTCACCCCACATCCGTACCCCACCCTCCCCCCGGCCTGAGTGAGCCAGAGCCCCCTAATCAGCTGCTTCTTTAACCCTGTCCTGTCTGGGCGGGAACAGATGCCCTCAGGCGACCTACACGCAGAGGCGGGTCCAAATCCGAAGCTGAACCCTGGAAGCTGTGCGAACAAAGAAGAGAAAGGGAAATCTCTCCCAGCAGCCTCAGGAGCAGCGGATTAAATCTCCACAATCAATTTGATGTACCCTGCATCTCTGGAATACCTGAATAGACAACGAATCATCCCAAAATTGAGGGGGTGGTCCTGAGGAGCAAAGATATACACATTTTTTTCCTTTCTCTCTTTTTGTGAGTGTCTATGTGTATGTTTCTTTGTGTGATTTTGTCTGTATAGCTTTGATTTTACCATTTGTCCTAGGGCTCTGTCTGTCCGTATGTTTTTGTTTTTTGTTTTTTTTAGTATAGTTTTTAGCGTTTGCCATCATTGGTGGATTTGTTTTTTGGTTTGGTTGCTCTCTTCTTTCTTTTTTTTCCTATTTTTATTACTTTTTAATTTTTAATAATTATTTTTTATTTTTCATTTTAATAACTTTATTTTATTTATTTATTTTCTTTCTTTCTTTCTTCTTTTCTCCCTTTTCTTCTGAGCCATGTGGCTGACAGGGTCTTAGTGCTCCGGCCAGGTGTCAGGCCTGTGCCTCTGAGGTGGGAGAGCCGAGTTCAGGACACTGGTCCACCAGAGACCTCCCGGCTCCATGTGATATCAAACGGTGAAAGCTCTCCCAGAGATCTCCATCTCAACGCTAAGACCCAGCTCCACTCAATGACCGGCAAGCTACAGTGCTGGACACCATATGACAAACAACAAGCAAGACAAGAACACAACCCTACCCACTAGCAGAGAGGCTGCCTAAAATCATAATAAGGTCATAGGCACCCCAAAACACACCACCGGGCGCGGTCCTGCCCATGAGAAAGACAAGATCCAGCCTCATCCACCAGAACACAGGCACTAGTCCCCTCCACCAGGAAGCCTACACAACCCACTGAAACAACCTCAGCCACTGGGGGCAGACACCAAAAACAACAGGAACTATGAACATGCAGCCTGCGAAAAGGAGGCCCCAAACACAGTAAGTTAAACAAAATGAGAAGACAGAGAAACACACAGCAGATGAAGGAGCAAGATAAAAACTCACCAGACCAAACAAATGAAGAGGAAATAGGCAGTCTACCTGAAAAAGAACTCAGAGTAATGAGAGTAAAGATGATCCAAAATCTTGGAAACAGAATGGAGAAAATACAAGAAATGTATAACAAGGACCTAGAAGAACTAAAGAACAAACAAAGAATGATGAACAACACAATAAATGAAATTAAAAATTCTCTAGAAGGAATCAATAGCAGAATAAAAGACAGAAGAACCGATAAGTGACCAGGAAGATAAAATAGTGGAAATAACTACTGCAGAGCAGAATAAAGAATAAAGAATGAAGAGAATTGAGGACAGTCTCAGAGACATCTGGGACAACATTAAATGCACCAACATTCGAATCGTAGGGGTCCCAGAAGAAGAAGAGAAAAAGAAAGGGACTGAGAAAATATTTGAAGAGATTATAGGTGAAAATTTCCCTAACATGGGAAAGGAAATAGTCAAGTCCAGGAAGCGCAGAGAGTCCCATACAGGATAAATCCAAGGAGAAACACGCTAAGACACATATTAATCAAACTATCAAAAATTAAATACAAAGAAAAAAATATTAAAAGCAGCAAGGGAAAAACAACAAATAACATACAAGGGAGTCCCCATAAGATTAACAGCTGATCTTTCAGCAGAAAGTCTGCAAGCCAGAAGGGAGTAGCAGGACATATTTAAAGTGATGAAAGGGAAAAACCTACAACCAAGATTACTCTACCAGCAAGGATCTCATTCAGATTTGACAGAGAAATTAAAACCTTTACAGACAAGCAACAACTAAGAGAATTCAGCACTACCAAACAAGCTCTGCAACAAATGCTAAAGGAACTTCTCTAAGTGGGAAACACAAGACAAGGAAAAGACCTACAATAACAAACCCAAAACAATTAAGAAAATGGTCATAGGAACATACATATCGATAATTACCTTAAATGTAAATGGATTAAATGCTCCAACCAAAAGACATAGACTGGCTGAATGGATAAAGAAACAAGACCTGTATATATGCTGTCTACAAGAGACCCACTTCAGACCGAGGGACACATACAGACTGAAAGTGAGGGGATGGAAAAAGATATTCCATGCAAATGGAAATCAAAACAAAGCTGGAGTAGCAATTCTCATATCAGACAAAATAGACTGTAAAACAAAGACTATTACACGAGACAAAGAAGGACACCACATAATGAGCAAGGGATCAATCCAAGAAGAAGATATAACAATTGTAAATATTTATGCACCCAACAGAGGAGCACCTCAATACATAAGGCAAATGCTAACAGCCATAAGAGGGGAAATCGACAGTAACACAATCATAGTAGGGGACTTTAACACCTCACTTTCACCAATGGACAGATCATCCAAAATGAAAATAAATATGGAAACACAAGCTTTAAATGATACACTAAACAAGATGGACTTAATTGATACTTATAGGACATTCCATCCAAAAACAACAGAATACACTTTCTTCTCAAGTGCTCATGGAACATTCTCCACAATAGATCATGTCTTGGGTCACAAATCAAGCCTTGGTAAATTTAAGAAAATTGAAATTGTATCAAGTATCTTTTCCGACCACAATGCTATGAGACTAGATATCAATTACAGGAAAAAAATCTATAAAAAATACAAACACATGGAGGCTAAACAATACACTACATAATAACCAAAAGATCACTGAAGAAAGCAGAGGAAATAAAAAAATACCTAGAAACAAATGACAAAGAAAACACGACCACCCAAAGCCTATGGGATGCAGCCAAAACAGTTCTAAGAGGGGAGTTTTAGCAATACAATCCTACCTTAAGAAACAAGAGAAATCTCAAATAAACAACCTAACCTTACACCTAAAGCAATTAGAGAAAGATGAACAAAAAACCCCAAAGTTAGCAGAAGGAAAGAAATCATAAAGATCTGATCAGAAATAAATGAAATAGAAACAAAGAAAACAATAGCAAAGATCAAGAAAACTAAAAGCTGGTTCTTTGAGCAGATAAACAAAATTGAAAAATCATTAGCCACACTCATCAAGAAAAAAAGGGAGAAGACTCAAACCAACAGAATTAGAAATGAAAAAGAGAAGTAACAACAGACAATGCAGAAATACAAAGGATCATGAGAGATTACTACAAGCAACCCTATGCCAATAAAATGGACAACCTGGAAGAAATGGACAAATTCTTAGAAGAGCACAACCTTCCGAGACTGAACCAGGAAGGAATAGAAAATATAAACAGACCAGTCACAGGCACTGAAATTGAGACTGTGATTAAAAGTCTTCCAACAAACAAAAGCCCAAGACCAGATGGCATCACAGGTGAATTCTATCCAACATTTAGAGAAGAGCTAACACCTGTCCTTCTCAAACTCTTCCAAAATATAGCAGAGGGAGGAACACTCCCAAACTCATTCTATGAGGCCACCATCACCCTGACACCAAAAGCAGACAAAGATGTCACAAAGAAAGAAAACTACAGGCCAATACCACTGATGAACATAGATGCAAAACCTCAGCAAAATACTAGCAAAGAGAATCCAACAGCACATTAAAAGGATCATATACTATGATCAAGTGGGTTTTTTACCAGGAATGCAAGGATTCTTCAGTATACGCAAATCAATCAATGTGATACACCATATTAACAAACTGAAGGATAAAAACCATATGATCATCTCAAAAGATGCAGAAAAATCTTTTGACAAAATTCAACACCCATTTATGATAAGAACCCTCCATAAAGCAGGCATAGAGGGAACTTTCCTCAACATAATAAAGGCCATATATGACAAACCCACAGCCAACATCGTCTTCAATGGTGAAAAACTGAAACCATTTCCACTAAGATCAGGGACAAGACAAGGTTGCCCACTCTCACCACTATTATTCAACATAGTTCTGGACGTTTTAGCCACAGCAAAGAGGCGAAAAAGAAATAAAAGGAATCAAAATCAGAAAAGAAGAAGTAAAGCTGTTATTGTTTGCAGATGACATGATACTATACATAGAGAATTCTAAAGACACTACCAGAAAACTACTAGAGCTAATGAATGAATTTGGTAAAGTAGCAGGATACAAAATTAATGCACAGAAATCTCTTGCATTCCTATACACTAATGATGAAAAATCTGAAAGAGAAATTAAGGAAACACTTCCATTTACCATTGCAACAAAAAGAATAAAATACCTCGGAATAAACCTACCTAAGGAGACAAAAGACCTGTATGCAGAAAAGTATAAGACACTGATGAAAGAAATTAAAGATGATACCAACAGATGGAGAGATATGCCATGTTCTTGGATTGGAAGAATCAACACTGTGAAAATGACTTTACCTCCCAAAGCAATCTACAGATTCAATGCAATCCCTATCAAACAACCAATGGCATTTTTCACAGAACTAGAACAAACAATTTCACAATTTGTATGGAAACACAAAAGACCCCGAATAGCCAAAGCAATCTTGAGAATGAAAAACGGAGCTGGAGGAATCAGGCTCCCTAACTTCAGACTATACTACAAAGCTACAGTAATCAAGACAGTATGGTACTGGCACAAAAACAGAAAGACAGATCAATGGAACAGGATAGAAAGCCCAGAGATAAACCCATGCACATATGGTCACCTTAGTTTTGATAAAAGAGGCAAGGATATACAATGGAGAAAAGACAACCTCTTCAATAAGTGGTGCTGGGATAACTGGACAGCTACATGTAAAAGAATGAAATTAGAACACTCCCTAACATCATACCCAAAAATAAACTCAAAATGGATTAAAGACCTAAACGTAAGGCCAGACATTATCAGACTCTTAGAGGAAAACATAGGAAGAACACTCTATGACACAAATCACAGCAAGATCCTTTTTAACCCACCTCCTAGAGAAATGGAAATAAAAACAAAAATAAACAAATGGGACCTAATGAAACTTAAAAGCATTTGCACAGCAAAGGAAACCATAAACAAGACCAAAAGACAACCCCCAGAATGGGAGAAAATATTTGCAAATGAAGCAACTGACAAAGGATTAATCTCCAAAATTTACAAGCAGCTCATGCAGCTCAATATCAAAAAAACAAACAACGCAATCCAAAAATGTGCAGAAGACCTAAACAGACATTTCTCCAAAGAAGATATACAGATTGCCAACAAACACATGAAAGAATGCTCAACATCATTAATCACTAGAGAAATGCAAATCAAAACTACAATGAGATATCATCTCACACTGGTCAGAATGGCCATCATCAAAAAATCTACAAACAATAAATGCTGGAGAGGTTGTGGAGAAAAGGGAACCCTCTTGCATTGTTGGTGGGAATGTAAACTGGTACAGCCACTATGGAGAACAGTATGGAGGTTCCTTAAAAAACTAAAAATAGAGCTACCATGTGACCCAGCAATCCCATTACTGGGCATGTACCCTGAGAAAACCATAATTCAAAGAGTCATGTATCACAATGTTCATTGCAGCACTATTTACAACAGCCAGGACATGGAAGTAACCTAAGTGTCCATCAACAGATGAATGGATAAAGAAGATGTGGCACATATATACAATGGAATATTAGCCATAGAAAGAAAGGAAATTGAGTTATTTGTAGTGAGCTGGATGGACCTAGAGTCTGTCATACAGAGTGAAGTAAGTCAGAAAGAGAAAAACAAATACCGTATGCTAACACATATATATGGAATCTAAAAAAAAAAAAAAAAGGTCATGAAGAACCTAGGGGCAAGATGGGAATAAAGACGCAGACCTACTAGAGAATGGACTTGAGGATACGGGGAGGGGGAAGGGTAAGCTGGGACGAAGTGAGAGAGTGGCATGGACGTATATACACTACCAAATGTAAAACAGAGAGCTAGCGGGAAGCAGTCGCTTAGCACAGGGAGATCAGCTCGGTGCTTTGTGACCACCTAGAGGGGTGGGATAGGGAGGGTGGGAGGGAGATGCAAGAGGGAGGGGATATGGGGATATATGTATATGTATAGCTGATTCACTTTGTTATAAAGCAGAAACTAACACACCATTGTAAAGCAATTATACTCCAATAAAGATGTTAAAAAAAAACCAGATGGAATTGGGAAATATGTACAAGTACAAATCATACATACAGTACCTCTGCTGCCCCTAACTATATTGTGGAAGTGTAGACAGATTCCTAAAGCCAATCTAAGAACAAAAGAAAAGAAAAGTGGACAAACATCCTCAGGGTAACTTTAAGTTAGTCAGTTAAGTCTTTTTCTAGTGCTCCCTGTTGCATAGTCAGAGTCTTGGGAGACAAGAAACAAAGTTTCAGAATTATTTATTAGACGAATAAGAAAAGAAGGTAGAGAAATAGCGAGGGAGAAATAGAACACCTTCAGGCTAATGTTAGTCAGAGCTAGTCTTTAGTAAGGTGGAAGAAAAGTTTAAAAAATTTTTTAAAATTATGTCTTCTGCATATAATCCATGGCATTTTTTGAAAAGCCTTCAAAGATATTTCAAATGTCTCCACTTACTATTATTTTGGAATAAACATGGCTGAAAACAAAAACAAAAAACAAAAAAATAAAAATACATACTTACTATACTGTCCATCTATTCTACATGTACGTATGTATCCAAGAGAAATAAACTCATATTTATACACAAAAATTGTAAGTGCTTCATTCACAATGGACAAAAGCTGGAAACAACACACATGTTCATCAGTGGGTGAATGGATAAACAAACTGTGATAGACACATATAATGAAAGACTACTCAGCAACAAAAAGGAACAATATCCACTGATATATGCAAAAACTTGCTAAGTGAAAGATGCAAGACCCAAAATCCTACAAACTGCACAATTCAATTTATATGACCTTCTGAAAAAGATAAAACTAGAGATAGAAATAAAATTAGTAATTTCCAGGGATGGGAGTAGAAGGGACGGACTGACTACAAAGGGGCATATAAGTACTTTTTCAGGTGATAGGCATATGTTTATATCTTGATTTTGGTGATAATTACATGATTGTATAAGACAGACAAATTTCATTGAACTACGCACCTAAAAAAAGGGTGAGTTTTATTATACATAAATTATACCTCAATAAATGAAAAAAAGTAACTGAGAAAAGAGGGCAAAATTCATTAGAGGTTGTTTTTCATATTCTTTTATTGTGCGATATTTGCTTGATTTTGTTGCCAATTTTATGCTGGCTTTCTAAGATATATTTGTTGCATCTTATTGTCTGCCTTTTTTCTTTCACTGTTCTAGGTAATTGTTCTTTTTTTTTTTTTTTTCCTGAACTTGTAGAAATATTGTTTGTAATGCAAACTCTGACTCCTTAAGAAAATGTTTTAAATTATTGCATGCTAATTTACACAGTTTTTAAAAGAATAATAATATAGATGCTCCTCTGGAAAGATTGATTATGTCAAAAAGAGAGAATAAACAAGGTAAAAAATAAAAAAATAAAAATAAAAAACATAAAGTGGAGAAGAAAACATAAAAAGGGAAGTAATCACAGCAATAGCCGGTATTTTAAAATTTATAATATGGTATTATGAATAATATGCCCGTAGAAAGGTAAACTTAGGAAAAGTGGAAAATATTTTATAAAATTAATATTTATTGTTCAATTGTGATTTAAGAGAAAAAGTAGAAACCTTGATCAGTTTTTAAAATTGAATACATTTTACCATTGATCCAAAATATACTCCCCAGACTACCTCTAAGTCCTCCTGTCCCAGAGAATTAGAAAGGCTTGTTTTAAGAGTAAGTTAGGATTGTTTAGTGTGCAATCTTAATAAGTCAAACATTTTGCTTTGTAAGGTCATAAATTCATGCCTATATCTCTAGCTTTGTCTCGATTATTCCTGTATATCATTTCATGGACTGCATACAAATAGGTTAAATTTTTTTCATCAAAAGCAAAATACCCCACAAACCTTTATATTTTATTTAGTCTGTTTGACACAATATGTTTATTACATTTACATCTTTTATCTGCTATATTTGGAATTTGTCTTCCCATATTATTTTTATACTTCCTTACTATGCATTTGTGGTATGAGATTTAGGCAATACATAATGTAAATTTGTAACCTAGCACATTTCACTTTTTGTTTTAATCTACAGGAATTTCAGAACCAATTTTGCAGTCCAACTTGAGTATTGCAAGGACATTACAATGTGTATTTTTCTAGAGTAACTTTATATCTGTTTTCATAGTATTTATATATTTCCCCATCTTTCTTAATATTATATATAATTAATATAATACATAGTATATGTATTATCTTTATTATTGCAAGCCATCACACACAGCAGTCCCACTACTGGGCATATACCCAGAGAAAACCATAATTCAAAAAGACATATGCACCCCAATGTTCATTGCAGCACTATTTACAATAGGCAGGACATGGAAACAACCTAAATGTCCATCAACAGAGGAATGGATAAAGAAGATGTGGTACATATATACAAGGGAATATTACTCAACCATAAAAAGGAACGAAATTGGGTCATTTGTAGAGACGTGGACGGACCTAGAGACTGTCATACAGAGTGAAGTAAGTCAGAAAGAAAAAAACAAATATCATGTATTAACGCATATATGTGGAATCTAGAAAAATAGTACAGAGGAACCTGTTTGCAAAGCAGAAACAGAGACACAGATGTAGAGAACAAAGGTATGGATACCAAGGGGGAAGGGGGGTGGTGGGATGAATTGGGAGAGTGTGATCGACATATAAACACTATTGATACTATGTATAAAATAGGTAACTAATGAGAACCTACTGTATAGCACAGGCAACTCAATGCTCTGTGGCGACCTAAATGGGAAGGAAATCCAAAAAAGAGGGGATATATGTATACATATAGCTGATTCACTTTGCTGGAGAGTAGAAACAAACACAACACTATAAAGCAACTATACTCCAAAAAAAATTTTTTTTAAAGTAGCATTAAAAAAAAAAAAAAAAAAGAGAAGTGTGTATAAAATGAAGCCCAAACACAGAAACCCAGACTTAGCAGAAACTTCCAAAGAAAGAAATTTAAAAATAAACCCATACATATATGAAAAAAATTGGACTAAAATTTTAACCTACTAAGCCTGGAACCTTAGTACATCACCTGAGTTTTTTTTTTTTTTAATTAACATATATTTTCCAAATTATTTTTATTTTCTTTACTTTTACTAAAAAAACTTTTATCATCCATTGCTCAACAGTTAGTATAAAATGATGAAGACTCTTTCTCTGTGATTCTTGTGTATATTTAAAAAAAATATAAGTATCAAAAATTCTGCTTAGACATTATATGTGCATATGTTTCTGCACATGTGCATTTTTATATGAGCTATTTTCACAGAGTAGAGATGGCATCTTTTTTTATAGTCTTATGACATTATGGCTTAGGTTTTTGGCTCTAAATGTCCCTGTTTTTATACTATTAAATTTGAGTATATGCAATTCAGTGAAATCATCTCAATTACTTGATATTTCTTTATTTTTAAAGGAAAATGCTCACACCAATTACTAACTACATACAGTAGGCTGCTAAGAAAAATCTAAAAGCTTTGCTGCTTCTTTCCTTGATTTATGTAGTATTATTCTTTTAACCACATCAAGTTATTTCAGTGATGTCTTTGGCAGAGTGTTTTACTAAATAACACATGATTCACAGTGATGGAATGGGTGCTCCAAGCGTGACTGTGCTCTGATGTGTTTGCTGATTAAGTATGCTTGACAAACCGTGTCTCGGCTGTGGTGCAACCCACAGGCATTTCTGTTGTGAGAAGCAAATGACAACATCTCTGATGGTAAAAAGGCAACATGGTGCCCATGTTTCCCCGACAGTAAAGCTTTTATCGCTAACTTTCAGAGGTCACAGAAAATGACATCCCAATTCAGCATATACAAACTCTCAGCTTTTCCAGGGCAGAATTCACAGCAAATATGTCAATATATGAAGCACAATGCAGTAACATAAAAACTGCTATTGGGCTCTGGAAAATTATATGTTATCTCCAGCTGTTAATTGTAGGTCTGGTGCCTTTTGTTTTAATTCCAGAGATGTGCAGAAGTAGAACCCTTTATTAAGCTCATCCAGTATCAATCTATGAACATTGCAATTATATGTTGTTTGTTGGTAGGAAGTCAGGTTGAACTAAGTAAGGAACATTCACCAGTAATGTGTCACTGGATATAAAAAGAGTTGCATGCCAAAAGCATGATCCCCTGTGCTGCATGGATTATTTTCCTTATTTTATTTCTCCACTAAATAAGCAATTGCCTCAAATATGTCCTAAAGATGAATAAACTTTTGATATGATTCAAGTCTTAGCCGACTACTATTTTGTGATTGGAAAACTCCTTCCACTATTTTTTTTTCCCCTAAGATATAAGAAGTAATTCAAGTTTGCTCATTTGAGTGCCTTAAAGCACATTTTAACTTAAAGCTTTTTATTTTCCATTGGCCATTCACGGTCTAACTCACTAAGAAGCAAAATGAGTAACTTCAACTTTGCTTCCAAAATACATAAAAATACTTTTGAGAGTCAAGGCAGAGTCCACATTTTCCCTCCCACATGTTGTCTTTATCATCTGCCCAAACATTTGCCTTTTTAATGTGAAAACGTGTGGTAGTTTAAAATGTAAACATCACTAGCTATGGAATTGTCTTGTCCAGTTAAAAAAAAAAAAGCACAACATTAATGTTACTGTGTTTATAGATTTAAAGGATCAATGAAAATACTTGCCAGAGAAGTAAAATGAATACAGTATGGCTCACTGAATAGATTAACTCAATAAAAGTCTTTTCGAATTACTTTCACAAATTTTATACAAAGATGGAATTTGTCAAAATAAAACTATCGAAAAAATAGAGTTTCAAAGTAGTGTCTACAAAGGGGTAGTTCATCAAGTCGATATAATAATATCGCAACCTCTATCAATTGTGTTATATTGTAACTGCTTGCTCCTGTTTATGACACATTTATTGAATGCTATACATTTCATATATGTTTGGGGACTTATTTGTAAGCCTTATCAGTTTAATTTTTCATATTTCTCAATTATTGGAGTAATGTCCATATTTCATGGATGTTAGTAAAGATGATAGGAATACATTTTCCTAGGATTTGGATTTTTAATATCTATATAAGATGATATGCAGGTGTACTGTGAAAGAAGTTTCATATATGAAATGAAATGTGCTTTCAGTTTGATCATTAACAGGGAAATCAGTCAAGCTGAGAAGGGTATATATAAATGGGATCTAAGCTTGCTGTGCAATGAGGCAGATGATTATACTAACACAAGCTGAAGACAAAACCTAGTTTACTACGTCCATATTTTTCCACTGGGGAACTGTGAGAGATTGCATCTTACAAACATTATATTATGAGAAGAATGAATCTTCAAGAGAGAAGATAGCTTATAGGCCTTCAAAATTAGCAAATTAAATTGTCTTTTGGAACCTGTACCTGTATTTCCTATGCACTATTTTTAAAGCACAATTTTGATCACTGTTCTCAGTTTTCTTACCTAGTACTTTCTGCACTGGATCTGCAGTTCAGCAGCTCCACAAACAAGCCTTCTCTGGTCTCTTTAAATGACAATAAGGCTGAGTCTTCTTATTTTCATCATTCTTCATTTTTTGCCTATGAAAACAGACACAGGACATTTGACCAGATTCTGGATGGAAGCTGATTTTTTTAATTACTGGGATTTTCACCATTTGGGTCTTTTCTGAATAAAAGGGATAGAGTTCAAGCCACAGAAAAGTTGACTTAGGACCTTATAGCATAGCATACAAAGACTATCAAAATACCTGATGAGGTTTAATCTAAAACAAGATAAAATGTCAGGAATTAATTACTCTGTGCAAATATGACAAAAATGCCAAAAGGATATAAAACTATATTTACTTTTTACTTTGGCAAAAGACAGAAAATAGAGTATTTTTAATATCAATCATATTTGATCAGCATAACCAAAAAAGTTCTTAATAACCTGAACTATTTAGAAATAAGATGAGCTCTATAATAAGTTCAACATTACTAGAATTGTTCTACTGGAAATTATGTATCTCACCCCCAGGGGTATTACTGTACATGTGATTTCTGTTTGGAAATGGAACATGAACCCCTTCTACAATTAGGATTCTGCAATAACATTCATTCATACATTCATTCATGGAACAAAGATTTCTTAAGCACATCTAATGGGCCAGATGCTGTGATAGGCTTTGAGGAGGCAGTAGTGGGTAGGACATTGTACCTACTTTTCAAGGGCTTAGATCTGGGGAGAGAGAGAAGCAAAGAGAGAATCCCAGAAGACTGTGAGAACCATGATGCAAGTAAGTAGTAAAGAGTAGGAAAGTACATGAGAAGCTTTTCAACCCAGTTTGAATAAAGGCTCCACAGTGTAAGACTGCACAACCCATTTGGGAAAACACAAAAAACAAACAAAACAACATTGCTCATGCACAGAACAAGGGCCAAGCTATAAGAAAACACAGATGAGTAGAGTTGTCTCTTGGTAGAGCTGTTAGTAAAATTATATATGACTTAAAGCTTGACTTAAATAATAGAGAAAAATCATTAAAATGTTTTATAGCAAATAAATAACTTCAAACACCAGGGGGCACTGAGTATCAGCAATTTTGCAATATATAAACATTTAAGTGGCACTAAATGATCTCATTTTTTATTTACAGCATTTACATAAAATTTCAGTGTGAGCAATTGCTGTGTAAGTTTAGTGGTAGACCTGAATTTCACACATATTTCTGCTGTTCACAATTAGTACTTCCATCACGTAATTCACTTTGGTTTATAATGTTGGAAAAAGGAGATAGAATGAAGACATGAAATGGAAAATAAAATTAAAATTTGAGAAGTATTTTAAAAGTGAACATCATCAGCGTAAAATAAGATTTTTATTCTCTGGGTTTGCACAGAGTAATGAAAAATAGCTAGACAAGCAATAGATAATATGCTGTCAATTTCTGTTATCAAAAGCATTGGGGTAGAAGGTTCAAGAGGTTCATAGAAGTGTGAGTGTTGTGAGTGGGGTCAAGGGTCAGCTTTGTGAAGACTTAGTCTCCCCCACGGATGATATAAATTGGAACACTGGGGAGATGTTCACACTAGAAATAGCTCCTCTACAGTATTTCATATTGTTTGAAAAGTCATCATGAGAAATGAATTTATTTCCATATGTGTTTTCAATCATCAGACATCATCCACTAAAGAGAAAATATCTGTGGAAACAGGAACATCTTTTTTTTTTTTTTTGGCCACACCACATGGCTTGTGGGATCTTAGTTCCCCGACCAGGGATCGAACCCAGGTCCACTGGCCGTGAAAGCCCACGTCTTTTTTTTTTTTTTCCAATACCTTCTTTTTAAAAGAAATAATTTATTAATTTATTTTTGGCTGCTTTGGGTCTTTGTTGCTGCATGCGGGCTTTCTCTAGTTGTAGTGAGCAGGGGCTACTCTTTGTTGCAGTGCGCGAGCTTCTCATTGCGGTGGCTTCTCTTGTTGTGGAGCACAGCCTCTAGGCACGTGGGCTTCAGTAGTTGTGGCACGTGGGCTTCAGTAGTTGTGCACACAGGCTCAGTATTTGTGGCTCCAGATCCAAGAGCGCAGGCTCAGTAGTTGTGGTGCACGGGCTTAGTTGCTCCACGGCATGTGGGATCTTCCTGGACCAGGGCTCGAACCCGTGTCCCCTGCATTGGCAGGCGGATTCTTTTTTTTTTTTTCTTTTAACATCTTTATTGGAATATAATTGCTTTACAGCAGGCAGATTCTTAACCACTGCGCCACCAGGGAAGCCCGAAAGGCTGAGTTTTAACCACTGGACCGCCAGGGAATTCCCAGAAACACCTTATAGCTACTTAGAATCGTTGTCTATAGTCTAGTGGTTAGGGGAGGTGCAGAAGGAGAAGATGGGCTGGGAAGAAATAGGTTCAAAGGACTGTGGTAGGGGCAAGAGGATTCTATTTATTTAATACCTAATACATACCAGAATCTTCTACGTGAACTTGTTATTTAATCTTCTAAGTATTCAAAGTTGGCAGTGTTGCCTTCATGTTACAAATGAGGAAATTGAAGTTTAGAAAAGTTATATTAATTGTCCAAATTCACAGAGCTAACGATGGCCAAAGGTGAGATTCAGATCTATCTTTTTGCTGGCAAATACCATAGCTTTTCAACATGCCAAGCTTAGTAGGAATAATACATTGGTATCTGCCCAGATCACATTCCTGGTTTAACTTAATTGTCCCACGTGCTCCAAGGATCCCTAGTTCTATAGCCAGCCCAGATTACGTGTTCCTTGCTGGAATGTCTGGTACACAGTGCTGCAGTTGAGTTGAAACACGACATAGCCTCCTTGAAAGTTTAAAAAAAAAAAAACAGGCTCTTACCTTTCCGGACCTGTGACATGAAAAGTCAGACAAAGCATAACCCTGGGCAGACAGTTTGTAAAAAGAAGTCATCAAGAAGCAAACATCACAGAGACGAGTCCCAAGACAGGATTTTGAGTCAGTGGATCAGAAGAGACCTCCAGATAAAAAACCTTAAGGCATCCAGATTATTCTATGAGAATGAAAATATTCTAACAGAGTCTAAGGGCAGCTGGGTGGTTTTGTCTTGAGGTTTCCATTCCTGTTTTGTTGGCTCTATCACCTCAGTAAACATTACCCAAGATGAGTTCTGTAGAAGTTTAGTCCTGCCATATTCTCTGAAAGAAACACACACATACACATACACACACACACATACACCCTATGGCCAAAAAATAAGTTTGGGAAACTTTCCTCTATTCCCCTTTTGGAGATTCTTAGAAAGTCAAATTATTCATTTTATTTTATTTTAATTTTTGAATTTTATTAAATTATTCATTTTAAACAGAGCATTTCCTAAACATTTTTGACTACTGCATTATTTTTGTTTGTTTCTAATAATGCCTATTAACCTACAGAAATAATTTTCTGAGTAATATATGTTGGGAAATTCTACACTAGAACAATGACTTCCAGTTTTTTCCATTAACTAGAGCCCTTCTATTACTTTTCCCACTTAGACCTCATGTTTTGAAAATTATTTTCACTAGTGTCTTTAGAAAATTTATCCAAAGACTACCGTTGGACTTTGTGAAATATTGGCAGGAGGCAAATCCCACAGACCCTCATTACTCTTTACAGAGTTTCCTTGAGTTACAGATTTGAAACTGGGAATCACTATTCTAAGAAGAAATTGCTTGTTAAGAAGACTCTATTCATTACTGTCATATTTATTTCTTTCATGGTTAGACAATCATCGCCATTTCCTCAGCATTTTTGCTAAGCCCACAGATATGTGGGAATAACGCCACTTTCGTTGTGACTGAGAATTCCCTGGGGACGTCCCTGTTACGAGAAGTAATCAGTGTAGACGTGAGGGGCTCCATTTTCATCTTCATCAGGTAATTTATAGTCTTTGCTCTCTGTCCTTCCTGCTACTATGGTCAGAGTCCAGGGGCTTGGCCAAAATCTGGCACAAGTGAATCACACACACGTGATCAAGAGGAATTTTCACTGTATCCATTATTCAAAGTTTAAAGGAAAACCTTTCTCTTGGATTTGAATGTTTTTACTGAGCTCTACATTTTTCTGTGTCCCAGTTTTGAAAATAGGAATGACATTTCTGAATTTGAAACAATAAATCATTAATAGGTATGTCATATCATACTTTAATATATATCCATCACAATATTATTTAAATTCTGTTTTTAAACCTTTATTTATCATTACTTGAGCTTTCTAATAAATTGTTTGAACTCACTATAAGGCTTTTTTTTTTTTTTTTTATGGCTGTGTTGGGTCTTCGTTTCTGTGCGAGGGCTTTCTCTAGTTGTGGCAAGCGGGGGCCACTCTTCATCGCGGTGTGCGGGCCTCTCACTGTCGCGGCCTCTCTTGTTGCGGAGCACAGGCTCCAGATGCGCAACCTCAGTAATTGTGGCTCACGGGCCTAGCTGCTCTGCGGCATGTGGGATCTTCCCAGACCAGGGCTCGAACCCGTGTCCCCTGCATTGGCAGGCAGATTCTCAACCACTGCGCCACCAGGGAAGCCCCAAGGCATTTTTTAAATTATCTGAAGCTACAAAAAACACACCAATGGAAAATATTACATCCATTGTTCCCTCTTCAATGGTGTTAGATATTAATTTATTGCCATTCACATAAGCATCAATAAGTTATTATCTGCTAAGATAAAATTTTTCTTTACCGGAATTTTGAATTGTTTGATTGCATTATGTTTCAGTTATAATAAATGACACTACTATTGTAGAAAAACTGTCATGCTTCCCATCACTGTGCACCATTAGGGGTCTTTTGTTTGTTGGCTTTTGTTTTCTATCTGCCTGTTTGTTGGCTTATGACTCAAGAGACACAGTACTTGCTCTTAATTGCCGTGAACTGGATACACACACACACACACACACACACACACACACACACACACATCCTAACAGTAATTTTACTATACTTCTCACAATGTTCTAGAATAATGGAAAATTTGTTTGGCTAATTGAAATATCAATGTGTTATACAAACTGAATCCAGGAAATATTAAGTAGGGATTTTAAATCTGTAAAAATATAAATACCTCTTGGACAGTATATCATATCTATGTCCCCCAAAAGGAAGAGCAATGAGCCCAATAATTAAAGCAAAATACCAAATGGCAATGACCACAGACACAAACACAGACTCACCTTCTCCCTCAGACATACACATATGACACTTTAGCTAAAAGTCAGATGTTTCCAGAAAGTGTCAACAGACACCTTTGCACCTTTACTATTTGTTTGAAAGATACTTGTTGAGTAATACTGAAAAGACAGAGTGAGGACACGAGATTCTGACACCTATTCAGGATGTTTGAGCTGGAATACCCTGTTAAAACAGAGATAAACAAAAAGACTGATGGGGTTCAGGGTATTTCATCCCAGAATGTGCCTCTTTTTGATATGTGGATTATTTTGAGCTGCAAATGATTAAGGCCCAAGAGACTCAAGAAGAGCTTTTTACCTTCCTTCCCCTTAACTGCCTAAACAATTTAGATAGGAGGTCTGTACCTGGAAGAGAGCTATTACCACAGATAACTTTTTTATGTAAGAAAGATTACTCAGCAAGGCGTGGCAAACATTCATTGACCAAGCTTCTGCTCTTTCCATCTCCCTGTGAATCAAGTTCCCCCCCTTTGAAGTCCCAAACCCTACCGCCTTCTCCTTAGCCCAGGATGGTGTATAAGCCTCACTTGCCTGACCATCAGGAAGCCTCATGTCTTTGGGATTCCCTTATTTATGAAATTAATTGTTTTTCTCCTGTTTATCTGTTTTATGTCAATTTAATTATTAGACCAGTCAAATAACCTAGAAGGGAGAAGGGAAGAATTTTTCTCCCCTAAAAGGCTGATAAGTAGACTGGTTTGGTAATAGTCTGACAGTTTTAGTTTAATTGTGGGATGTACTAATTGTTTATTTAACTACGTCAATTGCCAAAATCACCTTGCTCTTGAAGAATGCTGTCAGATAGCAGCTTATATTCCAAGATTATTTTGACAACCTATGTGAATATGCTTTATTTCTATTCTCTATTTTATCTGAATATTTGCCATAATTATTCATATTTTTACATATAAAATGATAAATATTAGTTCTTAAAATTTCTTGGATAAATCTTGGATAAATTATTTTATCCAAGATTATCACATTCTCTTTGTTAAAAAAAACTTTAAAACATGTCTTTTCCTTGACAGTATTCTAAAAGAGGGAGAGGAGAAAATCTTCCACTGAAAAAGAGTGGGGAATCCTCTTCCTTTCTCACTCAGGGTTTAGGAGCAGTTTGAGGAAACAGAAATATTTTAAAAATAAAATGCTTCTCACAATTCTTCATATATAACCTATTAAATTTCAATCAGATATGTAAATTTATACACAGATAATTATTTTCATTAAAGTCAAACTTGGGGATCTTAATATTGGAATTCTGTATTATTGTGGTTTCTTTATATTTTCATTTCCTTAACAATATTTTTCTTTTGTTAACCACATCGTTTATTTTAAAAAGAGTAATACTATATACAGATTAAATGATATGTTTTGAACCCATTTTATCCATGAATACATTTTTTTAAATAGCGGGAAATTATTTTTTTGATATTGAGGGGGAGCAGAGTATACCTCCACCAAATATACCTCTTTGGAGTAACCATTATTTTAGGCTGATTTTTTAAGAAAAGGATGATGTAAGGAAAGCTCTAAAAACTGAGTAGAAGTTACCCTTGTGTTACAGACATTTACCTGTAGAAGGGAGATCTCCATTTGTAAGGGTGTTTCCCTCTCTATACCAGGAAGAGAAGGATAACTTTAAATCTCTAGGAACTCTTATGATTGGAGAAGGCAGAGACTTACACCTGCATTACAACTGTACCCTTGTCTACTGCGCTTTGCCTGGTAACCTCC
Organism: Balaenoptera musculus; assembly: GCF_009873245.2. NCBI lineage: Eukaryota > Metazoa > Chordata > Mammalia > Artiodactyla > Balaenopteridae > Balaenoptera > Balaenoptera musculus. Next base: position 22,731,379 of record NC_045806.1, read on the forward strand.
CATAACTGGCTTCCTTCCTCCAACATCTTTTAACTCTAGCTGGAGATGATATTTAAGGTGGTGGCTTGGGCCATTTCAGAGAGTTACTCCATTTTCCTGGGTCTCTCCCATGTATACAGGAGGTATCCAAGTTATTAAGCTTTTGTCTTTCTCTTATTAAACTGTCTTTTACTACAGCGGGGGTCTCGGCCAAGAACCTAGAAGGGTAGAGGGAAAATGATTTTTCCTCCCCCACAAGTAGTGATTACAAAATACCCTGCCAATGTCTAGTAAGACTCTGAGTTAAAAAGTCATCAGTGAAAAAGGCATGTCCAAGAGTCACAAGTCATTCCAATGAAGGCACAAAGCACCTGAAATTAAATCATCACATGCAATATACACTATCTCTGTCTAGAAGGAAAAAAGGAGGAACATTAAGTGGTGACAAAGAACAAGACTGGTTTATAAATTTAGGCTTGTAATACCCATGACAATATAAATCCTAATTCTTTGCATTATAATATCTATTTTCATACAGCTGTATTTTCATTCACAATATCTATCTGTACTTAAAAGTACTGCTAAGTACTTTTAAAATACTGCTAAGTTGTTAAATTTTCTTAAGTTGTTACGTTTTCTTAGCATGACCAAGAATTCCCAATTCTGTAAAAAATGAAAGTCTCCAAGTGACAGCAACTTCTCTTAGAAACACCTGGTGGAGAGTAACTTTTGTTCTCTTAATAACTGTAATAACCCAATCAGTGGACTGGTCTATTTTTTTCAAAGCTACATAATAAGCATGAGAGGTGGCTGTGCAATACCAAAGCATCCCAAGATACTCTTTTTTTACAGACAGTTGAATATTTCCTTGTAGTTTTGCCACTAATGTAATTTGCTCACTCTGCTACCTGTCTGTTCTCCTCTAATCCAAGATTAGACTTTAAAACAGGAGAAATCTACTGAAGCTTTAAATGCATGACTCATGCTCTATTATGCTAAATAAAAGTCAAACATTTTGTGATAGGCCATGTTGACTATCCTGCTGAGACTCATCATGTGAGATATAAATTAACTTATTACTAGAATATTGGGTAGACATCACTTTTAAGGGCGACTTGAACACATTAGGGAATGTGATATTAAAGCAGAACATCAGAACAAAATCTCTGAAAAAAAAAAAACAAGCTTGTGTTTGATAAATGAGACCGGTTTTTCTCTTTTCTTCACGAGAAAAACAAAATATAAGGTTTAATGCAATTCACCCACACCCTGAATTGAGTTTTAAGCCTAGCATCTGTTTCTTGGATGACTGTGGGCTTACCACCCAGGGTGTTGAGAGACTCACACGAACTGACTAGCTTCTTTGTTCTGATCTCTATTTATCTTCTCAGGCCCAATTCTCTCCTCCTTCTGCAAGAAGACTGAAATTAAGTAATGCTGCATGCACTCTCTAATTTTAGTCATCACATTCTTCTCAGGATAGTGGGGTGGAGAGACTATACTGTGACAAATATTTCACCCTCTTCTTCAATCTAAGGATGATAATTTCAGTGTCGTTTATAATAGATATGGGATGTTTAAAAACGTCTCCCTCTTAGCAGCTGTAAAATTATTACCATAAAATAACATGATTTTAGCCATTTCACTTCACTGCTTTAGAATCAGGAGGAGGAGTTATTTTGATTAGAAAAAAAAAAAAGAAGGAAAAGATTCTGTGAACTTCTATTCATCTGGAAATAAAATTTAAGGTTAAGGCTATAGTTGTTAAGAGATACTTAACTTTATATTATTTATGCTTCTGATTTTATACATTTATTATGCCAACCTGACGCTCAAAGATGCTTATTGATGAGTGAAATTATAAAAAGAGTCTGTGATTTTTATATACTAAATCTCAATTCCAAAATCTCCATATGTTGGGATTTATATTTCCAATTCACGTAGTCAGGTAGCATTATTTTCTTAAGCCCCTCTCTGATACAATTCTGACTTTGAGGTAGCTATAAGACCATTTACAAGGTGCTAATGATGGCTTGCTTCAGTTTGACCCAGTCACAGATTCCTTAGGATTCTTTTTTTTTTTTTTAATTTTTATTTATTTATTTATTTATTTATGGCTGTGTTGGGTCTTCGTTTCTGTGCGAGGGCTTTCTCTAGTTGTGGCAAGCGGGGGGCCACTCGTCATCGCGGTGCGCGGGCCTCTCACTGTCGCGGCCTCTCTTGTTGCGGAGCACAGGCTCCAGACGCGCAGGCTCAGTAATTGTGGCTCAGGGGCCTAGCTGTTCTGTGGCATGTGGGATCTTCCCAGACCAGGGCTCGAACCCGTGTCCCCTGCATTGGCAGGCAGCCTCTCAACCACTGTGCCACCAGGGGATCCCTCCTTAGGATTCTTATTGCTATATACTCTACATAGTAATGATGGCATATAAAAGCATTTGAGTTGATTGAATGAACTATGAAAATCTAAATACACAGAAATGATAACAGAGATCTGAAGGGACCTGGGGGAAGCACCAACTGTGGTCACACATTGATCTAAATAGTCGAATTTGTTCCCAGGTTTCAGGTCAGTCATTCCACAAACATAATATATAGAGCATTACAAGCTAAGCGCTTAGGATTCACTGGTGATAATGGTAGAAAGTTCCCTTAGAGTCCACACAACAGCACATACAATTAAACCACAATTTCTGGTATGATGTGTGCTGTGACTGAAGTCACAGATACCAAGGGAACTTGGAGGAGGAAAAGTGCCTTACATAGACTGGGGAAGTGGTCAAAGTCTTTCTGGAGGAAGAGACATTGAGGTTGAGATCTGAAGGATGAGTGGGTATTAGGTGAAAAAGAGAAGAGAAGTGGTGTCCAGAGAGAGGATACTGTTGGGAAGGAAAATTTTTTCTTCTACCCTTCTAGGTTCTTCTGGCTGGTCTAAGAATTAAATTGACATGAGACAGGTTAACAGGAGAGAATCAAACAGAAGTTTAATAACATGTATATATGGGAGAGACCCAGGGAAACTGAGTAAATCCCCCAAATGGTTGAAGCCCTCACCTTAAATACTATCTTCAGTTAAGGACAAAAGAGGATGTTGAGGGTAGTGGTTTGGGATTTCAAAGGGGAGGAAGGTAATTCACATGAAGATGGTAATCAAATGTTTGCTGGGTCATGTGGAGATAATGGGACACAGAGAGGAATTTTAATAGATAGACTTTGCTAGGTTCCTCCCTGTCTACACATCTAGGTCATACTATAGTTATCTATGGTGGTAACTCCCTTCCTGGAACAGGTCCTCTGTTTTTTTAGGCAGTTAGGGAGAAGGTCAAAGTTTCTTCCTGAGTCTTTAGGCCTTAACTATTTTCAGCTCAAAATAATCCACATGCCAAAGTGGTACACTTTGGAGTGGCAAATTTTGCTCCCCTGTAATACATAAAGAACATGATCCATTTTCCAAGCTGAAGGAGGTTCTGTGGGAAGGAATCTGTTTTGACAATGCTAGGAGAAAGAGGCAGAGTGACTGCCTGTATTATTGGGGAACAACTTACCCGGGCTGAGTTCTGAGGGAAACTTGGCTGAGTGGCCAAAAGGCATTCTGTAGAAGTCCTTTACTTTAGCTGTGGCTTTTTGCTACTTACTGGAGCATTCACCTTATACTCTTTGGTAAAGTGCTCCTACTTCTGGAAAAAACACCCACACACCCCAAACAAATCTCTCAATCAGTCTTTTACCAGCCAGCCCTCCTCCCAGTTTCCTATCTCTTCATCTAAGAGCTTTCTGCTTGGCCAAATTCATTTCCTTTATTTGCAGCTGAAAGGGACAACTCTCTTTGTCTTGTTTTGGTGGCAGCCCAAATTAGACTGAAATTTACCCTTGCCACTGCCAGGAATTTGGGCAGCTCTTAGAAGTTAGCATTGATTTAAATTTGTATGGATTTATTCGCAACTATAAATGTTGACTTCTCCTCTAAAATAAACCTGTGTTTACTCTGATGTTTGCTCAATTGTACATGAAGGGCTTGGTGTAGAGGAAGGCTATGCGTATGAAACACACCTATCAGTTTTACCAGTCTCCAGAAATTGAAAGAGTAAGATTTCAATTGTCCCAAGAGGAACTTTTAGATACAAATTGCAAAAATAATTCAACAGAAAATCTTTTTTCTATGTGCTAAGATGCGTTTGGATGACAAAAAAAGGGAAACTGAATGGAAACCATCATTTGCCTAAGAGATACATTGTGTATTTTTAGACAGAATGTTAATTTTACAACTTAAAATTAGCTCATCCTTTTTCTTCTTAGAAAAATCAGGCCTGAAAAAATAATCCATTAAAAATAAATAAGGTAAATAAAAATATAATTGGCACTTAAACATAAGCAAACAAACAAAACATTTATACTGCATAGCTAATAGTGACACTGCTGAAAGAGAGCCATCTGTGCATCTTGAAAACTTCATTTTGAAATTGTTACTAAGTAAAGCTAACAATAGTCTTGAATATCCCATTATCCAAAATTGGTTCTCCCTTAAGAATAGTCATGAATTATTTTTATGGTTAAGACATTTCTCTAAAGTTTTACAGAGGCCTTCTTGGTTTGGTTTTTGTTTCTTTGATTCTTTTTCAAAAATCACTCATTACAAATTTCTAATGTTTTTAAAATATTTCCTATGTTTAAAGGCTATCTCCCCATGGCTGTGTTGTGGGTCACCCAGCTATTACTTTGATTATCTTTTTTACTTTTAGATATATGTACCTTAAATTTACTAAATGGAGAGAGCAAGGAACTCTTCAATACAATGTATGAGAGAACACTCTAGAGAATAAACATACTTCTGAATCAGCAAAGAGTTCTCGGGTTCCAGGAAAGAGAAACAAGCTTAACCAGAAATTATAAATATGGCACCATGCAGTACATCAATATATCATTTCTGTTAACCCATATAGGATAAAATAGAGCAAGCAGTGGAGCTTACACTAGAATATGTTTCATGAGAAGAGGTATTTTGTCTTCTGTACACTAAAGCATCCTAACTGCCCAGGAGTATATTTAGCATGTAGTAAATGTTCATTTAATATTTGCTGAATGAATGAACAGAGAGAGGAGATAGGATACAACGTTAATCAAATGTAGGCATTGTGATGAGCCCTTCATAATATGACATCTTAATGAATCCTTATGGAGGAAATGTGAATATTGCATTCTTTTTTAACAGAAGAGAAAACTAGAGCTCAGAATGGTGAATTTAATTACCCAAGGGTTGACAGGCGGTAACCAGCAGATCTGACAATCAGAATCTATCTAATAGGCTGCCCAAGTAATACACTAGCAACAGTACCAGGCTACTCATAAAATGTACCAGAAAGAGTAAGAGTTGAGTATTACAGCTGTCCATGGAAGCCCCCACCATGTAGAACCCGTGATAGAAGAAGCAATGGAGAATAATTATTGTGGATGGGAGACACCACAAATCTAACCCACTGCGAAGATTTCACTATTGGGAGCTACCAGTAAAATACAACGTTGAGATTATCTGTTGACAGGCACAGTGTTTAAAGAAAACTTTACATTGCCACATCTGGGAAACCATACTTACTTGGTGGTCACGTCTATTGCTGCTATAACATATTACTCACAGACATAGAGGCTGCAAACACCACCAATTCATTACCTTGGAGTTCTTTGGGTCAGAAGTCCGATGTGGGTCTCACTGGATTAAAATTAAGGTAATGGCAGGGCTGCATTACTCTCTGGAGGCTTTTGGGAAAAATCTGTTTCATTACTCATGAAATAAGATGTTGGCAGAATTTGTTTCAATGAGGAGATCTCCACTGCTTGCTGGCTGTCAGCTGAGGGCTGCCCTTAGCTTCTCGAAGCCTTTCTCGGTTCCTTGCACACTACTCTATCTCAGAACCAGCAATGGGTTCATTGAGTCTTTCTCACGCCACCATCTCCCTGACCTCCTCTTTCACCTTTCTTTTCCACTTTTAGGGTTCATGTCACTACATTTGGTCTGCCCAGGATAATCTCTGCATCTCAAGGTCCTTAACCTTAACCAAGGCTGCAAAGTCCCTTTTATTATGTAAAGTAACATAGTCACAGGTTTTGAGGATTAGGAGGTCATTATTATGGCTACCAGTGACCAAACTGACATGTAGTTCTCTAACCATTTTGATGGCCATAGAGATTGTTGGTCTTTTAATATATTTTGCAATCAAGAGATAAAATAACTCCTTCCAAGGAACCTAGATGGCTTTTCAGTGATTGCTTAAATTATAACTAATAAGTTCTTTGATTTTATTGAAATATATTTGACATATAACATTGTGTAAATTTAAGGTGTACAACATGTTAATTTGATACATTTATATACTGTGATACAATTGCCATTGAAGAGATAATTACCAGCTCTATCACATTACATAGTCATCATTTCTTTTTAAAATATAATTCATTATTCAGAATTTAGGTAGTAGGACTGCTTTAGAAAAAGCATTGCACTTATTACCTATTGTCTTTCTTCTCCCTTTTTTGAATGTAGTCCTACCCTTTATTTATGTCTAAAACTTGTTTTCTCACTGACTTTAGATTAGAATCAGGGTCTGTAACTGATCTTCTTTTTGGACAGACCTTGAAAGTGGTTTTTTAGCAGTCACTGAGTAATGACCAGGGTTTGACATGTGGGAAATAGAGCTGGACCTGTTCCCACAACAACATATCCCAAACTAGTTAACTACCATCCATATATCATTTTGAGTTTTGGGAAAAAATATGGGCAGGGAATTAGAAGGAAAATAAGAAAGAAAGAAAAATGAAAGGGATACTTCAGAATGTATTGCATCTGCTCTAAACATGGGGTTATATAATAAAAACTCTGAGAAAATAAATCCCGTTTGACTGCCTACTCAAATACTTGTAACAAAATGATAAAAAAGTCCTTTAGATTTCTGACTGAGACCCAAAGCTCACAGCAACTGAGGGTAAGAGCTCAAATATTCTAAAAGGATATCCTGGACACATCAGCGAAGAAGGGACAAAGCAGAAACCAAACTGGTTTCATAACCATCATCCATGTCTACTGCATATAAGAGAAAGCTGAACATTCCTTAATGATATTTTTTATAAGAAGATTTTCACAGGAATAGAGAGGGCTATGACATTTCCCTCCATTTCTCAATTCAAGTGTTATGATCTCCAAGAGAACCAGTCTGGATCCTTACTGAATGGCAGAATTTGGTAGGCTCCCTGTATAACACTGTTGGCACAGAGCACTAACAAGATCTTGGACAAAACCTGACATTTTCTTAAATATCTGGGAGAATCCATGAAGATGTTTGAAAACGTGTGACAGTAAGAGGCAGAGGAGTGCTACCTGTGATGGGAACTACCATTAAGCAAACTGATTCTCCTAATTTGCTACAGTAACATGATATGATGTTCCCTGGGGGCCAAGTGAATGCCTGCATTATTGAGGTTAATACTACGTTGTGCTGTGGCTTAAAAGAATGACTGTTTCTCATTTATGAAGAGTCTTTTATAGATCAGGTAGCCAGGTAGCTCTCCTCCGTCTTGAAGCTATGCCTCCTGAACACATGGCTTTCTAGGTTATCATCTAGGGTAAGAGTGAGATGAGGGACCACACCATCCTCTAACCTGGACGGTATCTCTTTTGTGACCTTTTGCAGCTCCATTCATTCATGCACATAATGAAAGGATGTGACTATTTCTAAGTGGGATAAAAAGTATAATACTTGTCTAGAAGCAATCCTACCACCTAAACATTAAATGCTAGGTTGCAATTTAAGAGATCAATAGAGAAATTGAAGACACATCTAAGTTTCTTGGTAAGAAATTTCATCCTCTTTCTGCTAGATCCTCTATCCAGCAGGCAGGCCTTTTTCAAGATGACTTAAGTGGGCCACTTTATCAAGCAGTGCAAGTAGAAGCAGTTAGTGCTCAACACATATTTCTTGAGCTTCTTAACTTTTCCTAATTTCCCTTGCAGTTAGTTTGGAGCCTTGTGGCTTGTTTTGACAAATGAACAGTGAGTGGACATGATATGTACCACTTCTGGGATGAAGTAGATGATATTCAGTGTGTGTGTGTGTGTGTGTGTGTGTGTGTGTGTAATGTAATATAGTTTTCAAATTCAGTGTTTCAAATTCTTTCTACTTTCACTTCCTTTGGATATAATCCTTAACAGAATATAGGAATAATTTGAATCCCAGGTGTGACTAGTTGTGACTTTAGGTAAGCTATTTAAACTTTCAAATTGGCAGTTTCCTCATCTATTTAATTGTAGAGTACAATATACCTCTTGGCCTCCAGTTCATGATGGTAAACTGAGAATATTTATGACCTTGTCTTCTTCTCAGAGTACCAATGAAATTAGAGAAAATATATGAAATTTACATTGTAGGACCAGAAAAATGGAAAAGATGCCACCAGGAAACTTTTTAAAAAGGAATTTCTGGAAAACAGAGAGAATTTGGGAATAGATTGGGATGGAAAGGGTAGTGGAAACTTAGCTGAAGCTGCAAGATCTTCCCAAGAGACTTTTGGAGACCCTTCCAAATAAGACCATATTACTATGTAAAAAAATAAATACCACTCAAAAACTTAGTAGCTTAGAAGAACAACTGTTTTGCTGTTGTCATCATTGTTGGGTTTTTGTTTTGTTTTTTTTCATGATTCTATGAGCTGACTAGATCAGTTGGACAGTTTGCTCCATGTGATTCTAGCTCGGGGTACAAACTTCTGGAGTCTCAACGGGGCTGGAATATCCAAGATGCCTCATTCATATGTCTGGCACATTGATGGGGACAGCTGAAGAGCTGATCTCAGCACACTAGGATGACTTCGTCTCTCTCTCTTTCTATGTATTCTCAGGGCCTCTCCTCCTTGTGGCTTCTCCATGTGGTCTATACACAACATCTCTCCAGTAGCACAGACTCCTTACATGTCAGCTCAGCACTCCCAAGGGGACAAAAGCATAAAGTTGTCAGGTCCTCTTAAAGCTTAGCCCTGGAACAGGCACAACATCCTTTTACTACATTCTGTTGGATTAAGTGAGTCACAGAGCCAGTCCAGTTTCATCTGAAAGGGGAATACACAAGGTTGTGAGTACCAGGATACATGGTTCCCTGGGGGCTATCTTTGATATTGCCTACCACAGTTACTCATTGGAGCAATTCATTAAGAATTAGCAGCCTGAAGAGCTAGTAGACTGTCACCTCCTCCTTTCCTGAGCACATGGCTACAGGAAGATGTGTTTTTGACCCAAGACCTCAGTATTGGAAGAATGGGTGCAATCATCAGAAAAAAGAGATCCTACTCATGGTACTCATGCCTAAGAGATAAGCAGAGCAGAATTTAATGTATGTCTAGTATTGTTACAAAAGACTGTATTATGGTAGAAAAGTGTAAGAGAGTGGAATCAAGGAAAACCCCTTTTAGCTAGGAGTAAAATAGTTCCACACGGAATAAAGTACCCTCCAGACACTGATGTCAGTAGTCCAAGTCAAGAAAAAAAAAATATTGAGAAGACACTTCTCCATAACTACAGAGAAATCCAATATTAGATGCCTTAATTAATGGACCTATTCCTCCATCCATGCATATAGAACAGAAAAACAGCCAACCATAAAATCATGGAAAACAAATGCCATGGAAAAAACAAAATAAAAACCTAGCCTATACACATGCACGTGCATGCACACACACACACACAAATATACACATTGAAACCAAAATTAAGTAAACAAAATTTAGGTAAAATAATAAAATTATTTGACTTCAAAAATTTGAATTTATATAGTAATTATAAACAAACAATTATGAAAAAACTAAGAGAAAGAAAAGGAAGTCCAGGAAATTAATATATTATTTATGAGATTAAAAAATAATAATTCAATGCACAGAGTAAATATTAGCTAGATAGTAATAAAGACCAAACTGGTGTTCTAGAAGATAAAATTGGGGAATTTATGCAAGTTGTAAAGCTAAACAAATACATAGGGAATATTAGATAGAAGTTAAGAGAACTGAATAATCCTTCCAGAAGGTACATAAAACAGGAGTTCTAAAAGTCAAGAGCACGGGTAATGGAGGAGAAGGAATAATCAATTAAGACAAAAAACCATATTAAATCGTATTTTTTTTTTTTGGTCACACCACACAGCTTGTGGGATCTTAGTTCCCTGACCAGGGATCAAACCCGCGCCCTCAGCAGTGAAAGCGCAGAGTCCTAACCACTGACCACCTGGGAATTCCCTAAATTGCATTTTAAAAAATTTAAATTCATATTCACTGAAATAAAAAAGAGCCCAAGATTTCTGAGCAACTAGGCAATGGATTCTGTCACTTGAGCATTCTAATTTAACCAATTGGTGTTCAGTGATGTAGCAGTAAACTTCAGTCAATAGAGGTCTAATCATTCTATTTGCTTCTTGCTTTGGGAGAACTTGAGGAACTTCCTTGAGTAAACTTGAGATCCTTGACACTGCCATTCAAAACTGATTCCTTTTCAGAAAATTATATGACCAATCGATATGTTAATCACTGTTAAGCAACCTATTTATAATAATGCCTAACATTTCCTACCTGTGTGCCAGGCACTGCTCTAAGTAACTCAACCATATTATGTCCTCTAATCCTCACAAAATCCTTAGGTGGCGGGCAGAGTCCAGATTTTGTGGTACCTGAGGCACTCTTTATTAAAAAATAATACAAAATTATGAACACAAAAACTGGTATGAAAAAGAATATTTACTTGAGTGCGAAAAGATACCCTGACAAATTACTGGAGGGTTGGAGTTGATCCTTTTCTTTTGAGAAACTTCAGTTAATTTTTCAGAAATGACTTTTACAAAATGCTTCCAGCTAGCACTGATTTCCTTCCTCATTTTTAAAAGAACCCACACATATGAGGAGTCCTGTGGTTTAAGTTCCATTGGCTTCATGGTAAATTCACCTTGGGAGATGAGTCCTATTATATTCATAAGGACATGGGGGCGCAGAACACAGCTATTATTAAGTAACAGAGCCAGTATTCAAATCCCCACTGCCTGGTTCAAGAGTCTGCCCTCTTGATCCCCAAGTTATACTGCCAATTACTGGGCCCTTTCCTGAAAGGCACCATGGAGAACTGTTCTGAGGGAGAACAAGTTAAGTTTGCATACTACTGATCAAAATAATGTCTTTTTTGATGAATAATCTTATTTTTTATGTTACTGACATATTCATCTCTTGACACAATCAGGAGTAAGTTGTCCTTTTTAGTCCCAAATATGACAAAAGTGAATTGTGCTTGCATTTCCCGATAGATCCTCAAATCCTACCCAGGGTGACCATCATGTCTGGAACTGCTTGCAAGTTGTTCCCTACAGAAACATTAGGTCTAGATGGTTCAAGATATCAGCTTCTCAATCACCAAGTTAAAAAAATTGATTCTGGAGATATAAAGTTTAAGATCCTTGGAGATTCTGAGCCTCAGACAGTGCTTGAATGAGGATGGGTGAAATGAAGAATCTGGCCCCATACTTAACTGGGAAGACTGAATCAGTGAGGCTCTTTAACTATCGGCTTTGTTTACTGAAACTTCCACCTCACTGTGATCAAAAGAATATGTGTGACGGAGAAGGGGGTGGTTTAGCGGATCTAAAGTAACTTTTTAGTGAGTATCATTTATATAATACTTTTTTTCTGTTGGGTTTGTTTTTTTGATTCAACTTAAAGCAAAACACAACATATTTATTCCAATTTCATCTAATGTGAGATGCTGAGATCAGAAAGAGAGCAGACAGTCAGAACATATAGGCCGTTTTAATTATTTTGGCTTTTATACTAAGGTAGATTGGGCACCATTACCATGTTCTGAGTAGAAGTGTGACATCTTCAAGGAAGTAATAAGTGAAATACCTAGGCTGTTGGGCTGAGAATAAACTGAGAATAATTAGGGGTCAAAGGGCTGAACAACAAGGTTTGTTAAGAGAATATTACAATAATTTTGGCCAAAGAGCGTAGTAATTTAGACCAGAAATGAAGGTAGTTTGTTATCTGTACAGCTGGTGAGGAGTGCTTGGATTTGGTATATTCTTTGAAAGTAGAGAAAATAGGATTTGCTGTGATATAATAAGGGGGGGGGGGATGTGAGAGCAAAGGAATAAGGACGACTCCCTGCTTTTGACTGGTAATACTGAGAGGATAGAGCTGTTGGTACCTACTGTGATGGAGAAGGCTAGAGCGGGTTGGATGGGGAAGACAGGAAAATCTTATTGAGATGATGAGGATGTGATTATTGGGGCAGAAGAAGGAGAAGTGTGGCTCTCACAGAGATCACTGGCCTTTTGGGGCCCGTCTTCCTTCTTGCCATCACGTGAAGGTGGATGAGAGGGAGTGTTACCAGGAGCGCTCTGAACACTGGGTGACTGAGGCTTATTCTTTACCCTCCTCTTGAAGCAGTAGAGACTTGGGGAGGTGGTGCATGATACTGGGACCATTAGGAGTTCTAGACTCTCTTCTTCCTTCAAACAGATGGATAATTTTAGAATACTCTTTTCTTTATTGAATTAAGAAGACAAATAATAAGCATGCTCTTCATTTTGGAGATTCATTTTGGAATACTTAAACAACAGGTTTTATGACTGAATGATCACTGCATCCCAAACAGCTAAACTTTTGATTTTTATTTCATATATACATCTAATTTGGATACAAGCTGACTTAAATAAAAAATGCATTATTAATGCATGTATATCATTAAAGTGGATCAAGGTCAGAATACAGCCAAGAATAAATACCAGCTTAATAAGTTTTATAAGTTTTTGTCTGCTCCTTTCTGGCACACAGATCAGAATATTTTAGGAAAAAAAGTTCAACAAATGATTGATATCATGGTAGTATAATTGTGTTAAATGCATTCAGTCTCTTTTAAATATACTATTATATGAGTGACCAGAATGGAAACCAAAAAACAAATCAAGAAAATAATTCAAGATACATAAGCATAGCACAGGGAGATCAGCTCCGTGCTTTGTGACCACCTAGAGGGGTGGGATAGGGAGGGTGGGAGGGAGACGCAAGAGGGAGGGGATATGGGGATATATGTATACATATAGCTGATTCACTTTGTTATACAGCAGCAACTAACACAACAATGTAAAGCAATTAGACTCCAATAAAGATGTAAAAAAAATAAATAAATAAATAAAAGATACATAAGACCTTTCATATGAGGAACGAGAGATATTTTGGAAAGACTGATTTTATATGACATACCACTTGAATGCAGCAAATGAATAGTGGTCCTTACATTAAAAAATCACACTTAGAGAGTTTTACTTTAAATATGACTGTTTTAAACAAAATAATCCATGATTTAATCAGTTTATATTTGACAGTCAAATAATTCACAAAATATAATGAACACAGCTGTGCTTAGAACTTTTTGTCATGCTGTGTCTCAAAGAAACTAAAATGTTTCACAGGTACAGCTAGTTTTCAAGATGGTTTATCCATATATGGACAGTCATTCAGATTTGGGGTAATTAGTGTGCTAAAAGTGAATTTCAATTACTTTTTGCTTAAAAAGCCCTCTCAGTGAATGGAATTGATTGAGATGCCCTTATTTGTGCTCCCGGTTCATCTGGGGTATACCTTCAGCTCAGTGATGGTCAGGTTCCATGTCAGGGGTCTGCAAACTTTATACATCAAGTGCCAGTTAGTAAATATTTTCAGCTTTGTGGGCCACGTGGTCTCTGTTGCAACTACCCAAGTCTTTGTAGCATGATAGCAGCCTTAGCAAATGCATAAACAAATGGGACATAAGAGGTGCATAATGTGTTCCAATAAAACTTTATTTACAAAACAAGGTAGCAGGCCAAATATGACCCATGGACAGCAGTTTGCCATCCACTAATCTATGTTAATCCTTGCTGCATCTGACTGTCTCCTCCATTAGCTTTACTTAATAGCAGGCATCATTTCAGGTTTATATTTTTCAGAACATGAGATAGTATCTAGAACAGTAGGTATGCAATAAATGTTGAAGACAATATTAATTTCTTATGAGAATTAATTACTCTAAATGTTCTTGATGATTACTATGATTCATTATATTATAATAGTGTTCAGAATGACTCTGAAGTACTCTGAACAAATTCTGCAGTGAAGTGAATAAATACAACTAATGCTTATTGACTTTTTAGTAAACATTTTTTCATTGGCATATTCTTTCCTTTAAAGTAATATTTTTTTCTATTTTTAAAAATAATACAGATTTATTGTAGAAAATTTAGAAATTCAGGATTTGTTTCAATGTGTAGATATCAACAAGAAGCGCATTCCCATATATTAGTCCAGTGATTGTTTCAAGAATGGACATATGTCCATTGGTTTGCAATGATAAACATGTTTACATAACCAAATTCTTAAAATGCTGCTTAAAAATGACATCCCTGTACTCAAAAATCTTCAATAATTTTCCATTACACACAATTTAATTCCAGATGTCTTAGTTTTAAGAACATTCATAATTTAGACCCAAACCATATTTTCACCTATGTCTCCACAGCCCTCTTGCCTAAGCAAATTCATATCATCCTTCTACAATTAAACACTGTCTTATCTTTGATTTTACTCATGATTTTTCTCTACCTGGAAAGCTTTTCCTTTTTCTCTGTACTTTCTGATTTTAGGCAGACCAAGATCCCTGACAACCTAGTCTGGAGTAATCCATCACTTATTTAAATTCTTGTAGAGTTTGTAAGCTGCAGTACTGATTTGGCACTCACACTCATAAAAGGATTAGCATGGACTCTTGTGCATCACTTGCCATATGGCACGCTGAGAGTAAGGAGGAGCTGAGCTAGTAAGAAGGAAGCAAGTGGGAATGAAGCCAACTCCAAGGACAGAAGTTAGAAACAACCACAAGCGATGGGACGGCCAGAAATGAGGTCAAGTAGAGAGAAAGATAGAAGGATAGCACACAGCATCAGAAAATTACTTCTAAATCCTGACATTACTGGTGCAAAGAGAAGCTGTGCCGTATAACCAAGCAGGGCTCCTGCTGGCTCTGGGGGCAGGACAAGTCTAGAGACGACTGTGGACGTGTGATAGGGATGAGACCAAAACAGACCCTGACAATGATCATAACCTGCCTTGACCATTAG
Organism: Balaenoptera musculus; assembly: GCF_009873245.2. NCBI lineage: Eukaryota > Metazoa > Chordata > Mammalia > Artiodactyla > Balaenopteridae > Balaenoptera > Balaenoptera musculus. Next base: position 22,746,519 of record NC_045806.1, read on the forward strand.
TTCTTTTATATTTGTGTTTATAGTTAAAACTACCTTAATTTTTCTCTGCAAATTGACTTCAAGTTCCTGGAAGGCAAGCTTTAGGATTTCTATTTTATACCCACAATCAATAGGATTTTGAACATGGTTGACTCTAAGTGAGAATGATTTATTGATAGACTTGAATCGATGATTTTTAAGTAGCAAAATTTATCTTCTTTCAAAACATATTCCTGGCTCAATCAGGCATGAACAAAGAAAAAATAATGTATTCAATTTATATGCCAAAAGAAAATATTCAAGCAAAATAAGTGGACCAAAAAGTAACTTCTAATATGCATGCAAAACAATCTAAAATTCAAGACAATATGAAAATTCTACTATTTAGCTTGTTCCTACAGACACTGGATTAGTTTCACAAAATGTTCCCATATATCTGTCACCTTCAGTGTCATTTGGGACTGTTGACATGACTGTCAAGTATTCTTCGGTTTAAATGAAACCTTTCCTCCCATCCAGGCAGTGTGAAAGACCAGTATAGTATATATAGTCATTAAAACTGATGGAGTAAAAAAATCAAGAGCCATCAACAAAAGTAGAGGAAGTACTGAACATCAGGTCTATTTGGCGAGAAAACAAGGAGGGAGCAATATGAAACTGACAGCATACTCTGACTACATTTGTACATGTTGCAACTTGCATTTAAAAAGTTTTGTCTTAGGGCTTCCCTGGTGGCGCAGTGGTTGAGAGTCTCCCTGCCAATGCAGGGGACACGGGTTCGGGCCCTGGTCTGGGAGGATCCCACATGCCGCGGAGCGACTGGGCCCGTGAGCCACAGTTGCTGAGCCTGCGCGTCTGGAGCCTGTGCTCCGCAGCAGGAGAGGCCGCGACGGTGAGTGGCCCCCGCTCGCCGCAACTAGAGAAAGCCCTCGCACAGAAACAAAGACCCAACACAGCCATAAATAAATAAATAAATAAATAAACCCAAAAGTTAAAAAAAAAAAAAAAAAAAGTTTTGTCTTAGATTGGAAATGGAGAAGAGTAAACCATATCCTGAAAAATAATAGGTTAGCCGGACTGTACACTAGAGAACAGAATTCTGTAGAGACCATAAAAAACAGAATTTGAGGGGCTAGACACCCAATTCTGACTAACATTACACCCATGAAGTTTAGTATGAAAATCAGCAAAAAGAAAATTTTGCAGAAGAACAAACATCACAGTTGTGGTTCCCAAGATAGATGCAAATATGGGAATGAAATTGCCCTCTCTTTACATTTATATATATATAAATATATATTTTAATTTTTTTTCTTGAACAAAATTGTCATGGCATTTGGTAAAATCTTGGCAGGTCCTGGGCAGGCAAGTGATAATAGCAGTAATAACTACCAGAAATGCTCAGGTATAATTGCTCTCTAGCAGCTAAAGCCAAGCAAGTAGAACCATGCCAACAGATCACAATTACACCTGAATAATGGAGCAGGGCAGATCAGGAATGCATTCACTGGAATAAGATTAAACACTCAAAACTGTCTCATGGAGGAGGAAATTGCTAGAATAGACAAGCAATGGTTTGGCACTTTTTGAATTTATTTATTATTTCTTTTTACTTTTACTTAAAAAGAACCAGCTATGTTAAATTATGTTCTTATGTTATTGATATCAGTCATATTAATACCTAGAAGTATTTCCAAATCTGTTTTGTGACACGAAGTGCCTGGTGTAAAGTATTATTCATTGTATTTGGTTTGCAACATGTGTATTTTGGAAAAAAATCATAAAACAAAGTGTGAATAGACAGAAAAAAAAGTGACTGACATCTCCAAAGTAGGAATAAACATATCTCATAATATAATTGACTTAATCTCACAGTTATACCCCTGAACTAGTTAAATAAATGAAGTGCTTGCTGGTCAGTTTTCAAAGGAATTCCTGAAGACATTCATAGGCTTAATATCTTAAAGTGATACGATTTTTCTCTAGTAGAATTTAATTACATGTAGTTAATACCCTTTTCAAAATATAAGACTGCATTCCTCTTCCTCACTATGGTCCAACTTTATTTTAAAAATGACAAATAAAATAATTATTTATTTTATTAATTACTCATAAAGTGTCAAGTAGTGTATTTATTTCTTTGTTAAGCTCAGGAAATATCTGCTTATCTCCTTGCCAAATCCGGTTCCAATGCTGGCACTAGCCTCATTCACTGCTCCCGTGTTAATGTTCCAAGTTCTTTAGAACTTGTTATCTTTTCCCTGTTTGCTTTTAAATATTTTGGGTTTAGGTTTACCTGTAAATCTGCCAAAAGTAATGATCCAGATTGATTCTTACTTAAAGTGCCCAAGACAGTTGTACTTAATTTGCTTAACATAAGTAGTATTCTCAGAAGCTCAAGGTCATGATTCAGAATTTTTTGTGCCAACACTTTGGAATGGGTGAGATGCCAATTGTTATATGAGTCTACTTAATTAAAATTTAAAAAGTGAGCTATGTTATCCCAATCAACTCTAGGTGGCACTTTAAAGGATCAAGGCCAATGAAAATAGAAAATATTTCCCATTATAAATATCTAGGGACAAATTTTATAATAAAGGTGGTTTCTGAACTAAAATAGATGTATACAACAGGTAATTTATATATGTAAAAATAGAGGTAACTTTTCAGTCACCTATAGAAATAATAGATAGGAAAATTATAGAGATGTCAGATATATCATTGATCCAAATATCTCAGTGTAACTATTATTTTAAGCTCCCACATACTAAATTTAATACATAGAAACATTGCAAGGTTCTCTTTTTTTTCTGTCCTAAAGGTGAATGGAAAAAGGAAAAAGAAAAGGATGATGATTAATACACAGACAAGATAATCATCTTTGAGATAATTAAGAATTGCCTGCATGGCCATTTATTTGATGAATAGTATAATGGCATTCACTGATCCAAGTCCCAATCCAGTGCACCTGATACATCGAGAAGCAAAGATGCATTTGCCCACTCCTCAGCTGTAAGGGAGTCTGAAATTATGTATATTTCTTTTTTTTCTAGTAAAAGGTAGACTTTGCCTCATGAGGAGACTTATACCTCAAACACAAGATAGAGATTCAGTTGTTGGATGAGCAAAAAGAAAGAGGACTGTTCACTACAATACCCAAATCCCAAACAATTTAATAACATACTACAAGTACATGTTGAAGAAGAAAAGTACCTACTTTAAATATGATGCTTTCATTTTCAAGAATAAGAATGACATACTCCAAAATAATATAGTTACAAATTCTAAAACAGCCAGTAGACACATTACTATTCATATCTGACTTATGTTCTTCATCGGATTTGATGTTTTTAATCTCTCTTTATTGAAAATATTCTGCTTTGGTGTATAAGGCACTACTCTCCCCTGACTTGCCTCCTAATTATCAGTGCAATAATATCATCCTTTTCTTTTTTTTAATACAGTGATTACTACATACTTTATATTGTTAGGCATTAGGAATAAAGTTTCAATTAGAAATTGACACAGAAAGATGTACCATTTAATGGAAGTGACAGAGAAGTAAACTGATGATTATGTTGATATTATATGTGTTATAAATAAAGGGCATTATGGAAATTCTGCTTTTGGACATTTAAATCAGCCTGGGGGAGGGTGTTTTTCAGTGAAGTCTTCTCAAAGTAACTGATTCCTGATAAAATCTACACATTGTTCCTGTGTTAACTTTAAGCATTGGTTTTACATGGATTCTAACTTTGTACCTACTTTTCCCCTCATTCTTCATACTCTATTTGGCTAATACACACACAATGACAGCTTTATCTTCCAACTTGACATCAGTGATCTCTAAATTTGTAATATCTGCTACAATCTCTCTCTCTGTTACCATGAGGTTGAGTTTTTCAATACCTACTGGACAACATCTGAAAATACCACAGAAATCGCAAAATCAACTTGGTAAAAACTTAAGTCATCCTCTTCTTTCACCAAAATTCTTCTCATGTTAAATATTTCACCCGACAACATCAAATAATTCTGGGCTTCTTCCTTAAGAACCATATCTAATTAATCAACAACTGTAATCACTTCTTTATACTTATTTTACCAACGCAGTTATGCACATCTACTTCCAGTTTGTCTTCCTACGTTTACACTCCCATAATTTCTTTCCTCTGAGATGATGTAAGAACTGAACTCTGCCTAAAACCTTGCCTCTTGCATTCAATGTATCACACAGCTGTCAGAATGATCATGGTAGAATATAACTGTGATCAAGGCACTTGTTGACTATTATATGTGACTCCCTATTGCCTCTAGGCTAACTATTTATTACTTAGCAGGGCATGAAAAATTCATAATCTCTCCTCTGACTATATTTCTGGGAGCATTTGTTATCATTCCTCACTCGTACAATCCCTAGAATAAGACATTTTCTCCTTGTTTGAGATCCCTTAACCTCACTTGTGTGTTCAGTGAATTCTTTTCTAGCTTCCATACTGCGACCTCTATGGATCATTCAAAAGACATTGCCTATCCCACTCCCATCTGGTAAATACCACCCTACTTTGTTTACTTTTTTGCCTCACTCACCAAAATGTGAACTTCTAGAATCCAGGGGTGTTGTCTTAGCCTTAGTCCTCTAGGTGCCCAGCACTAGTAGATGGTCAATAAAGATATCTGGAATAAATGATCACTGATTCATTTCTTAGATGTCAATAATAAGAAATCTAAAATCTGTGGTCATAAGTGTAGAACAATCTATGCAAAGCATATCTTTACAGAAATTATTGCCTAAAGGCAAACTTGGTGGATCATAACGAGTTTATAAATTTATTTCATTTCAGAAAGTCATATTCAAATACTTACTTCAATGTCCCCTTTCAAAATTCAGATTTTATTAAAAAAATAAAGTTCTATTATTGGTTTGTTTTTCTGAAATATCTTCTACCAGGGTTTACTTTACCTAGATGAAGGTTTATACTATTTACTATATACAGTATGTATATAGCACGCGCACACGCGCATACACACACACACACACACACACACACACACACAGTAGAGGGTAGATGTTCTTATGTATAAAGTTTTCCCACCTAAATATTACATCATAATAGCTGACCCAAGATGATGTGATGTGTTCATCCTAACATTTTCTGTACTACCTGGCACAGCCCCAAATTGGACATAATTCTGTCTGAGAGACTTTACTGGCGCAACAGTTCACTATTTTAAATTATTTATTCCTGATACAGGGAATAATGTGTTCTATTTATTTTATGCTCTCAAAATCCACAAGTACCAACTTCCTCTTGTAATGAGTCACATACATTTCTTATTTAATTTTTACCACAATTCTATGAGATTTTTGTATAAGAGGCATCTTATTTTTCTATTCATTTGTTTATTTTTCTTGATTAATAAAATCCCAGGCAATATGCTCACATATTTTTCAACCTTTCAAAGATAGAGGTGGTTAATAAGATGAAGCAGAAGTTAGAGGGACATCCAGGAAAGTACTTTATGACTATCTGAACATTCACCTTCCTGCTGTTAACTAGATGGAGCTCTGGAAAGCCATTTGAGGATTATGAGACAAAGGTCAAGAGCATATCACAGACTTGGCCTTGCCATCCTTGAGCGGCTGAACCCACATCATCAATCTCCTACTTCCATACTTAGTACTTATTAGATGAGGATATCACACTTTATGTATTTAAGCCTGTCTAGTCAGATTGCCTTCATGAGAGCCAAACACAATTCCTAGCCGATTCAGCAAAGTCATTCTCACAGAGGTTGTAGAAATGACCCAAGGACACATGGATAACAAGTGTCAAACTAGGACTGTGAACTACAGCCTGCTTATTACCTCATGCTCATTTTATTACAGTATATGACATTGCATGTGTTCTGGGATTCGTGTTCTCTCTCAGTGCTCTGCAGTTTGTTTAAAGCTCGTGAAATATGCCATATAGTAAGCTGAGACTGAATTACACAAGGGGGCAAGAATATGCACTGGTTAAAAAATTTCTCATTTTCAACCCTAGTCCCAACCTTTGCACTTGTCTTAAACAGAGGATATATTTTTTAAAACATTTTATTGGAGTATAGTTTCTTTACAATGATGTGTTATTTTCTGCTGTACAGCAAAGTGAATCAGTAATACGTATACATATATCCCCTCTTTTTTAGATTTCCTTCCCATTTAGGTCACCACAGAGCACTGAGTAGAGTTCCCTCTGCTATACAGCAGGTTCTCATTAGTTATCTATTTTATACATAGTAGTGTATATATGTCAATCCCAATCTCCCAATTCATCCAAACAGGATATTTTTAATCAGTGGATCATCATGTTACCAATTCCATTAAAAGGCTGACATTTGCCTGTGTAAGGACACCTTTATTGATGTGCATAATATAGGAATATCCCAAATTGGAATAGTTTTAATGAAAAAGGGAAGGGAAGGGGAGGGGAGGGGAGGGGAGGGGAGGGGAGGGGAGGGGAGTTGGAGGGGAGGGGAGGGGAGGGGGGGGGAGGGAAAGGGAAGGGAAGGGAAGGGAAGGGAAGGGGAAGGGAGGGGGGACGGGGAAGGGACGGGAAGGGAAGGTATGGAAGGAAGGGAAGGGAAGGGGAGGGGAACGGGACTGGAAGGGAAGGAAGAGAAAAGAAAGAGAAGAAAAAAGGAGAATGAATCCACTCTGCTTTATGTGTGATATGTCTCCCTTTTTTCATAGTGATTCTTGAAGCATGGAACTGATTCTATTGAAAGTAAAAAACTCCTTCACTTATCTCTGTTTTGAATATTTAGACAGTAATTTCAGTATGAAAGTGTACCAAGAAAGTTTTATTTTTTTCTTACTTTGTTTCATTTTTTTCTACTCATGGTCTGAGGGCCGCATGACTTTATACACAGTCTGCAAGCCAAATGCTAAGTATTAAGGCAGAAGTTATGAGAGAGAACCAGTAAATTAATCTTTTTTTTTTTCCGCTGATACTTCTTCAACTGGAGAATCCTCTTTGTTTCAAATGGAAGATCTTTCTTTTAGTAAGAGTGCTCTGACCTGTGTAAACTGCCTAGCATAGAAGCCATATTTTTTTCTTTCCTATTCCACAGAAGTTAACGTACACACCTGAAGGTTTTGTGCTCAAAAATAATTAACAAAGTTATCTGTTTTGCCTTCTGAATATTCCTCAAATACTAAGTAACCATCTGGCTAGACAAGTGACCTTAAACGTGAAAGCTCTATTCTTGTGCTTTCTCTTCTAAAATATCATCATCTCTTGACTTATGTATATGTTTTATAATGCTGCTGAAATATAAATTATTTTAAAACTGTACCCTCATTTTTTAACTCCTCATATTACTATCAAATCTATCAGGCATGTTTCTAAGATTTTTCTTCAGTTGGTTATTATTACTGTTACTCTATTAATTTTCAATGTAGCATCATTAGATACACCAAGGAGACAAGTTCCATATTATACATTGTGCACATGGCATCAAATCTGCATGTGGCAATAGTCTTCTCCTTGGGTCATCTGCTCCTAGAATCTCTTTCCTTCGATACATCCTGTGTATCCCAACAAATTCAATGTTTGTAACACACAACTTCATTACCCCAAAGATATCCAGTACCTTCTCATTGCTTAGAAGACGATGTGTAAAATTCTTAGCAGAATACTCAAGGTTCATCACCTTTCAAAACTTATTACTATCCATACTAGATCCCTAATCAGTCACTCTGATTTGCTCAGTTTTCTAAGTAGATCTTGATGTATTCTCTCCCTCCAAACTAAGATATAAATAAAACATATAAATAGTATAAATAATATAAATAACGTATAAATAATCTAATTAGAGTATAAATAGACTGTATTATCTATCTATCTATCTATCTATCTATCTATCTATCTATCTATCTATCTATCTATCTATCTATCTATCTAATTGTTAGCGCCTAACACAGTTCTCATTATGTATGAGGTATTTTTGAGCCCAGGGAACCAAGTCATGATGGATAATCTCATTTATATTAAATTAATCTCTTCCCCCAACCTCTCCATCTCCACTCCCACACTGTGCTTGATAGAGATAGTAACACTTAGTAGATATTTATAATGTGTTTGAAGAAGGAAGGAAGGAAGGAAGGAAGGAAGGAAGAAGGAAGGAAGGAAGGAAGGAAGGAAGGAAGGAAGGAAGGAAGGAAGGAAGGAAGGAAGGAAGGGAGAGAGGGAAAGAAGTCAAAGAAAGAAGTCAGGAGTAGATTATTATTGAAGAAAGTTAACTACTCTATTCACATATGTCAATCTGTCTTTAATAACATTAAAAACAACCTCAATATTTAATTCAATATGTTATGCATCGACAAAATATTTATTTATCATAAGGATGGGGGAAAATAAATGGCTATGTAAAGTTACCCTTTCAAAATCAGGAAGGAGAATTAAAATCTGCAGTAATTATTGATTCTTCCTATTAACTGAGAGAGAAAGCACATCAAGGTGGATAATTCCACTTTGGATCAAAAATGAAGGATGACAATATAGATGGTTGACTGATTATCTTGTGCAGCTTGTCAAAAGTCCTCAGGCACAGTTCCAAAAAAGAAGCCAAAACTGTGTTAAAAATATCAGCACTGAAGCAAAATTACATGTCATTTCACTCATTCAAGCCACATTCTCCAAAATTAGCTCCAATTTCTGACATTACACCACACCTATACAAACCCCATGATCCTTGAAGTAACTGACAAATATTCTCTTCCAGACAATCCTTGGTAATTAATACCCTATTTGGAAACTAATATACTAAGAATAATATACTTCTAAAGGGAAATGCAAATTGCTTTAGAAATAAATAATTTGAACATAAAATTGTTTAGTCTGAATCCCAAACCTGAGCATCACCATTCTATTAAATACACTTTTCTTATGAAATAAAATCAGTGCTCCCCAAGGATGACTTAATAGTGACTTTCCTTCTAGATGCCAGCATCGTGCCTGGGAAATAACAGACTCATGGCCCAGGGTGGCCAACGGCCAAATTTGAAAATGATATCAGGGTCATAAAGTGTTATCTGGCTAACCTGTCTTTCTCTCTGCCACCATCACTTCTGTTATGCACATTTAAATGTTATATATTTCTTGGACAATGGATTCACAATTTCACCCCAGATTTTCTTTCAACGCCTTTACTGGATACTGTGATGGACATAAAGATGCACAGTCCAGAAATTCCCATGAAGGATTGAAAGTACTCCCAGCTGCTTTCACTGTCAGCCCCTCAGGGACTGCCTCAGCTGCAGGGTTCCCATGGCCAAGGTCAAGCCCTTCCTAGAGAGACTGTCACGCAATGACTGATTGACCCAGTTGGTGCTCAGGGTGCTCAATGCACAGCGACTCTGACAGGCCATTTTAGCTCCTGAGTTCCCTGTTCGGGCCTGCCATGTAACTTGCCTTCTTCATCTGCCTTATCCTGCTTCTTCCCTCTCTCTTCCACAGATATACCCAAGGATGCTCTCTAATTAATATGTCGAGATCTAAATTCAGTCACAAAGTCAGCTTCTCCAGGAACCCAACCAACAGATACCATCTGAAGTACAGATTGATTTATTTCTAGAATATGGGACAGGATAACATTGAGAATTATATAAACCAGGTTGTTCTGGCTTTCCTGGTCATATCTTTTTAATCCTTGTATCTTACTCTAGTTAGTGCTCTTCTTTTCCAGAAATAGGCAGGGGCATAAAAGTTAGAGAAACTGAAGCAGGAGACCAGGTGGGAGCCTAGAAGGTGAGCCAGTAGAACAGCCACAACCTGTGTGACCACACCAGGGACTGGTGCCCTGCGCTCTGCTTCCAAGTGGAAAAGGTGTATTCCTCACTCTCACCTTCCAATTCCCACGCAAAATGTTTCTATTAAGGAAAGGGAATTCTGAGAAACACAGTCCCAGCTCAGCTAAGTTGACACAGTAAAAACTCCTGACACGTATGTAACATATTTAACCCTTACACTAACCCTATTATTATCTGCATCTTATCTGCCTCTTACAGACGAAGAAAATCAGGCACAGAGAAGATAAATAATTTGCCTGAATACATGCAGCTGAATACGTTTAACTTTCCCTAGGATTATAAAATCTGGACAAAATATAACATAATACTAATTTTAAGCCATAGAAGAAAGAACAAAAACAGGCAGAAACTGTGGGGAAATCTACCCTTGAAAGAACATAACTGTACTTGGTGAAATTTGTGAGTTTACATCTTTTTGCCTTGTAGTATTCCTAAAACTCTATACAGTATGGGGGCATAAAAAGCTACAGCCTAACAGAAGATAGAGTTTGGAAAAGCAGAGCAGACAGAAAGTTAGTAACCCTGGAAGTGAGGGAGCTGCAGAGGGGGAAAACCCCACTATCTGTGCACAAAATCTACCCAGATCTTTGGCTAAGCTCTAAAACATGGTAAAGACCCTAAGAGGCACAACAAAATCTCACCAGCTGAAAACTGAAAGAACTGAGTGGTGACCTCATTCTTTGTAGCCCACAGAGGAGAGAGAACTTGGAACTCAAGTTCCTCCAAGTTGTCTACCTGCTGGAAAGAAAACACTGTTCACAGGAACAGAATCTAGAGTCTCTACCACATATTATTCATGTCTAGTATTCAATCAAAAATCACTAGCCATGTAAAGTAACAGAAAAATTTGAGTATACTCTAGAAAGTAAATAGTCAATAAACCAACTCTAAGATGGCCCAGATTTACAATGATCAGACAAGGACTTTAAAGCAGCTGTTAAATACTTCCAGGGACCTAAAGGAAAATATATGTATTAAATTAACAGAGGATGAATGTCAGCAGAGAAATAGAAACTGTGGAGAAAGTTTTAAGGCCCATGGCTGGGAGGTTATAGGAATGGGAAGGATAGGAGTGTTGGTAAAATTGAGGGGACAATAAAAGGGATGTCAAGAGATCAGGAAGGAAATATTTTAGGAAACCAGATCGTGTAGCACCTTGCTGGACACTGCAAGGATTTGGGCTTTTAGTCAAGTGAAACAAATAATTGGAGGGATTTGAGCAAAGGAGTGATATGACTCAACTTCTCCTTTATGAAGATCACTTCGACTGCTCTATTGAGAAGAGACTCTGGGGAGAGGGCCGAGAAAGGAGGAGGGGAGACGGGTTAGGAGGCTCTGGATGGATGCTGGGGGCATGGACTTGTGTGGTAGTAGAGCAACTGATGAGAAGTAAATATAATCTAAAGGCAAACAAAATTGGCAGTCAGTCAAGCAGCCACATAATCTGTGGAGCTCAGGGCAAAATGAAAATGCAGGGTGTTTTGTTAAAAAAATTATTGAAAATGTCAAGATTATGACAGTAGAGCTTTACGCAGACTTCACAGATTGCATGCCCGGGATGCCCTGGATGCAGGTGTTATTTGCCAATCTGAAGAGGAGCAGGTTTTGTGGATAGAAGAGAGGTTGTGTTTAGACATTTTAGAGTTAAGGCAATGCATTTGATGATGCTTACGAAACAATGAAATTTACTCCAAATATGAAGTGTTCTATAAAATCCATCCAGTCACTGAGAATTTCCGTTCACAGAATGTTAAAGCTCTGAATACAGAGAAATACCTGAACATTGGTGAAAGGTGAAGTCACCTTTCCTTACCCTTTTAGACAATACCTCAAGGGAATGGTCAAGTTTAGTTCATTGAATGCTTTTAGATATCCAAGGAACATCTGCAGGCAGTGAAATGATTCAGAACAAACTTCTGATTTGATTAGAAAAGGTGTTGGGTAAAGCAATTTCAAAAGGGTTTAAAATCAGTTGAATTTTTTCCTAATATTTATACCTATTTAATGGAGGGATATCAACACCAATATAAAATCATCAATGAACGTTTGCAATTTTATTTTACAGCATTTATTGGGATTAACTCATGTATCCAACTTTCAAACTGCAACAAAATTAATGCCAGCATTTGTCAAAAGAGTCTGGGAGTTGATCAAGACACTCTCAGTGAATTGGTCAGGCCACTCCCAGATTCTAATCCAGGCAACTCGTTCCTTATAGAGCTACCCAGGAAGAGCATATTGGCAAAGAATACTTGTAAATATGACAAGAAAAATGGTTGTGCTAATTCCAATATTGATACAAGAATGATAGGAATTCCATTATTGGTGAATAACGCATCGACTTTATGTTAAAATCTCTGGTCACTTAGATTCTTTTGACAAAAACTGATAATAAAGAAAAATATTGAAAAATTACTCAAAATCTTACAGTCCACAAAAAGCCATCAAAATATTTCCAGTCTTTCCATGCTGCTGTGTAAGCATATATGGTGTATAATTTAGATTTATAATTGCAAAATTATACTTTGTGTGTCTCTGTATATGGGTGAGGTAAACGTAAATTTTTACCGTTTTGACACATTGGCATAAAGCTGTTTATGATAGTCCCTTTAATCTGTTTTACCTCTAGTTGTGCCTACTCTTTAATTTCTGACACCATTTAGATGTTTTTGGTCTTGTTTCTATCTTACTTCATATATTAAATACCTAAAAAATTAGTTTTCAACCATCTTTCCTGTATTTTAACTTTCTTCTAAGTGACATTAAACAAAAATCTTTATCTGCAATGGTTCTGTCTTAATTCAGTTCCCAGTAATTTTCTAATTTTCGTTATGATTTCTTCAACACATAAACTTTCAGTTTTCTTATTTTAAAATATATGTGGCTTATTAGTATTCTTTTTGTTACTGATTACTAAATTATACTTTTGTTGAGAATGTAGTCTGTGTGCTACAGCCTTTGAATTTTCGAAGTCTTGATTTATAACCTAACTTAGATTATGACCACATTTTTAAAATATTCTTTGTGTGCTTGTTATTAAAATGTGTACTTTCTTGCTTGGACATAAGCATAAGATAACTCTTAATAAGCTTGTTAATTTTGTTAATTGTGTCTTGACATACTCTAAATCCATACTTTAAAAATCTGTTTCAATTTCTTTATTTGAGAAACATTTGAAAACACTCCCACTCTAATACTGGAATTGACTCCCTCTCTTTGAAATACTAATCGTTTTTGGTCTACATATTTTGGGAAATAACATAAAGTTATTAGGTACATACTAGTTGAGTATTTTTTATTATACTGAATGAACTGAAATTATCATTATATTTTGATACTATCTAGAAATATTTATCTTAATGTTGATTTCACAATGATTGAAGGACTATTTAAGAGATGCACTTAAAACATAGGGAAGCAAATTGCTAGAAATTAAAAGAATGGTTATACATATATATGACAGAGAGACCGATATCATCTATGTATCTATCTAGACCTATATCTCTCTATATATTTTTATATATATTTTATATGAAGATTTCAGACTATTTGCATTTATAGTGATTATTGATATATTAAATAATTTTAACATATTCATTTTTCATTTGTTCTAATTTTACTGGGTTTTTCTCTTTTCTTACCTTCATTTATTGCCTGAGTTTTATATTATTCTCTTTATTGCATTGGATATTTCATATGTATTATTTCACTGACTGCACATGCAGTTTTGTTTTGTTTTTAATAGATCTTTATTGGAGTATAATTGTTTCACAATACTGTGTTAGTTTCTGTTGTACACCAAAGTGAATCAGCCACATTTGAAATGAACAAATTTTGAAGGTTACATCACTCTCTTTCTCAGAAACAATATAATAACCTTAAAAATATTTACTCTAGTAACTTTTTGGCCAACCCAATATTTCATATTACGAAGTATCATCCATTGTTTACATTCACATTATATGTTCATTATTTGTTTAAACTTACCAACATGTTTACTAATGTCTTTGTTCATTCGTCCTTCTGATTTATCTGTCTTTTCTATCTGGTTTAATTTTGATCTTCAAGTGTATATTTGGAAGTTCTGTGACAGTCTCTCCTTCTCTCTTTTTGTCTGTCTGAAAATGGCTCTTACTGTACTTATTCTTAATGATGGTAATAGTAGTAATGAATTGGCTCCTCCCAGATATAATATGGCCATCTGCAGTGAGGAATCATTTTTTGTGTTAATTTCTCAAATTGGAGAGCCTGGAGAAATGGTAAAATCGAACCAGACACCTATGTAAGGCAGGCCTGTGCTTTTGATTTTTCAGGTGTTTTGTTTTTTTTTTTCTAATTCCATCTAAAGGCTAATCAGAGGCAGGTAAGCATCCTGGCTTCCTTTTGCTGACATATGGATTTTTTTAGTCTACTTCTCTGAATATGTAATATTTTAGGATCTAGAACTGGTGCCCAGATATCAGTTTCAACTGCTTTATCTCCCTATTTATATGACTATTAAAATTCTTTGGGAACTAAGATGGGTGAATCTCCATCATGTCTTCACAAGGAAGTCAGTTTCATTAAAGACATCTCTAATTGCTCTAAAATTCTTCCTTATGCTGTGCAGAAATGATTTTATTACTGTAACTGCTGTGACCCAACTGTTTTTCCAAATCAACCATCAGGAAAAACCCCTGAATGTGTTTAATACTCCTTTCACAATAACTGAAAATCTTAATGTCCTGCACACCTGCCTGTCACTTAAACACATGCATGCATCAAACTCAACTGTACACATACACACAAACACAGGAAGAGGCTTTCTTTTTCTTAGGTTAAACATCTCTATGTCCTCAAACTTTCTGCAAATGAAATAGTTTCAAAATGCCATTTTCATTCTGGTCAATCTACCAGATTCATCATGGGTTGTCAACTTGTCTCTAAAAATATGGATTTCTTAAATAAACACAGACCTCATCAATGTTTGGCCATTCAAAACAGATTAATACTATTGCCTTTCCTGGTTTTTTTCTTGGTGGGAGTGGTAAAAATCAGCTAACATGAGATCTCTCCTGAAAAAATTTTTCAGTGTACGCACAGCATTATTAACTACAAGCACAATCTTGTACAGCTGATCTCTAGGAGTTCTTTATCTTGCTGTTTACGGGTTTGTGAGTTTCAGTCATGCAAGACTGCCTGACTTGTTTTGACATCACATTCTATGAAATAAGCCTATTGTATCAACCTTTAAGTAGAGGCCATAAATCATGAAATCATAGACTTGTACAATTGAAAGGGACATTTAAAACCATCCAGTTTAACAACTCATTGAAGTATATTTTAACATGAATTTCTGTTAAACTAGACAACTGAAAGACTGAATGTGTATATGATATTTCAGAATTTATTGACAGATTTCACACTATCTCCTATTGAATTTCACTTTTTTGGTTTTATCAATATATCACTATCTATGGATTATAGCAGATAACCTATAATTCTATGTCTTTTGATTTGAAAGATTATTATATGTATGATTTTCATTCCCATTGTATTTTAACCCTCTTAGATGTTTCATTTAATTAGGCCAATGTGTTGCAATTTTTAAAGTTCTGATTCTAGGCTGTTAGTTTTGTGTACTACTAGTAATCTTGGTTACATAAGCCAGCATTTAAATGACAGTATCGATTACTAGTCATACCAACCTAGAGAAGAAGTATTATATCTGAATTGTCTGATTTATCTTTCATTCTCTTTACTTTTGCAGCTATGGCACAAAATCTAAATGCAAATAGATGAAGCTTAACTGTCTTACAATCATTTGACAAAGAGCACAACTACTTCAATTTGATGAGAATACTGACATATAATATTACTGTTATCCTACAGTAACTTCTAAAATATTCCAGAAAATTGTGTGAGAAAAAACAATGAGCTAGGGAGAAGGGTTGTCATGAAAAAGTCTCTAATTGGGAACTATAGAAAACGAATTCACTTTACGTCTTTTTTTCCCCCTTTCACTTCCAACCACAATTACAATGTCCTTCTAAGAGAAGGAAGCAACATAAAACTTTGTACTACAGAGCACCTTTATAAAGGGGATAAATGGAAGTTTTCCTCATGGTAAAGAAAAAGAAATTCGGGAGTGTAACTCTGTGGGAAAGGAAATCATTTTTGTAAATATCGACAGTAACCCATGGAATATTGAAATGAAATTTCTATGCCAAAAAATAAAGTTAATTTGTATAATTTTAAAACTTTATTTTTCTACCGTATATATACTTTGTCTTTAAATTTGAAATCTAAAACTTTAAAAAATAAACCCACTTAGAGGTTGATCCAGTTTAATTGATAATATACTTAACATAAGAAAATTAAAATGTCTCTTGAAATCTAATCTAGAGAGAGAGAGAGAGAGAGAGAGAGAGAGATTAGATAGACTTTTAAAATCACCAAATGCTAGGAAATTAAGCTCTGTCTCTAATACGGAAAGCTGTTCACCTTTGCAAAACACCTCAAGTTCAATGTTACATGAAAGAAAGTAGATTTTGTTTCTACCAGTTAGTATTATTTTTCCTATTAATCAAACCACTCATAACTATGTTTTGCTAAATAAGATAATAATCATAACACCATAAAATATGATATTATAAATATTACTAAATACATTTCCTTGTATAGAAATAAATCCTTTCTTAGAATAAATTCTACCCAGTGTCCTAGTTCCCCCCTTTGCAAGTCTGATTCCTCTTTCACTAGGATTTTTAATAGAAAATCCTTCTAATACTTGTAGATGTAAGGAATCCTAGTAAATCTTTTCTTCAGAAATATAAATCTCATTTACTTTTCGCTCTTTTGACAAAGTATTGAGCATTCTCACAACAGTGATTGTGGTTTTTTGGAACTGGCTCTAGTTTGTCTATATTCATGTAAAATTATGGTGTTAAGATCTGAACCCAAAGCTCTGGGTCTCAGCAGATAAGGCAAAGAAAAACTCTCATCTTTGGCATTGTAGATACCATATTTATAAGGAATTCAGACTTATATTTTAACTATTTTTTGCCACATCTTACCTTTCATATGTTGAGTTTAATAAATCTAAAATTATAATCCACTCTAAAAGTACAATCCCTAAAGCACAAGTTCCTCTAACCCTTTATGTATGTACTTCCAGGGTTGCAGAGTAATTAAGTACACCAACTCTGGCCTGCTCAAAATACATTAACTTCTCTGAACCTCCACTAGTGCATAATTAAGGAAAATAAATGCACCTAATAGTGTGGTTAAATAAAGAAAATTGGATAACACAAATTAAATTCTCGGTGTTACGCCTAGCACATACTGAACGCACAAAATTATGCACGATAATGTGATACTTTAAACTAGGTAGCTATGGTCATTTTAATTAGGGAGCTCATAGGCAACGCTTTTAAATGTTTCCTTATAAAATTTTGCCTTGTTAGCTCTGGCTCATTGTTCCAGTCTATCAACATCTTTCTGAATACAGATTCTGTTTTCCAGCAAATGTATTCTTTCCACTTTTGTGTCATCTGCAATTTGGATAATCATGTTTTTCCAAACTTGGCTGCAGTGATTGACGATACTAGGCAAGACGGAGCCTATTCTTCTCTGTGTAGTCAACCACATGTAATTCTGCCTAACTGAACTCCTATCCAGGGTCTGTGTCTACAGCTTTTCATGAAAATATCATAGGAGAAAATGTCACATGCTTTGCTGATGTCCAGATATACACAGTTCCCTGCTCTACTATCCTAATGATCTGTCATGAAATGAAGGCGGTTTAGCTTGACATGTCTTGCTCTTGTGAACTCTGTCTGACCACTCTTGATAAAGGCTTCTTCTGGAACTGGGATTTTCTTTACTTGAATGTTACTTCACTGGAGTGACCTAGAGCTGGAGATCTTCACAATCTATCAAGTCCTACATGACCTGGGGATGCCAAGGCAACATGTTTTGTCATAAAACACAGGGCCCTCCATCCTAACAGACTGTGCAGGTCCATGTTCACCTCAGTCCTATCTCTCTTTAATGTATGAAACTATACCTGCTATACCAACACAGCATTCTCAAAGTTGTCAAGGTCAACAACCATTGCCATAAATTTCTCACTATATTCACAGATAAATTGTCTGGACCAGGACATCTGAATTCATATTTAGGAGTATGGTAAATTTGGAGGCTTATATTCCCTCTCATCAATATTTGGAGAAAGGAAAAAATTGAGAATACAAAATGAAAATAATGATTAGCTGTATCATTTCCCATTGCCTGTTACTATAATGCCATCCACAGAATTTCCTTCCTCTTGCTAATTCTTGCTCTAAAGCAGTGGAAGTGAAGGACAGTAGTATCTTGAGGGAGAAGTTTATCCCTGGTACTTCATAGGTGATATCAAGGACTATTTTTAACTTTTTAACCTAGACATGAAAAAGGTACCTGCAGTAAGCAGAATTCACAGTTGATACCAGAAGATTCCTAGCCCCTGCTGTATGCACACCTCCCAGATAGTCATTCAAACACTAATCTAAGTACTGCTGAGAAGGGATTTTTCTAATATAGTTAAGAGCCCAAATCAGTTGACCTAAGATACAGTGATTATCCGGGTGGGCTTGATCCCTTTAAAAGCAGACAGTTTTCTCCAGCTCATCGAAGAAGAGGAAGTCAGAGAGACGTGCTTTAGTTCGCATAGAAAGTAAATACACATGCTGTGAACTGCTATGGGGACCACATGGCAAGGCACTATGGACAGGCTCTAGATGCTAAGAGTAGTCTACAGCTAGCAGGAAGAGGGGGGACCTCAGCCTTGCAACCGCAAGGCAATTAATTCTAACAACCAGTGAGCTTGAAAGAGGATCCTGAGCTCCACCTGAGAACGAAAGTCCAGACAAACACTTTGATGTCAGCCTGGTGAGTCTGTGAGCAAAGAATCCATCCATGCCATGCCCAGAGTTCTCCCTACAGAAACTGTGATATAATAAATTTGTCTTGTTTTAAGCCACTCTGTTTGTGGTAATGTTAGGCAGCAGTAGAAAACAAATGTCACATGCATCATAAGTGCACAACTCAGTGAATTTTCACAAAGTATAACCAGTATCCAGAACAAGAAATAGTACAACTTCTCAGAATTCACCTCCATACCACACCCACCTCTCACCATTCCTCCACCTCTGTCACCAGGAGTAACAACTGTCCTGACTTTTAACAGTATAGATTCATTTAGTCTAAGTACTTTACATAAATGGAATCATCCATTATATGCTCGTTTGGCTTTGGTTTCTTTAACACAACAATATTGTTGGTAAGGTTTATATGAATCGTTACATAGAGGAGTAGATAATTCATTATCATTGCTGTATAATTCTTTTTTTTTTTTTTTTTTGGGCTGCACCGCGTGAGGCTTGCAGGATCTTAGTTCCCCTATCAGGGATTGAAACCAGGCCCTTGGCAATGAGAACGTGGAGTCCTAACCACTGGACCACCAGGGAATTCTATTGTGTGAATAAACCACACTTATTCATTTGACATGTTGGTTATATGGGTAGTTTCCAGTGCAGGGCTATTGCAAACTATTCTAGCACATGTCTTTTGGTATGCATAATATTTGGTTTTAAATTAAGAGAAGTCAGTTTACCAGTCATTCCAGAAAACTGGATAAAGAGATGTAATAGTGAGAAAAGAGGATGTATTTTTATGTTGTAGACAGCTATATTCTAGATGTGATCTTGATCAAGTTACTTAACTTTCTTTACTCAGTTTCCACATTTCTAAAATACAGTGTATTAAAAACATAATTTCTGACTTCTCTTGAGGATTACATCCTATGCTGTCTAATACAGTAGCCACTAGCCATATGTGGCCACTTAAATTTAACGTAAATTATTTAAATTAAATTAAATTTAAAACCAAGTTTCTTGGCCATACGAGCCATAGTTCAATTGCTAAATAACTACATGTTATTGGACAGCACCGTATGTATATGAAGTATTTAAGCCACACTGGCACTCTCAAATAGCTACTCAATAAATGATAGTGTGCCATATGTTTTTTCCACACAATCCCATCACAATCTTGAGACATTCATTCCCCCACCCAAATAATTTCCTAAATTACTCTGGCATCCACAGAAGTGATCTCAATGATACTCCGGTAAGTTTTGCCCAATATTTTGAGGTATCTTTTATTTTTCCTTGTCTTTTTCCTTTTGGTGATAGAGACAGTGAAATCCATGACATGGGGACAGGCCACTGCTATGGCTTCCTTCACCTCTTCCCCTTGCAGACATTCCTGAAAGTCTCATGACCACAATGGACTGAGGCTGCCCCTTAGACTCTAAAAAAAAATCCCATCTCTGCTCATCACTAAGCACCCCTCTGTCCCAATGTTGGCAGAAGTGTCCAGGTGTCCTGTTAACATCTCACAGAATCATATGAACAGCACTCTTCAGTTTCCCCCTTGAAAACTCCACTTCTCCTTGAAATTCAGGGACAGGATCTTTGGGAATGACTTAAGGATAATCTTGAGAATCACCAAGCTGTCCTCAAAATACTGTTCCTTTTTGCAATGGATATTTCTTTCCTTTAAATTATCTCTCTTCTCCAGATGTGGTATGTGTGTGTGTGTGTGTGTATATATATATATATATATACACACACACACACACAATGGACTATTACTCAACAATAAAAAAGAACAAAATAATGCCATTTGCAGCAACATGGATGGACCCAGAGAATAGCATACTAAGTGAAGTATATCAGGCAGAGAAAGACAAATATCAAATGATATCACTTATATGTGGAATCTAAAAAAAATGATACAAAGGAACTTATTTACAAAACAGAAATAGACTCACAGACATACAAAACAAACTTACAGTTTCCAAAGGGGAAAGTGGTGGGGGGGGATAAATTAGGAGTTTGGGATTAACAGATACACACTATTATATGTAAAATAGATAAACAACATGGACCTACTGTATAGCACAAGGAGCTATATTCAATATCTTGTAATAACCTTTAATGGAAAAGAATCTGAAGAGATATATATTATATATAAACAAATCACTTTGCTGTACACCTGAAACACTGTAATCAACTATACTTCAATTTTAAAAAGAAAGCTTACAATAAAAGAGATAGAGAAACTGAAAAAAATTCTCTCTCTTCTACTTATTTGTATTTAAAAAAAAATTTTTATCAAGTATAACGTTGATTTACAACGTTGTGTTAGTTTCAGGTGTACAGCAAAATGAATGTTATACATATACATATATCCATTCTTTTTTTTTAAGATTCTTTTCCCATATAGGTTACAGAATGTTGAGTAGAGTTCCCTGTGCTATACAGTAGGTTCTTATTAGTTATCTATTTTATATATAGTAGTATGTATATATCAGTCCCAATCTCCTAATTTATCCCTCCGCCACCCCCCATCCCCTGGTAACCATAAGTTTGTTTTCTACATTTGTGACTCTACTTCTGTTTTGTAAATAAGTTCATTTGTACCCTTTTTTTTAGATTCCACATATAACTGGTATCATTTGATATTTGTCTTTCTCTGCCTGATTTATTTCACTTAGTATGCTATTCTCTGTGTCCATCCATGTTGCTGCAAATGGCATTATTTTGTTCTTTTTATGGCTGAGTAATACTGCATTGTATATATGTACCACATCTTCTTTATCCATTTCTCTGTTGATGGACAGTTAGGTTGCTTCCATGTCCTGGCTATTGTAAATAGTGCGGCAATGACAACTAGGGTGCATGTTACTTATTTGTATTTCATTTTTGTGATTTTCTCTTTAATAGCTATGGTAGTTATTACTACTATTATAGCATTATTATTTTTTATTAGTGATGCTTACTATGAGAAAAATACCATGATAGGTGCTATGGCAGGTGAAAACGTCATGGCCTTTGTCATTCAGAATTTATAGGAAGGTAGAGATGACCTAATCTCAAATAATTATAATCTAAGTAGATAATTATATTGCTGGCAGTAAACATGTTTATCTCCATCATTTTCATCATACTTATAAGTTTCAAATATGAAAATAACAGAAATTGGCAATATCACCATCTGGTCTTATTTTGCCTTTTTCTTTCTTTTTTTTTCTCTTCAGAACTATTCATCTGTACAGGCAAGGAAGCAACTGTACACGTGCTGTTATGCTAAGGAAAACTAAATATCATATTTGAATTAATATTTTTTTCTCTCCAGGCTACCTGAAACTCTCAATTTCATATTGAGGCCATGTACATCCATAAGACGCTTACTGAAACATAAAGATGTCATTTGGGAGTTGACAGGTGAGAAGGTTTTTGATGATCCATTGGTTTTTCCTGAACTCCAGTAAACAGGAGAGTTTCACAGAAAGTGTAACAAAGAGAGTGAGGGACATGGAAGGGAGGGAGAGGGTTTGGGACAGATGGGCAGTGCTGGATGCTCATACCTGGAAGGTGGGCTGGGACTTTCCAAGGGCCCAGAGTTGAAGAAGAGTTGAAGAGAGAGAATGAAGGAAGAGAAGCATCTCTGGATGTGGTGATGGTTTAAGGCCATTATTTGTGAAAATCCATT
The DNA here is from genome assembly GCF_009873245.2 of Balaenoptera musculus. Taxonomy (NCBI): domain Eukaryota; kingdom Metazoa; phylum Chordata; class Mammalia; order Artiodactyla; family Balaenopteridae; genus Balaenoptera; species Balaenoptera musculus. The sequence goes on from NC_045806.1 coordinate 22,768,933, forward strand.
TCATTTGTCTACATGCTAGTCATGGTCTCTTCCTGCCATATTTCATATACTTGTCCTTAGACATCCTCATGAAATGCCTCCTAGTTAAAATCTAAAGACCGCATAGGAAAGTTTTTTTCAAAGAGCATAAGGTATTTTGAACCCCCCAAAAGACTTCCAGAAATATTTTGGTACAAATGTGTCATTTGGAAGTCAGAATACAACGTGGAATCACATGACTTATATGTATAGCAGCCAGAATTCACATTCTTGTGTAAGGATTATAAGATTGTACCAGTGTGCAGACAGATTGTGAAGGAAGAAAAGACATGTTGAGACAGGTGAGATTGTTCAAGAGACGGTTTACTGAGCTGTTCTTATTGAAATAAAATAAATGAAGAGTTCTTTAGGTTAAAGCAGATCTTAGAGTAGTTGATAGTAGCTATGAAGCTACAGCAAGACAATCCTAAACTATCTCTCTTGAGATATAAAAATGCTGCCGCAACATCTCTAAAGTAATCAGTCACTTACACAGTCAAGATGAAATGTATCTACAAACCCTACATCACATATCATAAGCTCTTTGATTCTCTTTACTTCTATCAGGAAGTTTTCCTTTTATGCTAAATGGAGTACATACACACATACAATGTGTGGAATTTTTTAGCATAATGCACAGCCTCGTACATACTTGTCATATTACTATTTACTACTATTTACATTAGTCAGTGATTCTCAGAGTTTGATCCAGGGACTGACAGCATCAGAATCACTTGAGAACTTGTCAGAAATGTAGTCTCAGTACCAGTACCACCACCGCCTCCCCTCCCCCCAACCCCCATCCAGAGGTCTGCTTATCTGAAATTCTGGAGGAGAAATCCAGGGATTTGTGTTTAACAAGCTCTTTGGGTGACTGACACATGACACTGACAAAGACAATGATACTACTCAGTGGTATTTCATCATTGTGAAAAGGGGAGTGTGATTGAAAAAAGGAAGTAAATTCTCAATAGTCCTTTTACCATGAAGCAAAGGTGTATAGGAGGTGCCTCATCTCCCTCATTCCTCCTGTTAAGCATTTCTCACATTTTTGTGCAAAAGACTATTTAAGACCCCGTCACTATGACCAGTGTTCAATTAAAAAATTGGCTTCTTCTGAAATAATTAAAAATTAAATTACCATATGATCCAGTAATTCCACTTCTGGATATTTACCCAAAAGAATTCAAAGCAGGGATTCAAAGAGATATTTATATACTCGTGTTCACAGCAGTATTATTTACAATAAAAAATAAATTAGAAAAAACCAAAATTGGTTTCTATTACTGGCCTTGGATCTGCATTCTATTTTTTTTTTAATTTTTAATTTATTATTTATTTATTTATTTTTTATTTTTGGCTGTGTTGGGTCTTCATTTCTGTGCGAGGGCTCTCTCCAGTTGCGGCGAGTGGGGGCCACTCTTCATCGCGGTGCGCGGGCCTCTCACTATCGCGGCCTCTCTTGTTGCGGAGCAGAGGCTCCAGACTCTCAGGCTCAGCAGTTGTGGCTCACGGGCCCAGTTGCTCCGAGGCATGTGGGATCCTCCCAGACCAGGGCTCGAACCCGTGTCCCCTGCACTGGCAGGCGGACTCTCAACCACTGCGCCACCAGGGAAGCCCCTGCATTCTATTTTTTAACATTAACCCCTGCTTACCCACATTATCCAAATTCTTCTTTTCCCTGTTGAGACTGTGCTCATGTGGAAAGCTATGAGGTATGGAAGGAGCAGTAGACTTGTGAATTTGAAGACATTACTTGCAGCCCTGACTCAGAAAATAGTCTGTAACCCTGGAAGCATAACTGTAAACACTGTAGCCTACATTTTGTCATCTCTACAGTAAGGGACTTGAATAAACTGTCTCTAAGGTTCCTTCTAGCCCTAAACTTATGACTCTGTATCTCATATTAAGACCTAGATCCTCTTTTATCTAAGGAAACTGATAAAATCATCTGCCTTAAAAATCAAATATATGGGGGCTTCCCTGGTGGCGGAGTGGTTGAGAATCTGCCTGCCAATGCAGGGCACATGGGTTCGAGCCCTGGTCTGGGAAGATCCCACGTGCCGCGGAGCAACTAGGCCCGTGAGCCACAATCACTGAGCCTGCGCGTCTGGAGCCTGTGCTCCGCAACAAGAGAGGCCGCGATAATGAGAGGCCCGCGCACCGCAATGAAGAGTGGCCCCCACTTGCCACAACTAGAGAAAGCCCTCGCACAGAAACGAAGACCCAACACAGCCATAAATAAATAAATAAATAAAAATTTAAAAAAAAAATCAAATATATGAAAATACTTTTTAGTAGTCACCTTTTGGAGGTTAGAACAATCACTCTGTGCTGAAGCCTCACTAATAGACAACAAATGCACACTAACTGAACAAAGGGCTCACACGTGACAACCCAGAGAAATGTCACTAGTGGTAAAAATTCCAAGAAAATTTCCAAGGGAATATCATTCCAAGATGAGCTTGGTAAAATGAGACTTTCCAATTCTTGGAAGGAATGGATTGCCTACAGTGCTTCTGCATGAGGGTAGCCAAATGTTTTTCTCCCCGAATACTGTATAATTGATGCACCTTTGACAGGCCGTTCATCATGGGCTAATGTGGTCTCCAGTCAGCTTATTCCATTTCACACACCATTGTAAAAAAGTTTATTTTTAAACGGAAATAGGAAATTTTAGTGGCAGTTATCAAGTGTTCACTATGTAACAAGCACTGTTCGAAAATGCTTTAAATGTATTAACTCAATTGATCCTTGCAACAACACTTTGACGATGGTAAGAGATATTATCCTAATTGCCTAGGTAAGAAAACTGAAGCACAAATATAAAAATTAAATAAAATTTAAAAAATAAACATACTCAAGCCAACAAGAAGCAGAGCTGGGATTTGAACCCAAGGATCCTAAAATTTGGCTCTTGATTTCTAATTCTCAATCACTACACTGTAGTATTATTTGTTGAGGTAATGTACTTACTTAAATAAGAATGACTGATAGGATTTAATCATTAAGTAACTTTAGTTTTGTGTCCCATTGTATCTCTATTTTTATTTTTATTTTTATTCATCAGGTTCATGATGAAAATTCAAGGAAAGCCCCATGGCTTCTCTAGTTACACTAAGGTGATAAATAAAATTCAACTGTTGCTTTTCGTTCCGAAACACAGGCTCAATTCAGTAATTAAGATATCCAGTCTCATAAAATGATTTTTAAAATGTCTCCATCTGCTCTAAAATTTAGCCTTCTCATCCGGCTGAGCTTGGTTCCTCTTCAGGTGGAAGTCAACTTTATTATCACCTAGGCTTTTTAATACTCTCCCCCCACCCCACCGTTCATAGTATATGATTACACCATGGCTGAATATTGGGGAAAGACAGAGGTAGACTGAGTAGGAAAGTTCTTGTTTGCTTAGTAATGGCATAGTTCTCTAACTCCAGCACTCTTTGGATCTGGTCATCCATTAAATCTGACTTTGTTTTCTTCATGGTCATTGTGATGGACTAATTTAAAAAATGTCCCCAAATCACCCTTCCCTTATCCACCACCTTTTCCCCAAAACTTGATAATACTCCTTCACTCTGACGCTGAGGATGGTCACATGACTTGTTTCGGCCAACGGAATGTGAATGATCATGATGTAAACAGAGGCTTGAAAAATGCTTGTGTAAATGGGCTTGCCCTTGCTTTCGGGCCTCTTCCATTGCCATGAGAACACGCTGGTGCTGGCTTGCTAGAGGATAAGAGGCACGTGTCATCTCAGTTGTTCCAGTCAAAAGCATCCTAGATAAAGTTCAGAGTCACCCAATCCCTAAACATGTATATGAGGTGAGCCAAGATCAGTAGAGACATCTAGATGACAAACCCTAGATGCATGAACCACAAAGTTATTATTGTATGTAGAAGAGGTTTTCTTGCTTGTTTGTTATGCAATATTATTGTGACAATTGGGTATGTGATGCAGATTCTTTGATGAGTTCCTCTGGGGTTCCCCTAATTATGGGGAAATATCTCACATACTTTCTGACTGATAAGGAAAACTATCAGCATTTCTACGCTCATGAGTTGCCCTTTCACCCTCCAGCCCCTAGACATCTGGAAAAACTTGCTGATTATTTATTCTATGACCTGACAGACATTTCTGGAGGTTTCATGGAACAAAATCTGAGAAAATAATATTTTTACTTTCTCTTGTTCATGGTCCACATCTGGGCCACAGGAAATAGTCATACAATTTTTACCCAAATAAACATTTGGAGTGAAATCAAACTGCTATGCAGATAGCTCTCTCTTACTGCTGGCATGAGTTAAATGCCAGTTCCAGTGTCCATGAAATTTATGGGGACACATGTTAAGCTCATTGTGGTATCTCCTTGGCCCCTCTCTTTTGACATGGGATTTGGAAGTAATACCACATTCTTCTCCTTTGGGAGGGAAGGAATTCACAACATGATTCTATCTAAATATGCTAAAAATACTCTCAAATAAACTCTGTGAAGATATTATGACTCTATTTGAGGTTAGAAAGTATAATACTTTCCCAATTTGGGGGTTAAGAAGTTCTTAAGGCACAGTTGTCGCTAAAGAAGATGTTCTTCCCAATCTTTCTCTAATCAAACCCACCATTTAATATTCCTTATAGGGTTAAGAAGACTAAAAATCCTCTGTGAATGCTTCTCTGTTACCTTTAACATTTTCACACCTTGGTCTAATACATCATTTTGTAATGTGCTTTAATTGACACTTTCATTTTGAAATATTATTATACTGTGTTTCTTGAATACATACAGTATTCCCAACTCTGGAAGATAAGTATAAATCCTGCTATTTTTTTTCACCCAGAGCCACTGGGTCTCAACTAATATTCACCTTGACTATTGCCAGTGAAGCCTTCCTCACTAACTTCTCCTTAACCAGACCTCCTAAAGACAAAAATTGGCTTTAATTATATAAACTTCTTCCTTCTCACCATCCAGCCACAAACTAAATGCACACATGCACACACACACACACACACACACACACACACACACACTTTATACAACATGCACACAGATGCACACACATTTTCATATCCGAGGAAGATAAACTAAAAAGGAATGCAAAAACAGATAGATTTATGTACACATTATTTCTTCTGTACATATTGTCTGGTTTCATTTAGCCTATTTGGTTGTTCACTGCTCAAGAGCTGTACTTTGATGGCACATATACAGCATGGAGCAATCTAATAAAGGTCTGAATTAAATCTGCAATTTGGATGAGGCTGCTGATAGAGACACGTCCTCAATTTCAGCCACAGAGAAAGCATCCACTTATGGGAAAAGCACAATTTTCAATGAGTAAGTGGAAAAAACATGTTCATTTGGCATCAGGAGCCCAAGATAAAAAGAAAATAAACAAAATAAAAACAGAAATTTCAATAAATAAGCATAGCACAGTGGCGGGTAATTAAAAGCAAAGTGATATTCAGGGACCACGAGCAGGCAGGGGTTCAGCATCATGAAAAGCCGGCAGCCATGACAGAGTCCCCCTAAGTAGGTTGATTGTTAAAGAAATTGTCAGAATCAAATAAGCCCCAATCTTGCAGGGACCAGAATATTTTACAGCTTATTAAGGAGGATGGCAATGAATTAATGAGCTACTGTTACTGAGTGCTTATTATATTTGAGCCCTGAACTTAACAGTTTACATTCATTTAATACTTATGAGATAGGGTTATTTAATCCATTACAGAAAGCAGGAAAAGAAAGTTTACGTACGTTAAAGTTATGGTCACACAGTAAGGAGATATTAGATTTACACTCCTCTTTCATAGTGAAGGGTTGATTGCCGAGAGATGACTGCCTGGCCAGAGGCTCCCGGCATCCTTTGTATCTAGCTGAGTCCATAAGACTAGCTCTCATTAGTGGCAAGTGAGTGGAAGTGATTTGTGCCTCTTCTAGGTCAAAGTGTGTAAGTAGTCAAAGTACCTTCTCCATCATTTCTTTTTTTTTTTTTCTGGCTGTAAGCAAATATCTCCAAGGCCCTAGCCTATGGTAGAGCAATAAGATGGCAGAAATCTGGCCTTATCCATCACCAGGTTGAAAGTCATCCTTGAATATTCATGTTTAGTTATTGTATTAGAAAGAAGCATTTATTGAGTTTTGGGTCTTATCAGTTATGGCATCTATCTTAATATACACTAACACAGTCCTCTTAATCACTGAGACAGACTCTATTATTAAAAAAACTAAAACATATTGAGCGAGTACCTGTTTTGAGGGGGTGTTGTGAGAACAAATGTTAACACGTTTGTAGAAACCTCTCTGTACAAAGTATACACATAGGTAACATCATATGTATTTAGAATTACAATGATGATGGTGATCATTTTGTAGCATTACTTTAAATGGATTTTATCATTTTAGACTGAAAGATGCAATTTTTAAATGAATTCAATAAACATGTAAATGGAATATCAGAAGAATCAAATAACTTGTTTGTGACGGCATTGGCAACAAACCCAAGTCCTTAGTTAAGGACTACTCTTTTCCTGCAATATCATGACCCTTCCTGGGTAAGAAAACAGAAAAACAAAACTTCCTGTGTTTGTTAACCAGTATGGAGTTTAAAAGTATGGCTGAAGCCTTGAGAAAAATTTAGAAGCTCATTTATTCTAGCTGGGGTACAAGATCAAGAATGAGTCAGAAAGGAAGGCTGATGATGAATTACTTAAACTCCTCCAACACGAAGTTGGGATTGGGGTTGAATTGCCAGTACAAGTCAAAGACTACAGTTTTATAAATATTAAGACTCCTGCGGCTGAACCTTCTAATTAGTTTGGGGCATATACCTCTTTCACCTATGAACTTGGGAATAGCATGGGGACAGGAAATCACTTTGTCAGAAATGCACTCAATTTAAAATCACCAATAAACATATTTTTAACAGATCATCTTTATTTAAGTAAAAATTACCCAAGTAGGAATGGCATGATTCTAGACCACCATTATCCAGTAGAACTTTCTGCAAGGATGGAAATATATCTACACTATTAAACATGTCAGCAACTGGCCACATGTGGCTACTGAGCATTTACAATATGACCAGTGAACATGAGGAAATAATTAAATAGCCACATGGAGATAGTAGCTATTATACTGGGCAGTGCAATTACAGAATTACAGATATTATTCCAATAAAGAGACAATATTTAATGCAAATCTACATGTGAATTAGAAAGATGCTTGAAATTTAGGGAGGAAATAGGCAACATTAAAGAAACACAACATTTGGAGAACTGAAGCTATGTCTACATAAATGTAAACCAATTCAGTCTAAACGATCAAATCCATGTCCATGGAGTGAGTATTAGAAGCCCAGACTGAAGGCAATTTGAAAGGACATAATGTCTGGCTATAAACACATATGATATTTCAAACCCTAAATCAAATCTATTGTTTTTTTTATTTTTGAGCTTCCAAAGTCTCCATCTATGCGCCTTCATCCACCACTAGATCCCAGTTAGTAAATGAATGTGCCTTCTACTTCAATGGGAAGATAGAGGTCAAAAGATGCAAACTCCTTCAATTTTCCTCCCTACTCTCTTAAAGCTTATCTTTACTTTAATATGCCCCCTCTTTTTTTTTTTTTCAGAAAAAAGGGAATTACTGTGTGATGCCAATTATATATATCCTTCATTTACTCTTGACTTCACTAATATGTGCTTTCTCAGGAGCCATCAGATTAAGCTGGCTCTCTTTTATGAGTCGAGTTTTTGTCTTTATTAATTTCTCTCTATTAAGTTTATAAATATACTCAAAAGATTATAATCATTCAAGCCAACCGAGCAACCAACCAACCAACCAACATCTTCTTTGAATTATTGCCAGTTGTCATGTGTATAACATACTCATTCCCTTACTTCCTTCATCCTTTAACTCACATCTTCCTAGTTTCTTCTCCCAACATCTAATGAGTTTCCTCTTTCAAAGTTCAAATTGTCCTCAATTAACAACTTGGATTGTAAAGTACACAATTTTCTTTAATAACATCTATAATCGATATGTGTTGATGATGACAAGTTTCAGAAAGATATGGAGCATGAATTTGCACGGCTCAGTTGACAGATGGACTAGAGATGCCAACTTTTATCAGAGATACTCTTAATTTTATTTCCCTCTGAATGACTGAAATACCTTTGCTATCAGTGTAGTTATTCTAAAGGACTGTATATCTTTTTCATGGTGTTTAACTTTATTAAAAATGTTCTGAAATAAAATGAAATTGCTATGTTACAAAGAAAATAGTTATTACCTGGCATATTAACAAAAAGGTACTAAACTTGTTTCATGGAAATAGTTTGAGATTTTAGTGACAGAATTAAGCATTCTTACTGTGGCAGCATAAAAGGACCTGAAAAAAGGAACTCAATCTTCTGTTTCAAGTTGTAGTTTTATCTGATGGCATAAATGTCTTCATATGATATGGGAGACTTTAGTATGTACAATAATACAGTTGTGGAGATGCTAAAACCACTCATATTAAAATTTGGAGCACCAGAATATTTGTGGAATACTTTGGGTCAGGTCTATAATGCACAGTAAAGGTCATTTCAACAATTAAAGACTACTTTTTATGCCTTTGAGATCTCATGTAATTGATTTCTATTGAAAAGTGTCATAAATATTACATTAGTACTTGTTGGTAAGCAAGAACATTTTTTTCAATTGTTTTAATATTTTATGTTCTTCTAAAAACACAAATTGCAAATTAATAGAAAAACTATTGAGAAATTGGAACGATAAGTTGAAATCATTTAAAAGTAAAAGCCTCCAACTTGAGCCCTATTAGAAGAATATAAACAAAACCATAATGAGCTTGAATCCATAGTTTAATTTTACATCCCCGGAAAAGAAGGGTTAAGGGATTAAAATGATTTATTCAAAGCAATAAGTAATTTAGCAGCTGAATCAGGACCACAGCAGTTTAAGAACCAGCCAGGCAGGCAGGCAGATAACTTTATTGTCTATTTGCATGTGGTGCTAACATAACAAGGGTTTAAATAAGAAATAGAGTGTTCCATAGCTCAGGTTTCCAGGTGGATCACCTTTTATCATGCTATAAGGTAAAGAAATATCTTCAAATAGGAATTAAAAGCATTCTTTGTTGGGTGACTTATCCATATCACATATTTTTGCCATTCAAATAAAAAACTGCAGGGACTTCCCTGGTGGCACAATGGTTAAGAATCTGCCTGCTATTGCAGGGGACACGGGTTCGAGCCCTGGTCCGGGAAGATCACACATGCTGTGGAGCAACTAAGCCCGTGCGCCACAACTACTGAGCCTGCGCTCTAGAGCCTGCAAGCCACAACTACTGAAGCCCGCGTGCCTAGAGCCTGTGCTCCGCAACAAGAGAAGCCACCGCAATGAGAAGCCCCCACACCGCAACGAACAGTAGCCCCCGCTCGCCGCAACTAGAGAAAGCCCGCGTGCAGCAACGAAGACCCGACACAACCAAAAATAAATAAATACATTTTTAAAAAAGTTTCAAATAAAAAACTGCAGCATGCAATTAAAGTCAATGCCACCAACCATGAGAACCATCAGTTCGCAATCCCCCGAAGTCTGCAGTCTTAGATAAAATTTGGTCGTCAATAAATTATTGTGGTGTTATTTTATATTGTAATCTAAATTCTCATCTATTTAGTATCACTTCAAATCACTTGCCTGATTTATAAAAGAAAGCTAGAATAAGGGAAAATGACCAAGAAATGGAGATTTTTAGAAAATTTCTTCCCCCTGCCCAGAACATTCTACTACAACCCACGTTATTGAATTAGTAAGTGAAACTGCTCCTGTAAAAAAGTTTCTTGTTCAATGTGTGACTCATGTTACAAATTAAGAATATATATATAGTGCTCATCTCTTCTTTCTTTCTTTATAAAGCATGTATGGAATAAAAACTAATATTTAAATCAAAAAAAAAAAATCTTAGTCTTGGATATGACCAGACTTAGACATTAAAAATTTCATATCAAAGACTAAGATTCTATTTTTTAGATTTAAATATTAGTTTTTATTCCATACATATTAGTTTTTGTTAAAAAATTTAAAAAGAGAGGGAAGAGATGGACACTATGTATTAAATCTATGTCTCTATCAGCCTTACATACAGACACTCAGAGTGAACACTGTCATAATTGTGCCAGACAGGGTAAGAAATACTTTTCTGTGTATGTAGAAAGTTTTCATGGACATAGATCCAAAGCTGTGCTCAAAAGGTTAGCAAAGATAGGCAACTACCTATTATACTATAAAGATATTTTGACAAAATGTAAATAAAAAATTAATAAGCATGCTAGTAACATATTAATTTGCAGAATGCCAAAACGCCCACATAGGCACAAGTATTTTCCCTCTAGCACAAAATTTCCATATTCATTTCCTACTAGAGATAAAGAACATAGACAAAAATATAACCACAACTTTGCTAGTATTATTTAATAGTAGTAGTAGTAGTAGTAGTGGCAGCAGCGAAGAATTATATTGTGCTAGTAGGTCGGTTTAGTTCAAATGCTTTTCATATGTTAATTCATTTAGTCTTTACAGTAGCCCTATGAGACGTGTACTAATATTCTCAATTCCATTTTACATTTGAAGAAACCGAGGCATAGAAAGTTTCAATGATTTGCCCAAAGGCATAGAGCTAGTAAGAAAGGAAAATGAGATTTGAATCCAGACTATCTGGCTTCAGAGTCTATGCTCTTAACCACTAGTTCATATAGCCTCTATTAAAAAAGGAAAAGTAGATTTTAACTTTGTTGTGGATATCTGACACATAGAAAGCAGCAGCCCCTGAGAGCCAAGCAGTCCACATTTCAAAAAAAAAATTCTGGGACTTTAAAGCTGGGCTTAGATCTGCCGTATGTTTTTGATCTGTACTGAATTTTTAGACTTCATGAATACATTTCAGTTTCCACATAATTTACCACCTTGGTCCCAGACACACTGCCAATATCAAGACAGGATAGAAAACTAATTTAACAACAAGAGATAACGTGTGTCACAGAGATACCATCTCTCACAAAAATAAAACACAAACATATTTATTTTTCCTCCCCCAGGGACATGCTATTCACACACTTAGAATATATTTTGCAGTTTTTTTTTTTTTTGGCTGTGTTGGGTCTTTGTTGCTGCACGTGGGCTTTCTCTAGTTGCGGCAAGCAGGGGCTACTCTTCGTCGCGGTGCGTGGGCTTCTCATAGCAGTGGCTTCTCTTGCTGCGGAGCACAGGCTCTAGGCACACAGGCTTCAGTAGTTGTGGCACGTGGGCTCAGTAGTTGTGGCGCACGGGCTTAGTTGCTCCGCGGCATGTGGGATCTTCCCGGACCAGCGCTCAAACCCTTGTCCCCCTGCATCAGCAGGCAGATTCTTAACCACTGTGCCACCAGGGAAGCCCTTTGCAGTCTTTTTTAAAGGAGAAACAGGTGTTATGCTAGTGCCTTTATGCAAATTAGAAAAGTGAACCAATCTCAAGACACTGTTGCATCTACTGGAAATTTGTTACAATAAACTGATTGTTTTAGAACAAGACACATTGCTTCTACCTGTCAGGGTATTCTTGCAAAAAATATTCACATCGATGACACGTATTATGTGAATGTTCCTCTTCCTTCAGACCTGACACCATAGGCTACTGCACAACCCATGAGGCTGTACATGGTGGCACTGAATCACCCAATGATCATTCTTTGAAGGTAGAGGCAGCAATCTCACAGCTGGGATGCAAGGATTCAGTTCTGGGAATTTGTTCCCTGGAATTTTACCTCCCATACTCAAAATAATTACACATTCTGCTAGTCGTAACCTATGAACATTAGTAGTATGAGTTGGATGTCAGACAAATACTCGATCACGTCTATTGCAATCACTATGTGTTCATTTGAGTCTTGTTGACCAAATACATCTTTCTCTCCTTGCTGGTGACTTCTCCCCAAGAGTGGGATATCTGTGTCCACCAGCTTTCCCCATTCACTAGGACTTTCTTGCGTGAACTGACTAGTTGAAAGGGCACTATAAATGGGTTACATCCTAGGGATGAAGGCTAACTGACTTTGCTCTCTAGTGTATTAGTCTCTCTCTCTTCTCCTTCTTACTCATCATTCAATTAATGTTCCTTAGTCCTTGATGTACCAGAGTAGTAACTTTCAGATACCAAATGGAAAGCTGTTTCCTTTTTAGCCTTGATGCATATCAGGTGGACTAAGCATTTTTTAGATGGTTTGGTGGGTTTTTTGTGTGTGTGTTTCATCTGCTCTTTTAACACCAAATAAGATAGCTAATTAATCCAGAAGCCAGGTTGCAACCATCAAGGGCACAGTCTGTGGTCTGCCATGGTCCCAAGCTTTCTACCATGTCTCTGAAGCCACACAACCCAACACTTTGAAAGTCTCATGTAGTTCTTTCCCTCTCTCTCTCTCTCTCTTTCTCTCCCTCAATCTCTCTCAATGCATATAGGTTGGTATCACTGAGAGAGAGCCTCAACATCCTTGTTGCTGAGCAGGTTTTATTATAAACACTGACATTAGAGTCAACAAAATCCGTTTAGTTTACTACATGTAGGCAAATAGGTAAGTGTTATATTATTAATGCATGCCTGAAAAAAGATCCACACACACATATGTCTGGTTTTCTCTGTCATGAGACAGGAAATACAATTTGTAAATAAAGTATGGAGTGTCACTATCAGATAGCTATATTTTGACCAAAGTTATAATTTTTTTTTCTTTCTCTGTCTCAATCTAGTATGGCCCCTAAGGCCCCAAATCCAAAATTAGCAATTAAAAAGAGATTTAGCAAGACAAGGAAATGCTAAGTCAAAAGTAGAATCTGAGGACTACTTCAGGAGCCTGTTTCACTTCTCACATACCTCTCACCAGTGAGTTCTAGAGACTGAGGTGTCAGAGGCCTGGTTCTCTCGAGATCTGAGGACTTCTATTTCTTCTCAGTATCACAGCCTTGACTTGATAATTCACTAAGTAAATAAAGGTTTTGCAACACTGAAATCATCATTTTTTCTTTGACGAACTTGAGATCATGTCACTTGACCCCTAAGAATAGTTTTAACTCTCTAAAGTTTTGAGTGCTATCTGATGAAGTGGGTGTTTGACATGTCCCTTTTTATAATAGCATATGACTTACATATTTGTTCATCAGAACTGGCTACTGTCAAAGGACAACTGTGATTCTACTCCTCAGTCTCTTAAGGATTCTCCGCTAATCCTCCTATAAGAGCTTGCAAAATGTAGTTACATTACCTAGATAAACAAAGACAAATGATATTTGACCCCTCTGTCTTCATTAGCCATAGGGATTTGAGAGTAACTTTTCTAAAATTCAAACACTAACGGGCATGGGTTTTAATACAAGCAGCCTAAATAAGAATTGTACACACCACCACAGTGGAACAAGCATGGCACGTTCTTAAAAAAGCACCTCAGACTTCCCAAGAGACCTCCTACAACTTCCTAAGAAACTCCTAAGTTCTTAACATTCTCTTTTATATGGTTCAACATGAGAACATGCCCCATGTCATTCAAAGAAAGATAAAATTAAAAATTTTATTCTTCCAATCTAAGAACATGGTATATCTTTCCATCTGTTTGTGTCATCCTCGATTTCTTTCATCAGCATCTTATAGTTTTCAAAGTACAGGTCTTTTGTCTCTTTAGGGAGGTTTATTCCTAGGTATTTTATTCTTTTTGATTCGATGGTAAATGAGATTGTTTCTCTAATTTCTCTTTCTGATCTTTTGTTGTTAGTGTATAGAAATGCAACAGATTTCTGTGTATTAATTTTGTATCCTGCAACTTTACTACCTAAGGCAATCTACAGATTAAATGCAATCCCTGTCAAATTACCAATGGCATTTTTCACAGAACTAGAAAAAATAAAATCTTAAAATTTGTATGGAGACACAAAAGACCCCAAATAGCCAAAGCAATCTTGAGAAAGAAAAATGAAGCTGGAGGAATCAGGCTCCCTGACTTCAGACAAAGTTATACTACAAAGTTATAGTAATCAAGACAGTATAGTACTGGCACCAAAACAGAAACATAGATCAATGGAACAGGATAGAAAGTCCAGAGATAAACCCATGCACTTATGGTCTTAATCCATGCACTTATGTCACTTAATCTATGATAAAGGAGGCAAGAATATACAATGGAGAAAAGACAGTCTCCTCAATAAATGGTGCTGGGAAAACTGGACAGCTACATGTAAAAAAATGAAATTAGAACATTCTTTAACACCATACACAAAAATAAACTCAAAGTGGATTAAAGACCTAAATGTAAGACCGGATACTATAAACCTCTTAGAGGAAAACATAGGCAGAATACTCTGACATAAATCGCAGCAATACCTCTTCTGAGCTGTCTCCTAGAGTAATAGAAATAAAAGCAAACAAATGGGACCTAATTAAACTCAAAAACTTTTGCACAGCAAAGGAAACCATAAACAAACTAAAAGACAACCCACAGAATGGGAGAAAATATTTGCAAACGATGCAACTGACAATGGATTAGTCTCCAAAATTTACAAACAGCTCATGCAGCTCAATATCAAAAAAACAAACAACCCAATCAAAAAATGGGAAGACCCAAATAGACATTTCTCCAAAGAAGACATACAGATGGCCAAGAGGCACATGAAAAGATGCTCAACATGGTTAATTATTAGAGAATTGAAAATCAAGCTACAATGAGATATCACCTCACACCAGTCAGAATGGCCATCATCAAAAACTCTACAAACAATACTGGAGAGGGTGTAGAGAAAAGGGAACCCTCCTACACTGTTGGTGGGAATGTAAATTGGTACAACCACTATAGAGAACAGTATGGAGGTTCCTTAAAAAACTAAAACTAGAGCTACCATATGACTCAGCAATCCCACTCCTGGGCATATACCTGGAGAAAACCATAATTTGAAAGGATACGTGCACTCTAATGTTCATTGCAGCACTGTTTACAGTAATCAAGACATGGAAGCAACCTAAATGTCCATCGACAGATGAATGGATAAGGAAGATGAGGTACATATATACAATGAAATATTACTCAGCCATTAAAAAGAATGAATAATGCCATTTGCAGCAACATGGATGGACCTACAGATTATCATATTACATGAAGTCAGAAAGAGAAAGACAAATACCATATGACATCACTTATATGTGGAATCTAAAATATGACACAAATGAACTTATTTACAAAACAGAAACAGTCTCACAGACTTAGAGAACAAACTTATGGTTACCAGGGAGGAAGGTTGTGGGGAGGGATAGATGGGGAGTTTGGGACTGACATGTACACACTGCTATATTTAAAATATATAACCAGGGACTTCCCTGGTGGTCCAGTGGGTGGGACTCCACACTCCAAATGCAGGGGTCCCAGGTTCCATCCCTGGTCGGGGAGCTGGATCCCACATGCATGCTGCAACTAAGAGTCCGCATGCCGAAACTAAGAAGTCTGCATGCTGCAACTAAAGATCCCACATGCCGCAACTAAGACCTGGTGCAGCCTAAATAAATAAATATTTAAAATAAAATATATAACCAACAAGGACCTACTGTGTAGCACAGGGAACTCTGCACAATATTCTGTAATAACATAAATGGGGAAAGAATTTGAAAAAGAATAGATACATGTATATGTATAACTGAATCACTTTGCTGTACACCTGAAACTAACACAATATTGTTAATAAACTATACTCCAATATAAAATAAAAATTAAAAAAAAATTTTTATATTCCTCATGCTCTCCTCCCATTTCTCAGCTATTGAAAATACCCTAAAATAAATTCTCTTACAGTGTTTAAGGAGAAGAAATATAGGATGGTGGCATTTGATTCTTTTCTGCCTCTAACTTCTGACGGGCTACAGACTACAAATATGAATCCTCAGTAATGGTAACAATTAAACACATTCAGCAGTTCTCTCTCTGCATAGGCAATATTTTAAGGAGTTTGATCAAAAGAACAATCTCCACTTAAACCTCCTGTATCTGGACAAAACATTAGACACATTTCCCTCTTTTGATCATATCCTTCCTTCGGTAAAGTTTGGATGGTTTAAAACTGGGTTATACCTGACACAACATAATGTTAAAATTACAGTCGTGTTTCATAATCCAGCATCACCAGCCCCAGATCTTTTCTACCTTTGTTTCCACCTCTAATTTGGGCATCACCTGGGCATTGGATCAAGTAAGTTTTAAATATTCTATTTCCACTGATGTCCTTTATTTATTTAAGGCTTATGATCACAACAGCTTTGTTTTCTTCTGTTAATTTTATTTTTCCTGCACTTTTCATTACAAAAGTAATATACTTTCAAATATAAAAATGCTAATATCAATCTCTATATGTTAGACACTGGACTGATATATACATATACATTAGCCAACCCAATATTATTAATTCCTCACACCTCTATGAGGTAGATTAAATTAGCATACCTATTACATAGATAATTAAACTGAGACACAGAGATTATGTAAAGAATACTTTTCACAGAGAAGGCAGTACATTTCTGTGCTTAGGGGCATGCAATCTGGGCTCAGATTCTACGTATTAAAATTCTAGCGTCACAACTTATTAGTTAGGCACTAAGAGCAAGTCTTCCTCCACCATTCCCCTCATAGTTGTAAAACATAGATTTCATCTGAGTAAAACTTAACATTTTATGTGATCAGATCCCTAGTATAGACACATAAACATATATACACACATATAGCATTACTGTTTCAGTTCATATACATGCATGAAGCAACAATGATAATTACATGTAGATGAAATAGAGTATCATTCAAAATGGTTTCTGTCAAATGGTTTCCTTAAAAATGTTTGTTTTGGATGTGGTCGTGTAAATATCTGTGCAATATACTGCCAGAATTTCTCAGTATCAGGACCCAGAAGGCAATGGCATATTGTTAGATGCGTAGTTCAAACAATACAGAAAGAGCTCATATGTTCCATGAGTGAATAAAAATAAAGTCAGCGTTATTACTCTGCATTGTTCAATCAATCTCACTTGGCAACATGACTTTCAAATTTTGGCATATTAGCTAAAGTTTTTTTTTTTTTTTTTTTACTATTTATTGAACAAAAATGTATGTGTGAACTTTATGCAAAGCACTTCCAGAAAATGCAAAGGCAGATAAGGTATGGATCCTGCTCACTAGTAGTTTATAATCCATTCATAGAGATTTAAAGCGAAGTGGAAGAGATGGCTTTAATACAAGCAGAGATTGATAACCAAATGATAACTCTCATAAAAGTAGGCACAAATATATTACTGTAACTGGGAAGAGAAAGAGAAAGATTATTTCCAGATATGGTAGTCAGAAAAGGATTATATCATCTGAGAAATAATATGCACTTATCCTTCTATTTATATTGAACGTTTCTATATAAATTATTTTGAAAAATCTTTTGCTAATACCTATGCAAGAACTTGAAATATACTATTAAATAATTCAAAATTATAATCAATATGATTCTCAGGTAATTTAATAGGGGATTTTCATTTTGTAAAACCATTCAGATAATCATTTATAACATTTAACATTGCCTAATGATATGTATTTCTGTAGAAACAAAGCAAATTCCATATTACTCCACTTTCATTTTTCTTCAACAGTATAAGCATTTTTGGACTAACATACCACTCCTAGATGTCTTCTTGGAAGCAAACATAGGGACCATGAGTCATTTATATTTTTAATTCGGAACCATTTTTACTATGTGTCAGACACTCTTCTAGCTAATAAAGATAAAATAGTGAACAAAAGAAAAATGCCTTTGACCTTACAGAGCTTTCATTGTAATGGGGGAAGCTGACAATATATAAACACACACACACACATTAATAAATATACGTATATTGTGTTGGGAGATGCTAAGGGCCATGAAGAAAATATGAAAGGATAAGGGGATAGAGTATGACATGGATCACAGCATGTGGGTGAATAAAGATGGAGCAGGGAACGTGACACTATACACAAAAAATAATTCATACTGGATCACAGACTTAAATGTAAGAGCTAAATAAAGAAAACCTTTAGAAGGAAACACAGGAGAAGATCTTTGGGACCTTGAACTAAGCAAAGATTTCTTAGATATAACACTAAATGGTCCATGAAAGAAAAAAATTGATAAGCTGGACCTCATCAAAATTCAAAACTTTTGCATCTCAAAAGATACCATTAAGAAATGAAAAGATAAAGAATAAATTGGGAGAAAATATTGGTAAACACATATCCAATATGAGATGTGTGTCCAGAATTTATATTAAAAAACAAAAACCTTGACACTTCAATAATAAGAAGACAAACAACTCAATCAAAAAAATGGGCAAAAGATAGGAACAAACATTTTATCAAAGAAGATATATGAAGGGCTAATAAGCACATGAAAACATGCTAAACATCATTAGTCATTAGGGAAATGCAAATTAAAACTGCAATAAGATACCATTCTGCATACACTAGAATGGTGAGTATGGATAAGAAAGGATGTGGGGCATCAATAACCCTCATACATTGCTGGTGGAAACGTGAAAAGGTGCAGCCACTTTGGAGAACAATTTTGCTATCAAAAGTTAAACATGCAACTACCATATGATCCAGAAATTCTACTCCTGGATATCAATCTAGGAGAAATAAAAACATATACACACAAAGACCTACATGTCAAAGTTCATAACAGAATTATTCACAATAGCCCCAAACTAGAGAGAACCTAAGTATTCATCAGCTTATGAATGGATAGACAGAATGTATATCCATACAATGAAATACTGTACAGCAATAGAAAGGAACAAACTACTGAAATATGCTATGTCAGGGATGACCCTCAAAAATATTACGCTAAGTGAAAGAAGCCAGACACAAGAGACTACGTATTATATTATTCTATTTATGTGAAATGCCACAGACAGAAAATAGACTAGTGGTTGCTACAGCTGGGGTTGGGAATGGGGAATGGACATGATGGATCTTATTAAGGGGACAAAAATGTTTTAAAACTGATGTATTGTGGTGGCTGCACTACTCAGAAAAGTTACTAGAATCACTGAATTGTAAACTTGAACTTTTATGAATTTTATGATATGTAAAATACATTTCAATAAAGCTGTTTTAAAAAGACAGAAGCGGGGCTTCCCTGGTGGCGCAGTGGTTGAGAATCTGCCTGCCAATGCAGGGGACACGGGTTCGAGCCCTGGTCTGGGAAGATCCCACATGCCGCGGAGCAGCTGGGCCCGTGAGCCACAATTACTGAGCCTGCGCGTCTGGAGCCTGTGCTCCGCAGCAAGAGAGGCCGCGATAGTGAGAGGCCCGCGCACCGTGATGAAGAGTGGCCCCCGCTCGCCGCAACTAGAGGAAGCCCTTGTACAGAAACGAAGACCCAACACAGCCAAAAATAAATAAAATAAATAAAGATACATGAAATTGCTAAAATTATTAAAAAAAAAAAAAGACAGAAGCAAGTAGTTTAATCAGAAGGCTCTTACTTGAAGGCAAAAGAAGAGATGATAGTGGCTTTGTTCAGTGAAGAGAATAAGTGGTCAAAACTGGATATATTTCAAAGTTAGTGTCAACAGAATTTACTCCTGGATTTGATGTGAAATATGAGGGATAGAGGAGTAAAAAAAAATATTTCAAGCTTTTTCCCCCTAAAACACCTGGTAGAATGGAGGTGTCATTTATTCAGATGGCAAATAACATGGATTAGGCTCAGTCAATGGTAAATCAAAAGTCTGGTGTTAAGTTAAAATTGGAATGCCTATTATATAGCCAGGTGATGTCAACTACAGCGCTGGAGTTCAGGGAAGAAGCCAGGGCTGCAGTAAAAACAATATGTAGTCATTGGTATAGAGATTTTACTTAAAGCTGGATGAGTTCACTAACAGAGTGGATGTATAACAAAAAGACAAGAAGTCAAGGGATTAAGCCCCTTGACTGGCTGACTGTTTTTGAGCTGGGACATTGATCTTCTCCTGCACTCATACTGGAACTTATACCATTGGTTCTGCTGGGTCTCCAGTTTGCCAACTGCAGATGTTGGGACTTCTCAACCTCCATAATTGCATGAGCCAATTCCTTAGAGTAATATGTATATACCTCCTATTAGTTTTGCTTCTCTGGATAACTTAGACTAATACAAGTGGGTTGAAACAAGAATGAGAGGAAAATAGTGAATTACAAAGTGAAGACAATTATTTCAAAGAATTTTTCTCCAGAAGTGAAATGAACAATGACAATAGCTAGAGATAAACTTAAGATCCTGAGCAACAAGGATTTACTGTATAGCACAGGGAACTATATTCAATATCTTGTAATAACCTGTAATGGAAAATAATCTGAAATATATATATATATATATATACACACACACATACATAACTGAGTCACTTTGCTGTATACCTGAAACTAACACAATACTGTAAATCAACTATATTTCAATTAAAAAAAAAAAACTTAGGATCCCACTGTCACAGGATCTTAAAAGAAAGATTAGAATGAGCTGGTGAATGTGGTTATCCAAGAGAAAGAGGGACAAAGTAGCAAAGTCCTTGAAAAGGCATGAAGACATGGGATCCACTGCGTACACTGAAGGTTGGCCTTACAAAGGATTTCAGACAGGTTATCAACTGAAAGGGGTGGGTAGGAAGTTTATGTGGCTACACAAACAGATTTGTTGTTTTCTCTTTGGATTGCTTCTGTTTTCTCAATGAAATAAGAAAAAAGATAATCAACGGATAGTGAAAGGGCTGTGTAGTGGGGAAGAAGTGTTGAGGCTTGAGAAAAGAGGAGAGAGTATGAAATAATTATCAGAAAGAGGGGAAGTCTTATTTAACTAGAAAAAAAACCCCACCTGAAATATACTACAGTACAAAAGGTACACTTAAGATTTCTGGTAACATGAACATAAAACTATATGACATATTCAAGTGATAAACTGTAAGAATTGGATAGTTAGAGAATTTGATTTAAACAGGTTTCAAGTTTTTCAGATGACTATGGTAACCAGGCAAGAAGGGAAGTGGGTGAAAGAGAGTGAAAACAGGGCAGGTCAATAAATTATGAGTGCTGATGGGAGCAAAGAATTGTTGCAGTGAAGGTACTAGATGGAAAGAATTGGAAAGAGAGAAGGTGAGGCTGACAGAGTGGAATTTATGAAACTAAGATTATGGAGGAGAGGTACATATTGGCTATGATAATGTCTGGCATGACCAGAATATTGGTGGTTTATGTGGAATGGAGGCCAAGATAATTATAAGCGAGGGGATCAAGAAACTGGAGACCATGTATTGGAAGGATTCTCCATCTTTAAACCACCATGCATTATATCAGGATTAGTATGCAAGGGAGAATGAGTTAACCAGGTCTGAATATCTTCAAGGGATGAGGGGAGTGACACAGATCTACAGAGGTTTGCGACAAGGAGTAAAGGAGAATGGTGAAACCAAAGAGCAAAAGCTTCAGTATAGATATGTTTTCTTAGGGAGGAGAGAGAGAACAATTTAGAAACAATATGAGAAACAAAGAGGGAACTCTTCCAACCTTCAGAATTGTATGACGAATACAGGACAGAGAGCACTACCTATTTTTTTTTTTAATAAATAAAATAAATAAATTTATTTTAAAAAATGAAGAAACACAAATGTAAGAAAATATATCAAAATGTTCATTAATGGTTATCTTTGGGTGGAAGAATTCTGGATAATTTTTACCTTTATGCTCTTTAATTTTTAGGTTTTTTTTTTAACATCTTTATAGGAGTATAATTGCTTTACAATGGTGTGTTAGTTTCTGCTTTATTTTTTTATTTTTTTGAAGAATTTTGTTTTCTTTTTCAGTTATACATATACATATGTCCCCATATCTCTTCCCTCTTGCATCTCCCTCCCTCCCCCCTCCCTATAGTTTCTGCTTTATAACAAAGTGAATCAGCTATACATATACCTATATCCCCATATCTCTTCCCTCTTGCGTCTCCCTCCCTATCCCACCCCTCTAGGTGGTCACAAAGCACGGAGCTGATCTCCCTGTGCTATGCGGCTGCTTCTGGGAAGGGTAAGCTGGGACAAAGTGAGACAGTGGCATGGACATATATACAGTACCAAATGTAAAATCGAGAGCACTACCTTTTGAGAAGCCACTACATAAGAAGTAGTGGCTTAGGGAGAAAGCCATGTTGCACTTAGATAAAAATGTAAGGAAGTACCAGGAGCAGTATTTCTCAAACTTAAGTGTACATGCAAATTACCCAGAGATCTTGTTTAAATGCAAATTCTGAGCTTTGGCCTAGGATTCTGCTCTACTACAAGTTACCAGGTAATGCCAACAATTTGAGAAGCAAGGATATAGGGAATTCCAATATAAAGGATGAAATGGCTTGGTGGATCACGGATTGGTAGAGGTTTAAGTCAGATGTGAGGATGAGGATGAGAGTCTAGGCGATGAGTGATGAACTGTGGACCCAGGCCTCTTCGTTGACTGAGATGAAGGGACTTTGTGTAACTGAACTGAAACTAATCATCTGTTCATAAGTTGTAACCATCAGACTATCCAAGTGGGGGAAGCATATGAAGAAGAATTTCTTGCCAAGGAACCCAGAGCTCTATTATTAGTTCCTAGTTCAGACTCTAATTGACAATGTCAGGGTCAGAGTAACAGATGGTAATGGAAGTGCCTGAGACTCTGTGGATGTCCCCTGTCTGCTTTTGATGATGTACTGACTTAGGAAGAAAGAATAGGAAGGTTTACTCTGCTCTAAATTGCTTTCCTATTCCCCTATTTTTTTTTTTTTTTTTTACAAACTTCCACCCCTGAGACTTTGAGAATATAGCACTACCCACACATTATTTCTATTCTTGGGAATTATATTAAACACTTAGTGCATTAACATTTACCTCACTTTAAAATTACCTAGAATTGGATATTATTAAAATGAGCCTGAAAATAAGGAATTTTGCTATTTTATATATCCGTAAAAAAGATAGGTCTTCATTTCAAATTCCACATATAGTTAGAATATATAAACTGATGATCAAGTCATATACATTTTTGGAGACTATAAAAATTCCATTTCAAAGTAGAATGCAAAGGGAAACTATTTAAAGTAAGCATGTAAATATATTTTAGAGACATGCAAGAACAAATTTATGAAACATCAGCATCTCACTGTTGCTAGTCTTTTCCACTGGTATATAGAGTCAATCATTCTGAAATATTGAAATGATCTCAAGTCAGTGTAATTCAAAAACAAGGTATTCAAAGCCAAATGTGAATATTGGATGCATATTCCAAACCCCTCATCATACACATTTTAACTATTAATATGTTTGAAATAGTAATAAAACATACATGGACTTATTCATAGGGTTAGGGAGTTATAGCTTTGTTCATAAGAACAACTGCTAGAAACCTCAATTGAACCAAAGATGCAAAAGAAAATAGTGTTAGGATTACTATAGTTGGTTACTTTTGTGCTATTAATCACAGAATCAAGACTAATAAAATGAAGATCTCTGAGTTCCAAAGCAAATTATGCTTAGAATGACAGAAATAATTTTACGGACAAATATTTGGAGAGCCACTGAAGTAAATGACAAGGACAATGGAATTTTCAAAGGATAGGGAGGGTGGGAGGGGGACGCAAGAGGGAAGAGATATGGGGATATATGCATATGTATAGCTGATTCACTTTGTTATAAAGCAGGAACTAACACACCATTGTCAAGCAACTTTACTCCAATAAAGATGTTAAAAAACAAAAAAGCAAAGTTCTTCTGAGCATAGGATTTGCTGCACTTTCACAAAATAGGCAGTCTTCCTTCTCTAACACTTCATTACAGGGTTGCTCTATCCTGAGTCTACAGAGGTGTCTTCTGATGGCAAGAAAAACTCAGAAAGGCTACTATGGATCACGGATGGTTTTGTGAACAGCTCTGTAAGTGGTATCGTGACTCATGTTTATCTTTGAATGCTGTGATGGCCTAAGCATCAGTAAGGTAGGAGGCTGCCAATACTAAATCCATACGTGCTGCAGAGCAAGTCTGTTGAGAGGGTCTGTGTAGAGAACTGATGAGACCTGGCTTCACAAGCAGCTGCCATGTGGTTAGGGAACATAAGCTGAGTGGGCAGAAGAACCCTCTTAGGGAGTTACTGAAGCACAACATTCAGATTAGGTGGCAGAGCTGTAGACTCCTGGGAGCAAGAGTGGCACAGCCAATAGCTCTTTTCTCTCCTAGCTGTCAGGCAGACAGTGGGCAGAAGCAGCAGGGTGACAGACTGCCACTTCAGTTACCAGCACAAGGCCACATATCATTACGAACATGGAAATATAAAAATTACTGTACCAGAACTCGCAGTTCTATAGTCAGGAGAGTTCCTTTCAGGAGACCCAGATGAAGGCATCTGGTAATCTTTTTATTCGAATGATAGATATTTCCTATTAGAAAATGAGAGTCAAGGATTTAACCCAGAAAAACGATTTATTACACAATCACTAATAAATTTTACAAGCTCTAGAAACGAGAAAAGCCCTTTAAATGGGTAATTTTCCCCCACTGCCCCCCTCAAATATTCCATATGCTGCAAAAGATGTTTTTACCAAAAGGAAAGTAATAATTTATGTTAGAGAGAAAAGGTCTGCCTTTTTCTTGCCAGGGCCATTTACCACCCCTTGGATGGTTTCTCATTGACCCTCAATTTTCCCCTCCTCAAAATGGGGATAGGGCTTCCCTGGTGGTGCAGTGGTTAAGAATCTGCCTGCCAATGCTGGGGACACGAGTTCAAGCCCTGGTCCAGGAAGATCCCACATGCCATGGAGGAACTAAGCCCGTGCACCACAACTACTGAGCCTGTGCTCTAGAGCCCGTGAGCCACAAATACTGAGCCTGCGTGCCACAACTACTGAAGCCTGCACGCCTAGTGCCCATGCTCTGCAACGAGAGAAGCCACCACAATGAGATGCCCACTCACCGCAACTAGAGAAAGCCCGTGCGCAGCAACAAAGACCCAACGCAGCCAAAAATAAATAAACAAAATTTTAAAAAAAATTGGGGATAAAAATAGCTAATTTTCATTTTTAGCATTTTGAGTATTAACAATATTTTAAATATGCCTGTCATTTGGTAGGCATTAAATACATGGAAGCTGTAATAATTAGTACTCATTAGAAAAAAATATCCTTTATATTTGGAAAGCATTTTCTCTTTTATAAAATGCTTTTTACATATACTCTTGTGAACTAAGCAAACATTCTTATTAACATTTTGTAGATGAAGGATCTAGGGTTCAGTGATAGTGACTCACACGAGCTTGTAAGTGGTAGAGAGTGCACTGAAAATCAAGTCTCTTGACTTAAATTCCAGTTTTCTTTGACTTGCAATCATGTATAAAACATGGATCTAACATATTTAGAGTTGTACTCAAATGATTTGTTGATTTTTAAATGTGTTTTGATAAACGTTAAAAACACAGAAGAGTATGGAGTAGTATGAGAAATAAGAAACACTCAAGGATCCACCACACAGATTTGGTTTCAAAACCTCTCTCTCTCTCTCCCCCCACCTTCCTTCCTCCCTCCTTGCCTCTTTGTCTCCCTCTCCCTGTCATCCTCTTCCTCTCCCTTTTCCCTTCCTCAACCTCTCTCAGGTTTGGTGGCGGTGCATTACAAAAGACATCAAACATTACCCATAGAGGAAGGAGTGGTACCATTGTCCCCTATTCAATTTTCAATTTCATTTTCCTCCACACACAGAGGCAATAAATACCATATATTTAGTGAGCTTCATTCCATTCTGTGTTTTGTATATTTGCATATTTTTAGAGTTGGAATGCTCAAAATAATAATAAATAGAATTATATTGTACAGATATTCTACAACTTGCTTTCGTCTCTCAACATTATATATATATATATATATTTTTTTTTTAGGTTATTGTAATTGTTTTCAATATTTAATAGAGTTCTAATGATTATTGATCATATTTTTATATATATTGTCTACTTTAACTTTTTATCTCATGAAAAAAAACTTTTTAACATCTTTATTGGAATATAATTGCTTTACATTGTTGTGTTAGTTGCTGCTGTGTAACAATGTGAATCAGCTACACGTATACATATATCCACATATCCCCTCCCTCTTGAGCCTCCCTCCCACCCTCCCTATCCCACCCCTCTAGGTGGTCACAAAGCACCGAGCTGATCTCCCTGTGCTATGTGGCTGCTTCCCACTAGCTATCTATTTTACGTTTGGTAGTGTATATATGTCCATGCTACTCTCTCACTTCGTCCCAGCTTACTTCCCCCTTCCCGTATCCTCAAGTCCATTCTCTAGTAGGTCTGCGTCTTTATTCCTGTCCTGCCCCTAGGTTCTTCAGAACCATTTTTTTTTCTTTTCTTTTTAGGTTCCATATATATGTGTTAGCATACAGTATTTGTTTTTCTCTTTCTGACTTACTTCACTCTGTATGACAGACTCTAGGTCCATCCACCTCACTACAAATAACTCCATTTCGTTTCTTTATATGGCTGAGTAATATTCATTGTATATATGTGCCACATCTTTATCCATTCATCTGTCGATGGACACTTAGGTTGCTTCCATGTCCTGGCTATTGTAAATAGTGCTGCAATGAACACTGTGGTACATGACTCTTTTTGAATTATGGTTTTCTCAGGGTATATGCCCAGGAGTGGGATTGCTGGATCATATGGTAGCTCTATTTTTAGTTTTTTAAGGAACCTCCATACTGTTCTCCATAGTGGCTGTATCAATTTACATTCCCACCAACAGTGCAAGAGGGTTCCCTTTTCTCCACACCCTCTCCAGCATTAATTGTTTGTAGATTTCTTGATGATGGCCATTCTGACCCCGTGTGAGGTGATACCTCATTGTAGTTTTGATTTGCATTTCTCTAATGATTAGTGACGAAAAGACAACCCTCAGAATGGGAGAAAATATTTGCAAATGAAGCAACTGACAAAGGATTAATCTCCAAAATTTACAAGCAGCTCATGCAGCTCAATATCAAAAAAACAACCCAATCCAAAAATGGGCAGAAGACCTAAATAGACATTTCTCCAAAGAAGATATACAGATTGCCAACAAACACATGAAAGAAGGTCTCTTAAAACCTGACCTCTGGTGTCTTCTCTGAGCTAATGAACTCTGTCAGGACAGCGTGAAGTATCTCACGTCCAAGAACCCAGCCAAACAAATAGAAGAGTATTTATTTACTTAGTTACTTAAAGTGTGCTGAGTTAATGAATAGCTTAATTTTTTAATTGACTTCCTTTAGGAAAAACTATACCGCATATGTTCAGAGAAGAGTTTACTTAAGTAAAGGAGGCATGGATAGAGCATTTCTCTCTTACGTCTTCTAACATGACATGCTAATTAAAAATAAAAAATGTGATGGCTTCAAATATATACAAAATTCACTCACATCTCTTGTAGCTTTATTTCACGGTGTTCAATTCACTAAAAGAGGTACTCAATTTCATTTTGTAAACAAAAACATATATACATATATGCATATGTATATTATACATAGGAAACATTTTGCTCCACTAATTAAGGGGTCAGCAAACTATAACTCACAGCCTGCCACCTGTTTCTGTAAACAAGCTTTTACTGTGACACAGCCATAGCTGTTCCTTTACATACTGCCTGTGGCTGCTTTTCCACTACAAGAGCAGAGTTAAATAGTTGTGGCAGACTATGTAGCCAGCAAAGCCTAAAATTGTAACTATCTGGCCCTTTAAGAAAGAGACCAACTTTGCACTAATTGGTTTGTTTTAAATAAATGCAGGGAACATATTTGTATAATCAATAAGCTGTCATGTTCCTTGCGTCTCTATAACTAATGCCCACTACTAAATCTTCTTAAAGAATATAATATAATACGCTGAGGTCACTTTTTTTTTCCTATAAGCATTCTTTGTGCAGTAATCATATGGCTTAGTTAATGAGAATCTGAGGGAGTTAACATAATTGCCAAAGGGAAGCCTGACTTGACTTTTTCATTTGATAAAGGTCCAGTTAGATTCTATACTGAGGGACAGATTTTGAATATGTAAAGGTACATATCAGCAGCTCATTGAGTCTAATGAAGGCTTAGTTATTGATTAAATAGGGTGCACCTGACATTCAAGAACCATCGATGAGCTCAGAAATGGGTAGTTCAAATGCCCGGATTAAATTAGGGGGAAAGAGTTCAGATGATATCGACATTGATTTTTTTTTTTTTTTTAGTAACTGTTTGCATTATAACATCCATATTTGTAGAGTCTAAATAAAAAGAGAATATATAAATGATTTAACTATATAATGATCTCTTGAACAGTTTTATAATCTATGACATTCTTTCATTATTTGGTGATAAATCAAATTCTTTTGTTTTCTATACATTTGAAAATCTTTTACTTAAGTGAGACATCATGGCAATAAAAGACCATGGTGATGCCTAAAGAAGGAATCGGAGAAATGATCAAATATTTAACATAAACGGATATAAGAGGTATAATCAACTCCACAGTTTAAGGTAATGGCATTGACAAAATTAGACAGCATGGTTTTAGGTTTCCTTAGTCACAAATTAATGTAACACAATAGTCCAGTTTATTCTAGTCAAGAGTCTTAATCCATTGCATCTAAATGAAATAAAAAGATATGATTAGAATCAGCCAGAGATGTTGATTTGTCACCAAGGGGAAGGATGAGTATATTCTACCAATATAAGGAGCAGGGCTATCAGATTGGAAGATATTTCAGCATTCTACTTGACTGATGTCACTGAGTGATGGCAATTTCTTTGGTTCAGATGAGTGATTCTTAATTCTGGTTGCACTTCAGAAGCATGTGAAGTTCTTTTAAGA
This sequence comes from Balaenoptera musculus, assembly GCF_009873245.2. Lineage (NCBI taxonomy): Eukaryota > Metazoa > Chordata > Mammalia > Artiodactyla > Balaenopteridae > Balaenoptera > Balaenoptera musculus. The sequence continues at coordinate 22,797,904 of NC_045806.1, forward strand.
TAACATCAATTATTAAGGGTCCACTCCAGACCAATTATATCAGAATCAGTAATGATGGCTCAAGATTTGTTAGTTCTTCAAAGTTCCCCAACTTATTCCAATAAATATCCAGTGCTGGGAACCACTGAATAGACTGAAAAGATGAGGCTGATTTTCCCATCGGATAGGAGAAAAACTTAATAGAGGTACAAGATTTTTTAAGGACCTTTTGATGCTGAGGCTATTAATAATTTGTGAAACAAGGTGATAATTCTTAGCTTCCAGTTGTTTGAATGAATTTATTTAAACTGAGTATTCAGCCAACTTCTTCATAGAAGATAAGTAGATATAATGGCAAGAACATGATATACTTGTACTGGGCTTCCAAAAATATTAAAATCTGAGATTGTTAATTGATTTTTGTTCCACAGCATATTTTGATTTTCTCCTTTGAAGAGTGATACATTGGTACCTGGCAACCTCCATTCTAAAAACTTTATTGAAAATAAATCTAAAGTCAGACAATGTCTCCTTTGCTTTTTTGATCAAACAAGGGTAATTGTGGAACATGAAACTGGAAAATAAAGCTAGTAAAGCCTTGATTTTTAAAGAGATTGATATATTCAGTGATGTATGCTCCTTAAAAGGGTTCCAGATAAAATATATTGTAATAGCTTAGTTAAATTTTCATAGTATACCTTATGTTAGCATAATACAAAAATTCAGGAAATCTGTTGAGATTATTTATATAGTTATGGAAATTAAAAACATTGGAAGACAAGAAATTGGGACTCTCCCAAAGTATGGTTTAGTACCGATTTTATTCTTAGATCTCAGAATGGACTGAGTGAAGTTTTGAAAATTTTACACATTTTCAATTCTCATGAACTTTCATATAAGGGCAATTCTAGACAGCAGTCAGAATTCATATATTCAAATTCCAAAAAACAGCTATTGGTATTCTACAAAATAATTATACTCCTATATAAATGTACTCCTAAAAAATGTCATGGTCATGAAAGACAAAGAAAAGCCAAGAAACCATTCCATATTAAAGGATACTAACGACATGACAACTAAATGCAACAGTTAACTAGGGATTGGATCCTACATCAGAAGAAAATTTTAATATGCTAAAATAATATTTCATGACAATTATAAAATTTGAATGTGGAAATTAAATTAGCTAATGAAACTATTAAAATAATATATTTTCTGACTTTGCTACCTACAATGAGGTTATGTATGAGAATGTTCTTAGGAAATATATATATATGTAGATAGGTAGACATGTTTAGAAAAAAGTGATAAAACAAACGTGACAAAATGCTATAAACTGATGAATCTGGTTGAAGGATATATGGGCATCCTTTATTCTTTTCTTACAACCTTTCTGTAATTTTGCAATAGTTTTTAAATGAAAGTATAAAAAAAAGGTTATTAAACAGTGCATGTGGCAGGCACTGTTCTAGAGTAACAAGAAAATAATGTAGCTAAAAATCACGGTGCTTGCATTCTAGTTGATGAAAACAGATAAAAACAGAAAACCAGTAAATAAACTAGTTAATTTTGAATAGCGATATGGTGAAAGAAATATAATGGGGTAGTACAATAATGTGGTAGAAAGAATTGGCATGGAGGGTGTTATTTATATATGTTGGTACCAGAAGGCTTCCCAGAGGAAATGATATTTAACTGAGCTAAACATAGGGATATCTTAGGAAAGGGCATCCAAACAGGTGTGCTTGAGATTGGACAATGCTTTGTAAGACCAAGAAACAAAGGAAAGCCAGGGTAGATAGAGCTTAGTCAACTACCAGGGAGTTCATAAAAGATTGAGGTTAAAGTTTCAGATCATTCTGATTACCTAAACTATTTCTGAGTAGGTCATTCTGCTCTCTTATGAACCTCAGGCTGAGACAAATCTGGATCTTGAAGGCTCAGGTAGAAATGCTGTCACGAAGGACAATTCCTAGGTGACCTTAGCAGCCAGAGCTAGAAGGGGCTATAGTTAATATTAGTATGAGTGCTGGTTAAACTTAAGGGTATATGTGGCTTGGCCTCCCTCTTCTGGAGAGCAGGCTACAAACTGAATTGTTTCCTTTGAGCTAGAGCTTCCTATTCCCCATATAAATTAAGTAAAATAATATGGTGGGCTTGAATTTTAAAAATTCTAATTAAGTTTTGTAATGCATTTCCTTGTAACATATAATTTTGCCCAGAAATTATTTATGGACCAAAAGAAAAGGGGGGGGGGAGGACAAAGAATAGGTTTCTTTAAGTTTTATTCTTTTCTTTTTTCTTTGTATTCGTTCCCCACCCTCACTATTTACGTAAAGAAAGAATAGCAACCATAGAACATATAAAGTGAGATGGAAGTATTAGACATCACTTTTTTCCTCTACCTCTTGGATCAAAGGATTAATGATGCTAGAGCCACTTATCATTCCTCAGAGGTTGATGACTGGAAATGACAGGGGCTTCTCAAGAAATTATGATATGGATGTGATTTTGAAATCTTGTCCATTTTGAAGCGTCTGGATCAATGTGCTTGCCCTTTCACTAAGTGTGATCTCATGTGTGAAGTGATACTCATCGGTCATAGCCACAGGAGAACAGACCCGAGTGGTTTCTTCACCTGTGGTGGAGTTTCCCCACCACCTTCTTTGTATTTTAAGACCCTGATTATGAAATATATTCTTTTTTAGTTTGGCATTTATTCTCACAGAGATTTGTTGTCCCCTGCATGAGCCCTCAGATTACTTCTGACACCCTTCTATGACTTTACCTTAAACAATTTACTGCTATAAAGGTGAACTTTATAAATATCCCATATGTAAGATCTCTTGACAAATACAATTATATTTGTTCCTAATTATTTCACAAATAAATCACACCGATGCACGCAGGAAGAGGGAGGACGATTAGAAGCATCTTTACAGCAAAAGCTAAACAGGAGAGGACAAAACAGGCAAAGCCAGGCCAAGGCCTGAGAGGGTAGGTGCAATGGGAGAGTGTCATGGGACTCCGGAAATGTTAATGGAAATTACGGTTTTAGCTTAGGGAAAAAAAAGGGTTAATGAGATTTGGTCCTTGACTACCTCTCTGTCCTCAACTCCTAGCCTTTCTGCCTCACTCACTGCACTTCAGCCATTTGGTCCCTTGCTGCTCCTCCTACATGCCAAGGACTTCCTCCTAGTAGGGCCTTTCATCAGATCTCCTGGGAACTCTTTCCCTCCAGAAGGTCACAGGGCTACATCGTGCACTTCATTCCAGTCTCAAGCTGTCTCCTCTCAGCAGCCTTTCCTGAGCATCATATCAAAATCCGTAATGTCATCCTCTAGAACCGTATTCAGCTATATTTTAATACAGATTACGTATCACTACCTGGAATTTTATTCAGCTATTAATTTTGTTGTTTTGAGGGCTATTGCTTGTGCCCTGCCTTGGTGACTTCTGGAAAGGCAGCATCTTTGTTGGTTTCACTCACTACTGTATTTCTCAGTCAGAGAACACTGTCTGGGGCATAAAAGGCACTCAGTGTATGCAGAATGAAGAATGAATGAATTCTCATGTCCTCAGTTATAAAAGGAAATGATAAATTATTTAATAAAAGTGAACAATAGGATTGTTCATGACTTCAGCCAAATTAGATCTCAAGGAAACCGATATGGCAAGTGGGTTCCAAGACAGATGAAATAGAAGTAGAACGGACCCAGCAGAAAACAGACCTGCTTCTCTTAGAAATCAGGGCTCAGTAGCACCTTCAAGCCCTGGGATATAAGGTCTATGTTTCAGCATGTAACATTAGTAACGGCAAATTCCCTCATACTGCAATACATGTTCATTGCGAACTGTGAGCGTGCATTGTGTTCTAGATGGCAATGAGTAGCACTGGAAACAGGATGCAACAAAAAAAAATAGAGAAACTAGGAATATGTTCTTGATTCATCTTTGAAGGAGTACTGTTCTGCCTTTTTAGCTCAGATTATAAAAATGAAAGTTAAGTTGGACAAAACGAATTAAAAAAACAACAATAATGACAAAATGAGCCTTCTTGTTGAGAATCTGCCCTTGGTGGCATGGCTTGTTTCATTCCTTAACCTTCATCAGTTGTAATTTAAAGGAGTCCCTACTTTATATACAAGGCTGGGATTATTTTGGAAATGTTCAATCCCCCAAACCAATTGTTTTAGTATTTTGCTGTTTTATTTTGTTTCTATTTAATAGTCTTCTGTTTATGTAGAGTTAGTTTCATATGTCATTGTCTACCATTATACTGCTTACTTCCTGAGAGTTTGGGACTCAACTTCCTCATCTTAGCCTCCACAGTCTGCTTCACACTGATTTACAGATGATAGGGGATCAGCAATAGCTACTGAGCTATTACAACTGTAATGTATTTAAAACTTTTCCTTTTAGCTTAATATAATTCCTAAATTTTATATAATATTTTCATATTAGCTACAGCCTCACTTCTTTTCAAACATCAGCAACTTGTTGGAAGTTCAACAGGAAAGAGAAAATGTATGTAATGCGAACCAAAACTATAATGAGATATCACCTCACACCAGTGAGAATGGCCATCATTAAAAACTCTACAACAATAAATACTGGAGAGGGTGTAGAGAAAAGGGAACCCTTCTACACTGTTGGTGGGAATGTAAATTAGTACAGCCACTATGGAGAAAAGTATGGAGGTTCCTTAAAAAACTAAAAATAGAGCTACCATATGATCCAGCAATCCCTCTCCTGGTCATATACCTGGAGAAAACCATAATTCAAAAGGATACGTGCACCCCAATGTTCACTGTAGTGCTGTTTACAATAGCCAAGAAGTGAAGCAACCTAAATATCCATTGACAGAGGAATCGATAAAGAAGCTGTGGTACATATATACAATGGACTATTACTCAGCCTAAAAAGAATGAATAATGCCATTTGCAGCAACATGGATGGACCTAGAGATTATCATACTAAGTGAAGTAAGTCAGACAGAGAAAGACAAATATCATATGATATAGCTTATATGCAGAATCTTAAAAAATGATACAAATGAACTTATTTACAAAACAGAAACAGACTCACAGACTTAGAGAACGAACTTATGGTTACCAGGGGGGAAGGGTGGGGGGGAGGGATAGATTGGGAAGTTGGGATTGACTTGTACACACTGCTATATTTAAAATAGATAACCAATAAGGACCTACTGTACAGCACAGGGAACTCTGCTCAATATTCTGTAATAACTTAAATGGGGAAAGAATTTGAAAAAGAATAGATACATGTATATGTATAACTGAATCACTTTGTTGTACAACTGAAGCTAACACAATATTGTTAATCAACCATACTCCAACATAAGATAAAAATTAAGAAAAAAAGAAAATGTATGTAAAATATAACTCATTCTCTGTCATTTAGGGGAAATCTATGACTGATCATATGAAGGAAAGCTTTCAAGATGGGGTTGAGTTTTGGTAGAGGTATAAAGTGTTTGCGTGGTCAAGGCAACAGTTATATCTTCCAGGCATTCCTTTTTTTTCTGTTGGAGTCATGACAATTCCTGTTCAAGTCTGTGAAATCTCAACCTCAACGCCAAATTCTTCATGATTCTTCATAAGCTTTGTCACTTACTGAGAATCCAAATGAAAGCTCTGAGTGATTTTAAATTTCATTTCTTCTTGACATATACAGCTTTGTCAGAAAATATATCCTGACTGAGAATGCATTTTTGTTTTCTTAAGTGACATAGGCATTCTCGACCCAAATTCCCTTCCAACAGTGATTTGCCCAGTTATGAGGCCTCAAGAGTTTCCCTTTGGCCCAGTTAATATAATGACAAAGTTAATTGTGAATGCTTAAGCACCTCACAAGCTCTGAAGATGTTGAAATGCTCCCTTATTTAGGAAACCAAATGACAATGCATTCAATTTTGTCATCATAATTACCCTCTTATAAGTAACAATAGACCCACATTTGACAAGTTCTTAATTCACACGTTCTTCTTTCTCTGGGGGTGCTGGCCGTCCTTATATATTTCTGATGAAATGACTTGGCTTTCTCAGTCTAAATACCTCCCACCTACTCTTTTCCTTTACCACCCAGTTCTACTGGAACTCTTTAAACCATTTATCATCCTTTAAAGATTTCTATATAACTTTTGTTCTTTGGTTTCAGTTGGCATTCTAAGACCTGAAAGTCACTGGAACTTTCAAAGAGAAGGAAGGAAGTAATTAGAAGATTTTGTATTATTTTGGTAATATTTTTATTGCATGCATATTGGTTGTAAGGAAATGTGCTGAGTCCTAATTGCTGTTATAGAACAATTACTAAGGCTATAAAGAAGCTAACACAGCAGTGTTTTGGGCTAATAAACAAACCATATTTTAACTATGTACAATAAGGGAGTTTCCTTGTTTATTTCCATCTCTGTCTTCCGTGCAGAGAGTCACACATTCACATCTTGAGTGGCTAACAACCTAACTTCCAACATAACTCATTACTCCCCTTTTTTGTTGCATATACAACAAAATAATACTTTGTATTCTAATTTGAATTCAAGTTTTTAAAACTGGAGACAAATTACGTAGTTTTACTTGGAGGAAAGTTCGCATCTCCCGCTAATAGCACCACCTTACCTACAACACCTGTGGCCCATCAAACTGCAAACGGGAGGAGTTCTGTTTGTCTTTTTTCTTTCAGACCAAATGGGGTGGATGGACGATGGGCACTTATTTTATAAAATTATATTTGACAGAAATCAAAAATACATTAGAGGAGACAATATATGGACTATGTCTTGGGATACAATTTAGAATACAGTCTCTGACTGAACATCAGGAAGTACTGTGGACATGTTGCTATACTAATAAGAGAAACTTGCTGCCTGTTTCCTGACATGCAGAAAAGGCTCCAAGAATCAGAAGGAGCAGATGGAGATAGAAACAAGATACGCAGCTAGCCCATCTGCCAAACACACGGACTCTAGTGCGTAGTCCGAGGAAATCTCAATAACTTTCCTTGGATAAGCAACCTCTTTCCAGAAAGTAGTCTGTTCACTTGGCTTGCTACACAATGAGTTCATAAAAATAAGCCTTTACTAGGCATGTTATATACTGTAAAATGTTATGCCATCACTTGTATTAGGAAGAAATGGTACTGTCATACAGTTGTTAAGTAATATTTTTCCTGCTTGCTCTTTTACAAATTAAATCTCATTTGTTCTTTTCTGCCATGGACTTACTTACAACCAGTTATATCATTTCTCTCTCCAAACTGGTTTCTACAGCACCTTCCAAACTGATATAATCTGCCAATCTAATTCGGGCCTATTTGCCTTCTATTTATGGTCAGAAATCTATTTAGTAGAGCCAAGAATCATTTTCTGGTACTTCCAAGGTCCCACTCTCATCTATCATTCTCCACATTTATATCTCTTAGTTTGTTTTTAATCCATTTTATTGGGTTCTTATCAAAACTTATTTGACAATTTTTATACACTTACTTGAACCACTATATCAACCACTGTATTGACGCTTAGACATTTATTATCCATAGTCCCCCGTTCATGTGCTAATTTTATAATCTGTCAAGAAAAAACCTCTTAACTTTGTCCAGCATGATTTACTGTTAATGATCCCACTGTGTTTATTTTGCATGGTTTCAATGTTCTCTAGATGTTTATAGAATTTCTCTCACTCAGTGTTTTTAGTGACTAAGCCACATTTTGGGCTTGAAAAAAAGCTAAGTGGCTCTTTTGAGGAACGTGTTATTAACTCTTTCAGGTAAATTAATTTGGTAAAAGTAACAGTCATAGATTGACACACACACATACAAACACACACAGAAACATAATCAAATTCTTGCACCTCCCCATAATCCCATGATGTGAATAAAACCCCAGTAAGAACAATGACTCAAGTTTTTATATTTCTTGTCCCCACATACATACATTCCCTTCAAGTAAAATACAATTGAATTATTTGGGAGAGTCATTAAATATTTTATTATATGCATTCACAAATTCACAATAGCTCCAGGTAATCCTGCTTATTCTCAAACATGTTAAGTACTTCTGCGTCTAATAGCTATTCATTACATCACAAGAGTCAGAGTTTCATTACTACTTCTCCACTGTTCTATTTAGCATCATCTCTACTGCACTAGAGCACCCAGGGTGCTATAATAGTGGAACTATGTACCATACAAACTTGGAAAAAAATACCCAGCTTTCTGCATTCTGAGCCACTTTGTCACCATCCTGAGTCCCTTATTGCACAGTGTCCTTTATGAAAATGTCTTCTTCAGCTTCTGCCTGAAACTTCTCTCTCCAATGGGCTCATCAACCAGATCTGAATGGGGAACACACATTATTCTCCTCCAGCATTGTTCCATTTCCTCTCCCTGGATCTATGGCACAAACCATCCTCTTATAATTACACCAGCAAAAATAAAAAAACTGACAAATAAGTTAGCCCATGTAAATCATCTCATCTAGATGAGATTGGTTTTCCAGATGCTTCAAGACAAATTTTAATCTCAACTTGGGCTTATGGTAGATCTTCTCCACAGGCACTAAGGCATACATATGAGTTTATATGTGAGTGAGATTAGGGAGTGTTTGATATTTTATTTAGCAAGATATGGGGTTGTAGTATATAGGTTTCAAATCCTATATTGGGCATCAAAAATTGATCTCCTTGGCCATATTGAACCAAGGCACAAATAACTATGTTCTGATATAATTTCTAAAGGCCTTTGTTACTATATTACTCCTGTAACAGCTAACTGGTTAAACTCCTGGCCCTATTCTAATGAAACAAATACTTCTTATGAAACTACTATGTCCCAGACAAGGTGCTAGGTATTGGAACCAAAGAAGACAGCAATCAAAAGGGAAGCTCACAGATAAGGTCTGTATAAAGTGTTTAGGTAGCACAGAGAAAAGAAAGACTAAATCTGCCTTGGGGAGTATGATTTAAACTAGAAATAAAAGACATACACAAGTTTATCCTAGACTTCAATTTCCTCATTTGAAAATCGAGTTTAACTATACCAATTCTAAATATATGGCTGGTAGGATTCCTTAAAGTATTTCAAGATATGAAGAAATATTTTGCTCTTGGTAAAATCTGTTGTATTGGTATAAAGTGAGGGGTTGAATATGCTCACTACCTCTATTTTCTCTCTCCCCTTTCTCCCTGGAACTCATTCATTCGTCTGTTAATCTCCAGCTCTTTCCAGAAACTTCTTTGGTAAACTCACCAGCGACTTATGCTTTGCTAAATCTAGTGGCCATTTTTGAGGCCAATTTTCTTTATCCTTTCAATAGCATCTGACATTTCTAAAAACACTTCCCAATTTACTTCCATGACACCATGCTCTCATGGTTATCCTCCTACCTTAAGAAGGTGGGATATGCTTTGAAGAATAAGAGGATTATGTTCATGAAGCAATTGATATCATACATTGATAACATCCTGTGGCATCACTAAATTCGCTCAGAAGACTATTTTGCTACAGATACTGTATTGGGGGCTATCCTCACTAAAATTACCCCTCACTGCCAGATAAACTGGTGGGAGAATTATCTTTATACACACAGAAATTTCAACCTTTTTTAGTATCAGAAGTTTAAATATGAACAGATATGTGGTGAATGCCTACAAGAGAATTAAATGAAAATAGAAAAGGAAACAAAACATGAAATATTAAAATAACTTCTATTTTTAAAATATAAAAGTAGGGAGGGTGGGAGGGAGGGAGACGCATGAGGGAAGAGATATGGGGACATATGTATATGTATAACTGATTCACTTTGTTATAAAGCAGAAACTAACACACCATTGTAAAGCAATTATACTCCAATAAAGATGTTAAGAAAAAAAAAGAGTGGTTCTAGAGGGGCAAATAAAGAATATCAAGTACATCCATCAAAAAAATAAAATAAAATAAAATATAAAAGTAAAAAAAAACAAAGGAAACAGAGAAAGTATGAGGAACTGGCAGAAGAAAGCATCAAAGTAAGACAGCAATTAATATAATCAGAGGATATATACACTAATATGTATAAAATAGATAACCAATAAGAAACTGCTGTATAAAAAAGTAAATAAAATAAAATTCAAAAATTCAAAAAAAAAATATAACCAGAGGATAGGAGAGTTATTGTAGCTATTAAACAAGAACAGAATGCTATGAAAGGAAGACTAGTTAGAGGAAAATAAAGCTTTCTTGCAGATTAAAATTGGATAGCTAAAATAAGTAATACAGTAGAAGTGATGAAAGATACACTGAGGGAATTCTCTTGGAAAGTAGAGTGAAAAAATTAAATACTGGAGAAATAAAAAGAAAACTAGACAACTGATTCAGAAGGTCAAATATCCAAGTAAATGATATTCAATCCAAAAAAACATAATCATGAAACAGAGTATAGAAAATTATAAAAGAAAATATGCAAGGAAATGAAGGAAATAAGAGTTTCGGTTGAAAAATTCTTAAATGCATAATAAACCATAAGAATGGTTAAAGAATGGTGAAATTTCAGAACATGAGTGCCAAGCAGGTGATCAATAAAACTTTTAGAAAGAAAAAAACACATAATGAAAGGCTACTATGGCTATTAAAATGACATGGCTATTAAAATGACATGAAATTTTTCTAAAGCTAAAAGGCAAGGGAGAGAAGCCTTTACACTGTGGAGGGAGTTTATTAACCTAGACTTTAAAATCCAAGTCAAATGATTAATTTATAATAGAAGAATAAATATATTACCAGACATAAATACAGCATTTTGTTTTACTTCCCAAAGACCTTTTATTAGGAAGTTCATGAAATATGTCTCCAGACAAAAAGGACTGAGTAAAACAAGAGAACAACTTAGGATCTGGAAAATAGGAGATGAAAAATGGAGGGGCAACTATATAAAGTTTTGAGTTGACAGGGAAATTCAGCTTCAGGATGAATGGTTATAGATTTGGTCTGGGGAGGAATTAGTCCACCTTGAGAAAGAACAGAGGCCTCCAAATGAAGGACCCCAAGGAGAACGAAATTCAACCCATGTGTGAAATATTACTGTAAGCCCTGTGAGAACGAGATGCTGGAACATCTGGTGGAAGATGATGTAAGTTAAGGAAAAACAATAAGCAAATGTATATAAACAAACATACATGGCAATGATTTATTCTAATAAGAAAAGTAAAGCACTGCCTAAGAAAGATATATTCATACTGCACTACCTGGCAAATCAGTGAGTAAATATTTGATTCGGCAAAATGCTTTATGTGTATACACATATATTAAACAGATTCACCTTTCCAAATGAAAAGTTGTGTTTCATTTAAATGTTAAGTTATCCTGTTTCTTTTCATCAACGTGTATTAATTTGCTACCAGCATCAGTTTTCTACATCTAGAATAAATTTACATCATTGGTATTATTTTCACGAAAATAAATAGAAATATTTATTTCCTGCCAGAACAGCTTGAGGGTGTAGAAATCTTTCTACTTTTTATTATTTTCAAATTGTTTTCAGGTTCCTTTAATGTATTCTGAAAAATAATCGCCAATACATGTCAGGTGTTTCTTTAAGGAAACCATTCTCTAGATGTCCTTGGAGGAAGGTGTAATTTCAATGGTCTTTGACCATGTAAAATATCCCTTACCCTGATCAATTAATGATGGTGATTTAAGAGTTATCAACCTGAGAGACATTTACTTGAAAAGGTGACTTGCATTAAAGAAAAGGTGATCTTGAAGTCCTATCTCTTAAACCAGAAAAGAGTAATTCTTCATAAAGCAAAAGCTTTCATTGTCTGAAAACAAAACTACATTCTTGCTTGCCATGCCTTTTGCAATGAAGCAGAAACAAGTAATTGGTTTTGAGCAGTTTTAAACAAGTATTACACAACTCTAATAATGTATTACTAACAAAATATTCCTTTTTTACATTTCTTTTAATAAATTGTCATGTTGATCAGATGGAGATAGAAATGGTATTCTATTATCTGGGTGATATAGCAGCAAAAACCAAGGGGAAATTACATACGAAATGTTAGTCACTGAGCATGGCTTAAAGAAAGGTTTTGGGGAGCATCTTCAAGATGGTGGAGGAGTAAGACGTGGAGATCACCTTCTTCCCCACAAATACATCAAAAGTACATCTACAAATGGAACAAATCCTACAGAACGCCTACTGAACACTGGCAGAAGACCTCAGACTTCCCCAAATGCAAGAAACTCCTCACGTACATGGGTAGGGCAAAAGAAAAAAGAAAAAACAGAGACAAAAAATAGGGATGGGACCTGCACCTCTGGGAGGGAGCTGTGAAGGAGGAAAAGTTACCACACACTAGGAAGCCCTTCCACTGGCGGAGACAGGGGGTGGGTGGGTGGGGAAGCTTCGGAGCCACGGAGGAGAGCGCAGCAACAGGGGTGCAGAGGGCAAAGCAGAGAGATTCCCGCACAGAGGATCGGTGACGACCAGCACTCACCAGCCCAATAGGCATTTCTGCCCACCCGCCGGGGCGGGTGGGGTCTGGGAGCTGAGGCTCAGGCTTCAGAGGTCAGATCCCAGGGAGAGGACTGGGGTTGGCTGCGTGAACACAGCCTGAAGGGGGCTAGGGTGCCACAGCTAGCTGGGAGGGAGTCCAGGAAAAAGTCTGGACCAGCCTAAGAGTAAAGAGACCATTGTTTTGGGGTGCAGCAGGAGAGGGGATTCACAGCACCACCTAAACAAGCTCCAGAGACCGGCGTGAGCCGCGGCTATCAGCATAGACCCCAGAGACAGGCATGAAATGCTAAGGCTGCTGCTGCAGCCACCAAGAAGCCTGTGTGCGAGCACAGGTCACTATCCACACCTCCACTCCCGGGGGCCTGTGCAGCCCACCACTGCCAGGGTCCCGTGACCCAGGGACAACTTCCCCAGGAGACAACATGGCACACCTCAGGGTGTTGCAATGTCAAACCGGCCTCTGCGCCGATGGGTCACCCCACATTCCGTACCCCTCCCTCCCCCCGGCCTGAGTGAGCCACAGCCCCTTAATCATCCGCTCCTTTAACCCCCTCCTGTCTGGGCGAAGAACAGACGCCAGAGAGCGACTAACATGCAGAGGCAGGGCCAATCCAAAGCTGAAACACAGGAGCTGTGCAAACAAAGAAGAGAAAGGGAAATTTCTCCATGCAGCCTCAGGAGCAGTGGATTAAATCTCCACAATCAACTTGATGTACCCTGCGTCTGTGGAATATCTGAACAGACAACGAATCATGCCAAAATTGAGGTGGTGAATTTTGGGAGCAACTGTAGACTTGGGGTTTGCTATCTGTCACTGACAAGTTTCTGATTTATATGGCTATTTTAGTTTAGTTTTTAGCACTTATTATCATTGGTGGATGTGTTGATTGGTTTGGTTGCTCTCTTCTTTTTTTTTATTATTTTAAAAATTTATTTATTTTAATACTATTTAAAAAAATTTTTATTTTAATAACTTTATTTTTTTCTTTCTTTCTTTTTTTTCTCCCATTTCTTCTGAGCCATGTGGCTGACAGAGTCTTTATGCTCCGGCTGGGTGTCAGGCCTGAGCCTCTGAGGTGGGAGAGCTGAGTTCAGGACATTGGAACACCAGAGACCTCCCGGCCCCACGTAATATCAATTGGCAAGAGCTCTCCCAGAGGGCTTCCCTGGTGGCGCAGTGGTTGAGAATCTGCCTGCCAATGCAGGGGACACGGGTTCGAGCCCTGGTCTGGGAAGATCCCACATGCCACGGAGCAACTAGGCCCGTGAGCCACAATTACTGAGCCTGCGCATCTGGAGCCTGTGCTCCGCTACAAGAGAGGCTGCGAGAATGAGAGGCCCGCGCACCGCGATGAAGAGTCGCCCCCACTTGCCGCAACTAGAGAAAGCCCTTGCACAGAAATGAAGACCCAACACAGCCATAAATAATAAATAAATAATAAAAAAAAAAAAAAAAAAAAAAGTTGGAAAAAAAAAAAAAAAAGAGCTCTCCCAGAGATCTACGTCTCAACGCTAAGACCCAGCTCTACTCAACGACCAGCAAGCTCCAGTGCTGGTCACCCCATGCCAAGCAAGCAAGATAGGAACACAACACCATCCATTAGCAGAGAGGCTGCCTAAAATCATACTAAGTTCACAGACACCCCAAAACACACCACCAGAAACAGTCCAGCCCACCAGAAAGACAAGATCCAGACTCATCCACCAGAACAAAGGCACCAGTCCCCTCCACATGAAGCCAACACAACCCACTTAACCAACCTTACCCACTGGGGGCAGACACCAAAAACAAGGGGAACTACGAACCTGCAGCCTGTGAAAAGGAGACCCCAAACACAGTAAGTTAAGCAAAAAGAGAAGACAGAGAAATACACAGCAGATGAAGGAGCAAGGTAAAAACACACCAGACCAAAAAAATGAAGAGGAAACAGGCAGTCTACCTGAAAAAGAATTCAGAGTAATGATAGTAAATATCATCCAAAATCTTGGAAATAGAATAGAGAACATACAGGAAATGTTTAACAAGGACCTAGAAGAACTAAAGAGCAAACAAACAATGATGCACAACACAATAAATGAAATTTAAAATTCTCTAGAAGGAATCAATAGCAGGATAACTGAGGCAGAAGAATGGATAAGTGACCTGGAAGATAAAATAGTGGAAATAACTACTGCAGAGCAGAATAAAGAAAAAAGAATGCAAAGAATTGAGGACAGTCTCAGAGACCAACATTTGAATAATAGGGGTCCCAGAAGAAGAAGAGAAAAACAAAGGGTCTGAAAAATATTTGAAGAGATTATATTTGAAAACTTCCCTAACATGGGAAAAGGAATAGTCAGTCAAGTCCAGGAAGAACAGAGAGTCCCATACAGGATAAATCCAAGAAGAAACACTCCAAGACACATATTAATCAAAAAATCAAAACTTAAATACAAAGAAAAAATATTAAAAGCAGCAAGGGAAAAGCAACAAGTAACATACAAGGGAAGCCCCATAAGGTTAACAGCTGATTTTTCAGCAGAAACTCTGCAAGCCAGAAAGGAGTGGCAGGACATATTTAAAGTGATGAAAGGGAAAAACCTACAACCAAGAGTACTCTACTCAGTAAGGATCTCATTCAGATTCCACGGAGAAATTAAAACCTTTACAGACAAGCAAAAGATAAGAGAATTCAGCACCACCAAACCAGCTTTACAAAAAATGCTAAAGGAATTTCTCTAGGCAGGAAACACAAGAGAAGGAAAAGACCTACAATAACAAACCCAAAACAATTAAGAAAATGGCAATAGGAATACACATATTGATAACTACCTTAAAGGTAAATGGATTAAATCCTCCAACCAAAAGACATAGACTGGGTGAATGGATACAAAAATAAGACCCGTATATACGCTGTCTACAAGAGACCAACTTGAGCACATACAGACTGAAAGTGAGGGAATGGAAAAAGATATCCCATGCAAATGGAAATCAAAAGAAAGCTGGAGTAGCAATTCTCATATCAGACAAAATAGACTTTAGAATACAGACTATTACAAGAGACAAAGAAGGACACTACATAATGATCAAGTGATCAATCCAAGAAGAAGATATAAAAATTGTAAATATTTATGCACCCAACATAGGAGCACCTCAATACATAAGGCAAATGCTAACAGCCATAAAAGCGGAAATTGACAGTAACACAAGCATAGTAGAGGACTTTAACGCCCCACTTTCACCAATGGACTGATCAACCAAAATGAAAATAAATATGGAAACACAAGCTTTAAATGATACATAGAACAAGATGGACTTAATTGATATTTATAGGACATTCCAACCAAAAACAACAGAAGACAGTTTCTTCTGAAGTGCCCACGGAACATTCTCCAGGATAGATCATATTTTGGATCACAAATCAAGCCTTCGTAAATTTAAGAAAATTGAAATCATATCAAGTATCTTTTCTAACCACAACGCTATGAGACTAGATATCAATTACAGGAAAAAAACCCTAAAAAATACAAACACATGGAGGCTTAACAACATGCTACTAAATAACCAAAAGATCACTGAAGAAATCAAGAGGAAAGCACAAAATACCTAGAAGCAAATGACAATGAAAACACGATGGCCCAAAACCTATGGGATGCAGCAAGAGCTGTTCTATGAGGGAAGTTTATAGCAATACAATCTTACCTCAAGAAACAAGAGAAATCTCAAATAGACAACCTAACCTTACACCTAAAGCAATTAGAGAAAGAAGAACAAAAAAATTCCCAAAGTTAACAGAAGGAAAGAAATCATAAAGATCAGATCAGAAATAAAGGAAAAAGAAATGAAGGAAATGACAGCAAAGATCAATAAAAGTAAAAGCTGGTTCTTTGAGAAGATAAACAAAATTGATAAACCATAAGCCAGACACATCAAGAAATAAAGGGAGAAGAGTCAAATCAACAGAATTAGAAACGAAAAAGGAGAAGTAACAAGTGACACTGCAGAAATACAAAGTATCATGAGAGATTACTACATCAACTATATGCCAATAAAATGGACAACTTGGAAGAAATGGACAAATTCTTAGAAAAGCACAACCTTCTGAGACTGAAATAGGAAGAAATAAAAAATACAAACAGGCCAGTCACAGGCACTGAAATTGAAACTGTGATTAAAAATCTTCCAACAAACAGAAGCTCGGGACCAGATGGCTTCACAGGCAAATTCTATCAAACATTTAGAGAAGAGCTAACACCTATCATCCTTCTCAAACTCTTCCAAAATATAGCAGAGGGAGGAACACTCCCAAATTCATTCTAAAAGGCCACCATCACCCTGATACCAAAACCAGACAAAGATGTCACAAAGAAAGAAAACTACAGGCCAATATCACTGATGAATATAGATGGAAAAATCCTCAACAAAATACTAGCAAACAGAATCCAACAGCACATTAAAAGGATCATACACTATGATCAAGTGGGGTTTATCCCAGGAATGCAAGGATTCTTCAATATATGCAAATCAATCAACATGATACACCATATTAAGAAACTGAAGAATAAAAACCATATGATAATCTCAATATAGGTGCAGGAAATGCTTTCAACAAAATTCAACACCCATTTATGATAAAAACTCTCCATAAAGTAGGCATAGAGGGAACTTACATCAACATAATAAAGGCAATATATGACAAACCCACAGCCAACATCATTCTCAAAGGTGAAAAACTAAAACCATTTCCTCTAGGATCAGGAACAAGACAAAGTTGCCCACTCTCACCACTATTATTCAACATTGTTTTGGAAGTTTTAGCTGCAGCAATCAGAGAAGAAAAAGAAATAAAAACAATCCAAATCGGAAAGGAAGTAAAACTGTCACTGCTTACAGATGACATGTTGCTATACACAGAGAATCCTAAAGATGCTACCAGAAAACTACTAGAGCTAATCAATGAATTTGGTAAAGTAGCAGGGTACCAAATTAATGCAGAGAAGTGTCTTGCATTCCTATACACTAATGATGAAAACTCTGAAAGAGAAATTAAGGAAACACTCCCATTTACGATTGCAACAAAAAGAATAAAACACCTAGGAATAAACCTACCTAGGGAGACAAAAGAACTGTATGCAGAAAACTATAAGACAGTGATGAAAGAAACTGAAGATGATACAAACAAATGGAGAGATATACCATGTTCTGGACTGGAAGAATCAACATTATGAAAATGACTATACTACCCAAAGCAATCTACAGATTCAGTGCAATCCCTATCAAACTACCAATGGCATTTTTCACAGAACTAGAACACAAAATTTCACAATTTGTTCAGAAACACAAAAGACCCAGAATAGCCAAAGCAATTTTGAGAAAGAAAAATGGAGCTAGAGGAATCAGGCTCCCTGACTTCAGACTATGCTACAAAGCTACAGTAATCAAGACAGTATGGTACTGGCACAAAAACAGAAACATAGATCAATGGAACAGGATAGAAAGCCCAGAGATAAACCCACGCACATATGGTCACCTTATCTTTGATAAAGGAGGCAAGAATATACAATGCAGAAAAGACAGCCTCTTCAATAAGTGGTGCTGGGAAAACTGGAGAGCTACATGTAAAAGAATGAAATTAGAACACTCCCAAACACCGTACACAAAAATAAACTCAAAATGGATTAAAGACCTAAATGTAAGGCCACACACTGTAAAATTCTTAGAGGAAAACATAGGAAGAACACTCTACGACATAAATCACAGCAAGATCCTTTTTGACCCACCTCCTAGAGAAATGGAAATAGAAACAAAAATAAACAAATGGGACCTAATGAAACTTAAAAGCTTTTGCACAGCAAAGGAAACTACAAACAGGACGAAAAGACAACCCTCAGAATGGGAGAAAATATTTGCAAACGAATCAACGGACAAAGTATTAATCTCCAAACTCTATAAACAACTCATGCAGCTCAATATTAAAAAAGCAAACAACCCAATCAAAAAATGGGCAGAAGACCTAAATAGACATTTCTCCAAAGAAGACATACAGATGTCCAAGAAGCACATGAATAGCTGCTCAACATCACTAATTATTAGAGAAATGCAAATCAAAACTACAATGATTTGCATTATGAGAGATGCAAGTCAAAACTACAATGATGGCCAGTGAGAATGGCCATCATCAAAAAATCTATAGGGGCTTCCCTGGTGGCACAGTGGTTGAGAATCTGCCTGCTAATGCAGGGGACACGGGTTCGAGCCCTGGTCTGGGAAGATCCCACATGCCGCGGAGCGGCTGGGCCCGTGAGCCACAATTACTGAGCCTGCGCGTCTGGAGCCTGTGCTCTGCAACAAGAGAGGCCACGATAGTGAGAGGCCCACGCACCGCGATGAAGAGTGGCCCCCGCTGGCCACAACTAGAGAAAGTCCTTGCACAGAAACGAAGATCCAACACAGCCATAAATAAATAAATAAATAAATAAATAAATAAATAAATAAATAAAAATTAAAAACAAAACTATAAACAGTAAATGCTGGAGAGGGTGTGGAGAAAAGGGAACCCTCTTGCACTGTTGGTGGGAATGTAAATTGATACAGCCACTATGGAGAACAGTATGGAGGTTCCTTAAAAAACTAAAAATAGAACTACCATATGATCCAGCAATCCCACAACTGGGCATAAACCCTGAGAAAACCATAATTCAAAAAGAGTCATGTGCCAAAATGTTCATTGCAGCACTATTTACAATAGTCAAGACATGGAAGCAACCTAAGTGTCCATCAACAGATGAAGGGATAAAGAAGATGTGGCACATATATATACAATGGAATGTTACTCAGCCATATAAAGGAACGAAATTGAGTTATTTGTCATGAGGTGGATGGACCTAGAGTCTGTCATACAGAGTGAAGTAAGTCAGAAAGAGAAAAACAAATACCGTATGCTAACACATATATATGGAATATAAAAAAAATGGTTCTGAAGAACCTAGGGGCAGGACAGGAATAAAGACGCAGATGTAGAGAATCAACCTGAGGACACGGGGAGGGGGAAGTGTAAGCTGGGACGAAGTGAGAGAGTGGCATGGACATATATATACTACCAAATGTAAAATAGCTAGCTAGTGGGAAGCAGCCGCATAGCACAGGGAGATCAGCTCCGTGCTTTGTGACCACCTAGAGGGGTGGGATAGGGAGTGTGGGAGGGAGACACAAGAGGGAGGGGATATGTGGATATATGTATACGTATAGCTGATTCACTTTGTTATACAGCAGCAACTAACACAACAATGTAAAGCAATTATACTCCAATAAAGATGTTAAAAAAATATATAAATAAATAAAAGCAATGTCAAGGCAAAATAAATGAATAAATAAAAGGTTTTGTAGCCATGGCAATAACTGCCATAGAGGTACTGTATCCTTAATGAACGTCATATGTAAGATTTTAGTCACTTGTAAGAATAATTATTCCATCCCATTGAGAAACATATCTAGAGGAATACATATAAATGTTTATTTTATATATAATATATATATTCATCAACGAAATTAGAATTGTTAAAAGTAAAAGATCATTTTTAGTGCTTTTATTAGATTTATGAATCCTTAAAGAGAACTTTATATCAAATATGTTTGGAATAAGATTTTATGTTAATAGATTATATATTATTATTAACAGTTACATATTATTACTATATATAATTATATATATTATATATGTGTAAAGTTATTTTGAGAAAGTGCTTTTTAAATATCCTGATAAATAATAAACCCTCAATGCTACTGAAATCTGAATCTGAAGTTTTTCAGTCAATATAATATTTTTTGTAATACCTTGTGTTATTATACTTAACACAGGGACTTCCCTGCTGGCACAGTGGTTAAGAATCCGCCTGCCAATTCAGGGGACACGGGTTCGAGCCATGGTCCGGGAAAATCCCACATGCCACGGAGCAACTAAGCCCATGCACCACAACTACTGAGCCTGCGCTCTAGAGCTCGCAGGCCACAAGTACTGATCACACGCCCCACAACTACTGAAGCCCACGCACCTTGAGCCTATGCTCCACAACAAGAGAAGCCACCGCAATGAGAAGCCCGCGCATGGCAACAAAGAGTAGCCCCCACTCGCCACAATAGAAAAAGCCCTCGCACAGCAATGGAGACCTAGCGCAGCCAAAAAATAAAATAAAATAAAAAAATAAAATAAATAAATTGAAAAAAAATACTTAACACAATGTTAATGTAATACTTTTATATGGTTAAAAAATACATTCAAAGAATATTAGGAAATCAATTTAACGCATGATAGATGTAGATCTACATTTACTTGAATGACTTAACACTTCTATATATGTATAAATATATACATTTATTCATTGTATGTCTAAATTAATTCTGATTGCTTTAAAAAAGAACGTTTATCTATTACAGCTTTAAATTTACAGAAAAGTTGCTAAGATAGCACAGAGTTTCCATACACCTCACACCCAGTTTTCCCTATTTTTAACGTCCTATGTTAGTATAGTATATTTGTTACAATTAATGAACCAATATTGACATATTATTATTAACTAAAGCCCATATTTTGATCAGATTTTCTTACTTTTTACTTAATGTCCTTTTCTGTCCCAAGAACTCACCTGGCCAGGGGCTGGCCAGGATACTACATTTACTTATGTCTTCTTAGGCTCCACTTGACTGTGACAGTTTCTCAAATTTTCCATATTTTTAATGACCTTGACAGTTTTGAGGCATACTGCTCAGGTATTTTGTTGAATGCTCCTCAGCTGGGATTTTTCTGATGTTTTTCTCGTGATTAGACTGGAGTTATGCATGTTTGGGAAGAAGACTGCAGAGATTAAAATACCACTTTAATCACGTCATATCAAGGGAATATAATATCAACATGACTTTTCACTGATGCTGTTGACCTTGATCACCTGGCTGAGGTACTCTTTATCAGATTTCTCCACTGTGAAGTTAGTCTTTTTTGCCCTCATTCTGCACTGTGCTCTTTGGAAAGAAGTCACTATAATTAGCTGACATTTAGAGGCAGAGTTATACTCTACCTCCTTGAGGGTGAAGTATGCACATTAAATATTTGATTTTTTTTTTTTTTTTTTTTTTTTTTTTGCACAGGAGACTTGTCTCCCCTCCCTTGCTTACTTATTAAATAATTTATTGATACTAGTATGAATTCGTAGGTAGTTATTTTACATTTTGGGTTATAATCCAATACTACTTTATTATTTTCCTTAAATTGTTCCAGCTTTGGCTACCAGGAGCTCTTTCAGTTGGTTCTTGTGCTCTTTTGGCATACTTTCCCTTTTTTTCTTGAGAACTTCCTTCCTTTCTGGCACCTACAGGATGCTCCAAGCTCATCTTGAATATTTCCTGCCCCAGTCCTAGAATCACCCATTTCTCCAAGGAGCCCTGGTACCTTTTATTGGAGAATGATATTAGAAACCAAGATCTGGACACTAGGTGTGCTAATTGTTACTGGGGGTATCATTGTTTCTAGGCCCTCTCAGCTGACAGAGGAAGGATATATATATGTGTATACTAACCCCTAGATATATAATACCTATAACTAATTCTATATGTAACTATCTCTATTCATATTAATTTAAATATGAATTTAAACTGATGACTTCAACTCTAGTCTGTTACATTTTAGCCCCCTTCCCCTTGCCTCCCGCCCTTGCTTATTTGTAAATTTTCACTCTAACAGTGAAAAACCTGGCTCCTGGCTCCTACCTTCCACCATCCATCATCCATTTGTTTAATTGTTCAGTTACAGTGTACATGCATAGCAGTATCATAAATGTTAACCCATAACCTCATGTATCAACTACAGTACAATGCTTATGTAGTTTCTTTTGCCTTTAGTCTTACAGACTCCATTCATTTACAAAGTTACTTAGGTCAGCAACTCCCCCCTCCACCACCACTCCCACCCCTGTCACATTGTTTCATCGATTTACAAACAACTAGATTATTTTCTCACATTCTGCAATCCATCTTGACCTTCTAAATGATTTTTCTAATTTGCATAAATTAAGGTTCATTCTTTGTGATATAAATTTCTATGGATTCGGACAAATGCATGTTGTCATGTATCTACAATTACAGTATCATACAAAATAGCTTCATTGTCCTAAAAAAAATCCCCTGTGCATTACCTATACAACCCTCCTCTGCCCCCTGTCAACTTTGCTATGGTTTTGCCTTTTCAAGAATGTCACACATTTGGGATCACTCAGTATATAGCTTTCCCAATTGGCCTGTTTCAATTAGCAATATGCATTTCAAATTCACCCATGTCTTGACTTGGATAGCTCATTTCTTTTTATTGTTGAATAATATCTCATTGTATGGATCTACCAAAGTTTGTTTATCCATTTACCTATTGATTATCTGGGTTGCTTCCAGTTTGGGACAATTATGAATAAAGCTGCTATAAATATTTTTGTTCAGGTTTTTGTGTAGATGTAAGTTTTCAGATCAGTTGGGTAAATACCTAGGAGTACAATTGCTGGACTTCATGGTAAGACAGTATTTAGCTTTGTAGAAAACTTCCAAACTGTTTCACAAAATAGCTATTTCATGTTGCATTCTCACCAGCAATGAATGAGAGCTCCCATTACTCTGTATCCTTGCCAGCAATTGGTATTGCCAGTATTTTATATTAGCCATACAAATTGGTGTGTTGTGGTATCTCATTACTGTTTTAATTTGCAACTCCTTAATGACAAATGATGTTGAGGATCTTTTCATATACTTATACACCACATGTATACATTCTTTGGTGAGGTATCGGTTCAGAACTTTTGCCCATTTTTTATGTGGGTTGTTTTCCTATTGTTGAGCTTTAAGAGTACTCTGTATATTTTTGGATGCAAGTCCTTTATCAGATATGTGTTTTAAAAATATTTTCTCACAGTTTATAGCTTGTCTTTTGATTATATTGTCTTTCACAGAGTAAAGTTTTTAATTTAAAACATGTCCAACTTACCATTTTTTTCTTTCCTGTATTGTGCCTTTAATGTTGTATCTAAATATTCATTACCAAATCCAAAGTTACCTATATTTTCTCCTGTTTTCTTCTGGAAGTTTTATACTTTTGGGTTTTATACTAGGCCTATGATCAATTTTGAAATATGTTTTGTGAAAGGTGGTCATCCATTGCTCCTTCACCCTTTACTGAAAAGACTAGTCATTCTCCACTGATTTGCCTTTGGTCCTTTGTCAAAGATCTGTTGGCTATATTTGTGTGGGTCTACTTCTAGGTTCTATTCTGTTCAGTTGATCAATGTATCTATTCTTTTTCCATAAACACACTGTCTTGATTATTGTAGATTTATTATAATTCTTGAAATCAAGTGATGTGAATCCTCCAACTTCGCCCTTCTTCAGTACTATGTTGGCTATTCTAGATCTTGACCTTTGCATTATAAACTTTAGAAAAAATTTACAAATATCTACAGAATAGCTTACTGGTGTTTGGATTGGGATTGCATTGAATCTATAGACGAAGGTGGGGAAAAATGACATCTCAACAGCATTGTGTCTTCTAATCCATGGTCACAAAATATTTCCCCATTTGTTTAAACCTTCTTTTGTTTATTTCATCAGAGTTCTGTACTCTTCTGTATTTAGATGTTGCACTTAGTTTTTTAGCATTCTACCTG
Organism: Balaenoptera musculus; assembly: GCF_009873245.2. Taxonomy (NCBI): domain Eukaryota; kingdom Metazoa; phylum Chordata; class Mammalia; order Artiodactyla; family Balaenopteridae; genus Balaenoptera; species Balaenoptera musculus. The sequence continues at coordinate 22,822,070 of NC_045806.1, forward strand.
ATTATTTCATGTTTCTGGTGCAATTGTAAAAGGTTGTTGGGTTTCTTTTGTAATTCCAATAGTTCACTGCTGGTATATAGGAAAACAGTTAACTTTTGCACATTAACTTGTAGCCTGCTACCTTGCTATATTCCTTTTTTGGTTACAGGAGGTTTTTTTCTTTTTTTCCAGTTCTTTAGGAATTTCTATATAGACAATCATGTCATCTGTTAACAGTTTCGTTTTATTTTTCTTTTCAATTTGTATACATTTTATATCCTTTTCTTGTCTTACTGAACTAGCTGGGAGACTCAGTATGTTCTTGAATAGAAATGGTGAGACAGGACATCCTTGCCTTGTTGCCCATCTTGGAAAGTGTCCGGGTTTCACCACCATGTATAATGTTAGCTTAGGGGGTGTTTTTGGTAGATATACTTTATCAAGTTGAGGAAGTTCTCTTTTATTCCTAGTTTTTTGAGTTTCATCATAATCGGTGTTGGATTTGCTCAAATATTTTTTCTGCTTCAATTGATATGATCAATTCATTTTTAGCTTTTGATAGGTGGGTTGCAATGACTGATTTTCAAGTAACGAACCAGGTTTGCATAACTGGACTAAATCTCACTTGGTCATGGAGCATAATTAGTTTTTATACACTGTTGTTTGATTTGTAAATAATCTGTTAAAGAATTTTGCATCTATGTTAATGAGAAATATTGGTCTGTAGCTTCTTTTCCTATAGTGTCTTTGTCTGATTTTGGTACTAGGGTAATGCTGACCTCATAGTATGTGTCAGAGACTTCAAATTCCTCTAATGTCCTTGTTTGGTCTCCCCTCTTCACTTTGTACTTTTCATAAAACTCCTCTGAGGGAGTCTGCAGATTTCAGGTCTTTCAGCTGTAATCCAGTTATTATACTGAAGCTCTATTGGTGTGGTGGCAAGGTGTAGGGAAGGGAAGTATTTTATAATTTTATGATTAACTCTTAGTCTTTTAGTAGGCTCATGTCCCTGGCCTGACTTTCAAAATTGTTTCTTAGTTATATTCCCCCTTAGGTGAGAAGGAAAGCTAGAGGGAAAATGCCCCTCTTCCATCTTTGTTACGGAGAATGCTCTGGGCCCTGTTCACAATGATTACTCTTTCTTGACTTTTCACTGTGAGAACCTGGTGGGGTTCCTAGAGGTAAAACTCAAAGTGTGGGAACCTCCATAAGACTTTGGCCAACAAGAGTTTCTCACTCTCATGTTAGTCCACAATCAATGTTATCAAAATTGTCATTTAGGTGTTCACACCAGTTTATGTCTCTAGCAGCTTCCACTCCAAGTAAGCAGATCTTGACGTACTCCCTGGATCCACCTGTCTCTCCAGATTTAAGAGTGTTGGTTTGCTCTGTGACCTCAGTTCAAGAAAAATCACTGATTTTCAGTTTGTTCAGTTTTTTCTTGTTGTAAAGATGAGAGTAACAACTTCCAAGATCTTTATATGTGGCAGTATTTACAAGACACCAAGTTGGTCGAAGCTGTGGCAGTGCTTCCCTTACAAAGTTAGTCCTGCTGAAAATGAAAGCTCTTTCTGATCACTTAAAAAAAGACTTTTATTTTGTCCATCATAAGTCCCTGTGGAACAAATAAAACCACGTATAGTTTACTTCTTTCATACCTGGGTATGCTAGAAAGATTATTCATGCACAGATCCAGACCAAACTTGTCAGTGTATTAGAAAATCAAGGTTATCATCAGGTAGCTGCTGAAATTAGTCTTGCTGTCATAAATCTGACATGAGGCACTAGGTATTCATGTCTTACCAAATTGTCTCTTTTCTCCCTAATCTTTCTAAGTTTGACTTTTTAGTAGATCTCGACTTCTATTTACTAAATAACATGCTGTTTTCCCTATGGCCCTAGAAACGTGCCCTAAACACAAACTTGCTTAACTTGGACCCTCACAACAGACATAGTCTTTCTAATCTTCTCTCCCTGTATCTCAACAGCTCCTTCAGATTTAGCTCCAAAATGGATGGACCTTCTTCAAATATTGTTATCCACATGACTAAACACTGCAACTGCTTAGACATTTCTGAAAACAGGCTCTTCCCAACAGTGATCTCATTTACAAAGGTTTACATTTCTACCACCAACCCTTGGACATTGATATGAACTATTGCTACCTCATTATGAGTGACACTGTGTTAGTTTCCCTAGTCACAGTCTCAATCAATTTTTCTGTATTTAGGATCCATTAATGAAGTCCTGGCATTCACTGAAGCTGAGGTCATATACATTAAATTACCACTTGGGTGTATTTCAAAAGAGTAGCAAAATTAAACTTAAAAGCTTTTGCACAGCAAAAGAAACCATAAACAAAACAAAAAGACAACCCACAGAATGGGAGAAAATATTTGCAAACAAAGCAACCGACAAGGGATTAATCTCCAAAATATACAAACAGCTCATGCAGCTCAATAACAAAAAACCAATGCAAACAAAAAACGGGCAGAAGATCTAAAGAGACATTTCTCCAAAGAAGACATACAGATGGCCAAAAGGCACATGAAAAGATGCTCAACACTGCTAATTATTAGAGAAATGCAAATCAAAACTACAATGAGGTATCACCTCACACCAGTCAGAATGGCCATGATCAAAAAGTCTACAAATAATAAATGCTGGAGAGGATGTGGAGAAAAGGGAACCCTTCTACACTGTTGGTGGGAATGTAAATTGGTATAGCCACTATGGAAAACAGTACGGAGGTTCCTTAAAAAACTAAAAATAGAGCTACTGTATGATCCAGCAATCCCTCTCTTGGGCATATCCCTGGAGAAAACCATAATTTGAAAAGACACATGTACCCCAATGTTCACTGCAGCACTATTTACAATAGCAGGACATGGAAGCAACCTAAATGTCCATCAACAGAGGAATGGATAAAGAAGGCATGGTGTATATATATACAATTGAATATTACTCAGCCATAAAAAAGAATGAAATAATGCCATTTGCAGCAACATGGATGGACCTAGAGATTATAATGAGTGAAGTAAGTTTGACAAAGACAAATATTGTATGATATTGCTTATATGTGGAATCTAAAAAAAATGTACAAATGAATTTATTTACAAAACAGAAATAGGGTCACATATGTAGAAAACAAACTTATGGTTACCAGGGAGGTAAGGGAGGGGAGGTATAAATTGGGAGATTGGGATTGACAAATACACACTACTATATATAAAATAGATAACTAATAAAGACCTACTGTACAGCACAGGGAACTCTACTCAGTACTCTGCAATGACCTATGTGTGAAGAGAATCTAACAAAGAGTGGATATATGTATATGTATAACTGATTCACTTTGCTGTACAGCAGAAAGTAACCAACATTGTAAATCAACTATACTCCAATAAAAATTTTTAAAAAGTGGCAAAAAAATCAACACACACACACACACACGCACACACACAAACACATACCAGATATGTATTTTTGGATGGAACGACAATGCATTGTTTAGTCACTGAAACCATATCAAACATTCATAAAATAATTATATTTTTATGCATACATGTTAGAAAAAACAGCCTATTTATAAATACCCAAAGTCCCTTGAGACTTCTTGAATATGCATGGACACCAAAAGTATGGCTTCTTAGCACAAGAAACTTAAAGAAACAAACAAGAAATTGAATAGCCTCACTAAAATCAGAGATTTTACATCTTTTTTTCCCCCTTGTTTGCAGAGGCTTATAAAAGCTGAAGTAAAGTCTTTCTATACTCTATATGATTCATAGGTACCTATGACAACACAATTTAATAGGAGCTGACAAAATACAACTCAGCAGACCTATAAAGGGAAATCTTTCACACACTGGGAAAAAAAACAAACAATTTCCCACTTATTTTGGAGGACTAAGTTGCTGGGAGTCTTCACATTTTATTGTGTACCAATTCTTCTCTCTTTTCATTCCATTTTGCACAATATATTGGACAAGTTTGGGATCTAATACAACCATTTATGAAACTGACCATTTTAGAAACAGGATAAATGAAGATAAGAGGTTTATATTACTCACCTGCCTTCAGTGAAAAGCTCTGAAATCCCTTAAATCTTTTGTTGGATAGTTCCAGAAGTAGTGTTCAAGTTAATTGATGCTCAATAGAAAAATACTCCTGCCTGCTAAGGAAGGATCTCTGAGGTTTTTCAACACTTTGATATAGTTTTAGCAGAAGGAAGTTTGGTTTTGCTTTAGCCCAACTGGCTTCAGTCAAAATAAGTAATGCTGATATTTCAGAAGCTGGGACCATACACCACACAGTTCCACACTAGATAAAGGAATCTGGATGAATAAATAGCAACTCTTTGGCAAAGGCACTGTACTAAAAAACTGGTTTAGGAATCAGATGCTAATTTGTAGCAATATTGAAGGCTGAGGCCATGAAAGTTTTAAGGTCTTAGGATGGATAAGTTGGATATTATACAGTCTAGGGGTGTAGGACTGAGCTCACTGACAGGAAAACTCATGATAAACAGGTCTAGAGCTGATGATATAGTTAGACAGAACTTGCATCTTTAAGGGATAGAAAATATCATGGGAGATTTTGGTAGCAAAACAACAATGACTCACCAGGTATAAACTGAAGACGAGGTGTTGGTTGGTCATGCGTCTAAAGGTGTTTTCCAAACCATAACACAGGTTAATAGAGCCCAAGGAGAGCTATGGACTCATTGGATGGAGAAGACAAAGAAAAAAGTATGGGGCCATAAAGGCAGCTGGAACTTGACAGATAGAAAACTGAGAAGAGAGAACTGTAGGAAAAGCGTTCTAAAAACCTATGTATAAATTCCTCCCTGGGTCCTTGGCCAGCTCCTAAGTTGAGCATATTCAGGGTGAGACTCTGGAAGGCCAATCAGAGAACAGAATGAAGAGGCTAGAGAGGAGGGCAGGGATTTCAGAGATCACATAATGCTGGAGAGACAGCGGAGCCTAGGCTATTCCAAATGCAGAAGGCCTTCATGAACACACCAGATTTTCAACTGACACCCCAGAAAAGCTATAACCTAGAACTAAATATGATGTTCTAAGAATACAGGCAAAACAGAAATAGACCCACTTTAATAGAGCCTAAAATCATCCTTTAATTTTTTTTTTTTTCGTATTTTTTTTTTCGCATCCTTTAATTTTATTTTATTGTGGTAGGAATACATAAAACGAGATCTACCTTCTTAAAATTTTAAGAGTACAATACATTAAGGTTGCCTATAGTTACTACGTTGTTAGAATTGTGGTGATCAACCAATAAGACATAATATTCTTAAGAGGAAGATAACATAATAAAGAATCTCTGAAATCCTCCCCAGTACATGGCATTCTATAAAACAAACAAACAAAAAACTAGACATACAAAGAAGCAGGAAAAAGTAGCTGGAAAAGTGCTAATAAAATAATTCTGAGAAATGATACTGTAACTGGAAGACAAAGACTTCAAAATAACTATGATTAACAAGCTAAATATTTATTACTTAAGGTTGTGGCGAGGATCAAGTAAAATCATGTACACACAAATGTTTAATACTTAAATGTTTTCTTTCCACAGACATTGCTAGAAAAACAGTACAACTTCTTAGTAACTACTGATTTCTTGATGTTATGAACACCATTCTTAGAAATAATAGATTAGAATGAGGCTAAGACAAACATAGCTTTATTTCACATGAATTATACTCCAAATGTGTCTTCCTAAGAATATACCTTGGTTTCTATGATTGAACTTTTGTCTTAATCAGCAATATAATAAGCCATTTAGAGTATGTTCTGCAAAAGATGCCTAATTCCCATGCAGCTCAATATTAAAAAAATAAACAGCCCAAGTAAAAAATGGGCAGAAGACCTAAATAGACATTTCTCCAAAGAAGACGTACAGATTGCCAACCAACACATGAAAGAATGCTCAACATCACTAATCATTAGAGAAATGCAAATCAAAACTACAATGGGGTATCACCTCACACCCGTTAGAATGGGCATCATCAGAAAATCTACAACAAATGCTGGAGAAGGTGTGGAGAAAAGGGAACCCTCTTGCACTGTTGGTGGGAATGTAAATTGATAAAGCCACTATGGAAAACAGTATGGAGGTTCCTTAAAAAACTAAAAATAGAATTACCATATGATCCAGCAATCCCACTACTGGGCATATACCCAGAGGAAATCATAATTCAAAAAGACACAGGGGACTTCCCTGGCAGTCCAGTGGTTAAGATTCCACGCTTCCACTGCAGGGGGCTTGGGTTCGATCCCTGGTCAGGAACTAAGATCCCACATGCTGCATGGTGCAGCCAAAAAAATAAATAAATAAAATAAATAAAAATTTGAAAAAAAAGACACATGCACCCCAATTTCATTGCAACACTATTTACAATAGCCAGGTCATGGAAGCAACCTAAATGCCCATCAACAGACGAATGGATAAAGAAGATGTGGTACATATATACAATGGAATATTACTCAGCCATAAGAAGGAACGAAATTGAGTTATTTGTAGTGAGGTGGATGGACCTAGAGTCTGTCATACAGAGTGAAGTAAGTCAGAAAGAGAAAAACAAATACCGTATGCTAACACATATATATGGAATCTAGAGAAATGGTACACATGAACTGGTTTGCAAGGCAGAGAGACACAGATGTAGAGAACAAACGTATGGACACCAAGGGGGGAAAGCAGGGGGGCGGTGTGTGGTGGTGGGATGAATTGGGAGATTGGGATTGACATATATACACTAATATGTATAAAATAGATAACTAATGAGAACCTGCTGTATAAAAAAATAAATAAAATTTTAAAAAAAAGATGCCTAATTTTAATCATAATAGTTACTTCTATTCATTTAGCTTTGAGAGTATGGCCTTTCATAAACATTTGCTAAATTCTGTATATAGTTTGCTGTTATTCACCATTTATTGACAATAGACTGAGGGGTTGAGGGAACATAAGGGTAAAAGACGAAAAATTCTTAGGAATTGTAAACCATCTAATAGTTCAAACTGGGAAAATGAAATATTGTAAGTGGCAAAATTTAGCAAGAATAAAAGAGAACATAGGTGCTAAAGCATTGTGAGGAAAATGTTATGTCTAAGAAATTTCAGCAAATTATCATCATCATCATCAAAAGGTATTTATGTGCCTACCTGCACCTGGAACTCTTTAGAAAGTGAACAAAGCAAATTAGATGATAAGCTACTTTTAGTATAAAAATATGATATGCTGATATGTTTTATGAATAATTTGTTTAGAATATATTTAGTATATTGGAAAAAATGCATGTTCATACTACTCAGGTTTTTAGGGTAGCATATAATCATTATCCAAAATTATTCACCTTTGAAATTCAGCAGTAACACTGTAGGATAAGGGAAGCTTGAGCTAAATAAACAAATAAATATTCTATTATTTGGAATGGAAAGCTGCTGAAATCATCACTCCCTGGGCTATATTTCAACAATATCATTTAAGGGATAGAAGAAATACATCACTCCCTAACACTTCTCCCTGCCTAATGCAGTTCCATAAAAATATTTCATAGTTAATCAATAGTCATTAATTTCTGTACAATACGCTTCTTAGTTCATTCATTCACTCATTCATCTATAAATTTATTCACATTCCAATTATTTATTGAACATCTATCTTCCTGTCTGGCAGGATTCTAGTCACTGAGGACAGAGCAGAGAGCAAGACATTCAAAGTTGCTGTAAGAATGGCTGTTGCATTCTAACTAGGGGAGCCAGAAACTGTTATGAAATAAATAAATAAGATAATTTCAGATGTAAGAATTACACTGAAAAAAAAATGCAGGGTTTTAAATAAACTGACAAAGAACTGCTTTTAGATTTCAGGAAAGGCAGAGACCTGAATGTCAATAAAAAGCAGGCTAGGTAAAGATTTTGGAAAGTAGTGTTCCAGGCAGAGGGAACTGCAAGTGAAAAGGTACAAAAATGAAGGAAGAGAAAAAAACCAGTGTGGCCAGAGCTTAGTAGGCAGGGATTTGGGATTTGATTAGAAGTGTGGTGGGAAGGCAGTGGAGAGTTTTAAGAACCACAATATGATCTAATTTTCTAAATTTAAATATTTTGTTTAAGTATTAGATATGCAAAAAGTGCATAAATCACGATTCTACAACCTGATGAATTTTAAAAAGAAACACACCTTAGTAACAAATAGTCATATAAAAATAGAACATTAGGGAATTCCCTGGAGGTCCAGTGGTTAGGACTCCACGCTTCCACTGCAGGGGACATGGGTTCGATCCATGCCCTTAGGCACAGCCAAAAAAGAAAAAAATATATATATATAGAACACAACAGCATTGCAGAGGCCCAGCATACCACTATCCCACCAGAAGTAGTCATGACTCTGCCTTCTATCTTAGTTTTGCCTCCTTCTGAACTTTTATAAATGGAATCGTATCATTTGTGTTTAACTTCTTTTGCTCAACATTGGGTCTGTGAGGTTCATCCATGTTGTTGCCTGTACTATGTATCTCAATTTATTTTTCTGCTGTGCTATTGACTGAACAGTTGCATTTATCTTGGATAAATGTCCATTCTTAGTAAGTACTATCAAAGCAGATGAACATTCTCTACTCATCCACCATGTGTGTGAGTTATACTCACTCTACATACTCTCCAGCACTTGATGTTGTTGAATAGGTTTTTATTTAATTGTTGCCATTCTACTGGCAATGTTGTGATTTCTCATTGTGATTTTTAAAAATATCCATTTTATAGTTTCGTTTTTTATTTTGCATATATTTTATATATTTAACAGATAAGAAAATGTTTCATTTTTATGTTTACAGAACAATGAGTTTTCACAAATGTAAATACTCATATAGTCACCACTACAATCAAAATATTTTACTTTTATCATCTGAAAACTTTTCTCATGTCCCCGTGCAGTTAACCCTACTGACACGTGGCCCTGGACAAACACCAATCAGCTTTTGGTCACAGTAGATCAGTTCTGCCTCCTCTATAATTTCATATATGTAGAATCATACTGTAGGCATTCTTTTGTGTCTTCTTTTGTTCTGCATATTCATTCACATCATTGTGTGTATCATTAGTTTTTTCATTTTTATTGCAAAGTAGTATGACGATATATAGATATAGCACAAAATGTTATCCATTTTCCATCAAATCATCTTTTGATAGATATTGACTGGCTTCCAATTTACGGTTATTATGAATAAGGTTGCTATGAACACCCATACACAAATCTTTATGAGGACATATTTTCTTTTCACTCCACTTTGGAAGAGAATTGCTGGGATTCATGGTAAGCACATGTTTAATTTTATCAGAAACAGCTGTAACAGTTCTCCAAAGTAGTTGGACAAATTTTACACTCCTGACAACAGTATATGAAAGTTTCACTTTCTCCTCATGCTTGCCATCATTTGGAATTGTCTATCTTTCAGATTTTCTCTACTGTAGTAATGAGTGGCATTAATGGTATCTTTAGAAGAGCAGACATTTTAACTTTGATGATCTGTCTTATATGACTGGTGTTTTATGCGTGGTACTATTTGCTTACCCATAGATTGCAAAGATTTTTTTATGTGTTTTCTTATAAATATATATAGGTTTAGCTTTTACCTTTGAGACTATGATCCATTTTATGGTGAATTTATGGTATGAGGATCTGGTCAAGGTTCATTTTTCTTCAGAAGTATATCCTAGAATTTCAGCACCAATTTTTGAAAATATTATTTTTTACCCATTGAATTATCTTGGTACTTTAAACTAACTGAACATATATGAATGTGAGTCTTTTTCTGAACATCCTTATTCTATCTTATTATTCTATATGTGTATCCCTTATATCAGTATCTTACTGTCCTAATTACTGTAGCTTTCTAATAAGTTTAGAAAGCAGGTAGTGTAAGCCCTCAAGCTTTGTATTCTTTTTCAAAATTATTTTGACAAGTCTAAGTCCTTCAATTTTCCATATACAGTAGTTGTCCCCTTGTCCACAGGGGATATATTCCAAGATCCCCAGTGGATGCCTGAAACCACAGATAGCACCAAGCCCTATGTATACTATGTTTTTTTCCTATACATACATACCTATGATAAAGTTTAATTTATAAATAAGGCACAGAAATAGATTAACAACAATAATTAATAAGAAATAGAACAATATACTATAATAAAAGTTACATGAATATGGTCTCTCTCTCTCTCAAAATATCTTATTGTACACATTTAATGTTTCTTCCATCTTACCTAAGCACTTACCATGTGCTATGACCATAACTTTTGCAGTTTGAGGTGCTACAGAAAAACTATCACAAATTTTTTTTCCTTCACAACTTCACAGATAGAAGGTTTGTTCTTACTGTAGATCACAGTAACCTCAGCATGTAATATTTTTTTCTTCCCTTATTAAGTTGAGAACTTACACCTTTCACTTAAAGGAAGCACTTTACAGCTTTTCTTGACATATCCTAATTGCCAGCATCACTACTCTTGCCCTTTGGGGCCATAATTAACGAAAAAGAGTTACCTGAACACAAGCACTGCAATACTGTGACAGTCGATCCAATAACCTAGTCAACCACTAAGTGACTAAAGGGCAAGATATGCTGGACAAAGGCACAGAGCAAGACAGCTTGAGATTTCATCCTGCTACTCAGAACAGCATACAAATTAAAACTTACGAGTTGTTTATTTCTGGAATATTTTCATTTAATAATTTCAGACCAAGTTTTACCACAGGTAACTGAAACCGTGGAAAGCAAAACCTTGGGTAAGGGGAGGACTGCTGTAAACCTTTAGAATCAGTTTGTTAATTCTTGAGGAAAAAACCAAGCCTGCTTGGATTTTGATTGAGATAGCCTTGAAAATATAGATCAATTTTCGAAGAATTGACATCTGAACAATACTGAGTTACCTAATCTATGAATAAGGTATGTCACTCCAACTCTTTAAGTCTCCATTTCTCTTATCAATGTTTTGTAGTTATAAGTGTACAGGTCTTTCATATATTTTGTTAAATTTATACTTAAGTATTTCATGATTTTGATACTCTTGTAAATGCTCCTGTAAATGGAATTGATATTGAATAAATGTCATGACAGCAGACATCTTTGACATTTTCCTTGGTTTTAGGGCAAAAGCATGTAGTCTTTACCATTACGTTTGAAGTTAGTGCTAGGTTTTCTGAAGGCACCCTTTATCATATTAAGTAAATTCCCTATTATTGTTAGTTTGGCTGAGATCTTTTATAATGAGTATTGAATTTTGTCAGTTTTCTTGCATATACTGAGTTGATCATTTGATTGAATCATGCCTGTTTTTGTATTGACAGTTTTTTTCATTACATTTTCTTTTTTCTTTTAATTTCTATAAGATTTGTACTTATATTTTTTTAATTTTTAATACTGATCATTTGCACCTTCTCTTTTTTCATCAACTTAGATCTTATCAATTTTATTGCTTTTTTAATAGAAGCTTTTTTTGGTTTCATTAAATTTCTCTAATGTTTTGTTGTCTATATCCTTGATTTCCACTTTTACCATAGTTAGCTCCTTATTTTTGCTTCCTTTGTGTTTAACTTTCCTTTTGTTTTTAATTTTATTAATTCTTTTCTTCCTTTTAAAAAGTTTCTTAAGGTGGAAACTTAGATCATAGAATATCTCACTTTAGATGCATCCCACAAATTTTGGTATGTTGTGCTTCTTAATTTAGTTGAAAATGTTTTTTTAATTTATGATGTCTTCTTTGATTAATGCATTATTTAGAAATGGGTTGTTTAATCTCCAAATAGTTGAGGATTTTACAGATATCTGTTATTGAATTCTAAATTAATTCTGTTTTGGTCAAAGAACATATTCTGTGCGATATTAACTTTTGAAATGTACGGAGACATATGGTAAGTTATATGGTCTAGCATATGGTCTATGTTGGTGAATGCTCCATATACATCAGAAAAGAATGTATATTCTGCTGTATTAGGTAAAGTGCTCTACAAAAATTAAGCAAAGTTTTCTACTCCTACTTTGTTAGGAATTACATCATTTTTTTCCTGTAACTCTTGAAATGATCACGTGAATTTTTTCTCCTTTATTTTATTAAGGTGGTGATTTATATTCATTGATATACAAATGTTTTTCTATGTTGTATTTTGTGAATATATCTAACTTAATGATATAATGTCTTTTTTATATGTTGCTGGATTTGATTGTTTAATATCTTATCTGGGACTTATGCCTCTCCTGTTCATGAGAGAATGGTCTTTCCTCTTTTTTTTCTTGTAAAGTTATTCTCAGATACTTTGGTGTCAAAGTAATTCTGGCCTCTAGTGGTATTGGGAAAGCTGTACTGATTTACAACTACATGTAAATCAATGAAATTAGAACACTTCCTCACACCATATACAAAAGTAAACTCAAAATGGTTTAAATACCTAAGTATAAGTCATGACACCATAAAACTCCTAGAAGAGAATATAGGCAAAACATTCTCTGACATAATTCACAGCAATATTTTCTTAGATCAATCTCCCAAGGCAAAAGAAACAAAAGTAAAAATAAACAAATGGGACCTAATCAAACTTGTAGGATTTTGCACAGCAAAGGAAATCATCAATAAAACGAAAAGACCTACAGAATGGGAGAAAATATTGGTAAATGATGCCACTGACAAGGGGTTAATATCCAAAATACACAAACAGCTCATACAGCTCAATATCAAAAAAACAAACAACCCAATCAAAAAATGGGCAGAAGACCTAAATAGACATTTCTCCAAACAAGACATACAGATGGCCAACAGGCACATGAAAAGATGCTCAACATCGCTAATTATTAAGGAAATATAAATTAAAACCACAATGAGGTGTCACCTCATACCAGTCAGAATGGTTATCATCAAAAAGTCTACAAATAATAAATGCTGGAGAGGGTGTGGAGAAAAGGGAACCCTCTTGCACTGTTGGTGGGAATATAAATTGGTGCAGCCATTTTGGAAAACACTATGGAGGTTCCTTAAAAAAGAAAAAACAGAGCTACCATATGATCTTGCAATCCCACTCCTGGGCATATATATGGAGAAAACCATAATTCAAAAGGACACATGCACCCCAATGTTCATTGCAGCACTATTTAAAATAGCCAACACATGGAAGCAACCTAAGTGTCCATTGACAGATGAATGAATAAAGAAGATGTGGCACATATATACAATGGAATACTACTCAGCCATAAACATGAATAAAATAATGCCATTTGCCATACCATGGATGGACCTAGAGAATACCATACTAAGTGAAGTAAGTCAGACAGAGAAAGACAAATATTTTATGATATCACTTACATGTGGAATGTAAAAAATAATACACATTAATCTATATACAAAACAGAAACAGATTCACAGACATAGAAAACACAGTTATGGTTACCAAAGGGGAAAGGAAAGGGAGGGGAGGAACAAATTAAGAGTATGGGATTAACAGATACAAACTACTATACATGAAATAGATAAGCAACAAGGATTTACTGTATAGCACAGGGAACTATATTCAGTATCTTGTAATAACCCATAATGAAAAATAATCTGAAAAAAAATATACAACTGAATCACTTTGCTGTACACCTGAAACTAACATAATATTGTAAATCAACTGTATTTCAATAAAAAAATTAAAAATTAAAACATAAGAATAATACTGACCTCATAAAACAAGTTAGGAAGTGGTCTTTTTCTTTTCTCTGGAAATGTTTGCATAAGATTGCTGTTAGTTTTATCTTAACCATGAAGATATATTTGACTAGAGTCTTCTTTGTGGGAAATTTTAAAATTACAGATTACATTTCTATACAAAGCACTTCTGTAAGTAAGTAAGAGGGAGAAAATTCAATGTTTACAAAACAGGCAACAGTCTTGAGCAGGAACTTTATAGTAGTCATTCAAAAGGCCAAAACCTTTTTAAAGTGCCCAAATTCATTATTCATCTGGGAGAGGTACGTTAACTCCACAATGAAACATATTACCTACCACCTGAATGGCCAAAACAAAAATGACTGAAAATGTCAGATGATGGGAAGGATACAAAGCTACTAGACACTCACACAGTGCACTTCACAAAAGAGGATATACTAATTGCCAATAAATACACACAAAAGTGCACAACCACATTAGTTTTCTGGGAAATACTAAAACCACAATGAGATGCCTCTACATATCACACACACAGGCAAAGATTTTAAAAGACAGATAACATAAAGTATTGTTCAAGATGCAGAATAACGGGCACACAGATACACTTTGTGAGTATAACTGCTTTGAAAAACTGGGTATTAGCAATTATGATAAAATATATTCATATGCTATGATGATGTCACTAGTCCAAGGTATATACCCAGTATTCCCCATGTGATCAAAGGTACATGTGCAAGGATGTCCATGGTAGCATTGTTTAGAACAACTCAAATGTTCATAAATAATAGAATGGATAAATGAATTGCAGAGTGAAAGAGTGGGAAATATACAAAAGTCACTGGTGCATAAAAAGAGGATGACATGTGAGACAAGTATTATGGAGAATCCTTGCCATAGGAAAGACTTTGTTGGGATCTTGATTCTGATCTCTGCAAGAAATTTCATTTATCATTAGCTTCCATTGGTATATCTGAATGAGCACTGGGGAGTTTGCCCTCCTTGGATGCTGCAGAGCTTTTATAAGATGATAGTTCACAGCACAAAGATATCTTTCTTTGTTAATTACATTGTCCCCCCAAACTTAGCACATTTCTGATATATTTGCTCCATATACAAGAAAACACAGGCTTTTAATCTCTTGTTCCTTCTATTTCTGCTTGAAGACTGATTCTTGAATAGGCTAATGTCTAATGTTTGAATACTGTGTTAAAAGCAGCAAACAATAGAAAACACACTATTAATGCTCTGGCTATTTCCAACAATACACTGGCCAGACTCAGGAGACAAGTGTTCTAATTTCAGTTATACAAGTTGTAAATTTTATACTTGTATGTACTTTGAATGAGGACTATCTAAAGCATATGTATGGGGCTTGAGTGATTGAATGACCTGAAACTTTTAATCATTCTAAATCTGAGGCTATTGGAAAGAAGCTATGCATGGTTCTAAGAATGAACACGAAACCCCTAAAATTGAGGAGGAGAAAGGCTATTTTTTTCTCGAGCAGATTTGTGAATGAAAAAGATTCCAGTATTAAATGAAGGAAACCATATGTGCAGCCAAAAGCATTATCTTAGGATCACATAAGCCTCTTTTTGTCTACCAGCAAAAGAAAAAGTGTCTGACCCACTATTTTTTTCATTCAGGAGCTGAAAATCTTCAATAAAGCACAAAGGCTCAATTCTAGAAAAAAAATAGAGTCCAAATGAATAATATAATGTGGAACAGAAGCAGGTGCATGTAAAATTAAAATGCAATTTCATAACTGGATGAAAATCATATACTTCAGCATCAAGATGACAACCCTATTTTGCAGCCATAATTGTTATTCTTGTAGGAGCAGAGGCAGTCTTTATTCAGCATGCTTCTGTGTGTGAACGTGTGTGTGTGTGTGTGTGTGTGTGTGTGTGTGTGTGTGTGTGTGTGTGTGTGTGTGTGTGTGTGTGTGTGTGTGTGTATGTATGAGAGAGAGTGAGAGAAAATTATCAGAAGCTTATTATACTTTTATATACATTACATATACCTGTGTATATATTTAATGTATATTTATATTTTATGTATTTCTAAAATATTTCATATATATGCATATATATCTTTAAATGTTATTACTCTGGAATAAAATATTGATTCTGTTGCCATATAAGGCAATATCAAATCTATGAAACTTGAGCAAATAATGTATTATTTAAAATTGATAACAATTTGTGTTCTTTAGTTAAAAGTCTTAGTTCTCATTTCACACCTATGACAAATACTTATCTAATAACACATTTATCCCAAAGTCATTATGATAATACATAGAAATTCCAAGCAGGCTTCTATTGAAGAAGAAATAATTACATACTTCAAATCAGTAATACTTCAAGACTTTTTATATCTTACATCAATAAATTAATTTTGATTAAACAAAATCTTTAGTCCAAAGTATATTATTTTCACTTCTCAAAATAAAAGGTTTAAAATCTATGAATTTCTAGTTACATATACTTATTTTTTTAAACTAGTCATTTGTTTATTCTCTTATAGTGCACACATCATATGTGTTTGTGTGTGTGTGTGTATATATATATATACCTATAAAAACATCCAAGGCAAATTTTACTTTTTAAAAAGTGGCTTAATCCATCTTTAAATTCATCTAGTTTGCATGGCTGCTGAATTGAAGGACTTCAGGACCACGACTCTCTTTTCCCCATAAGCTTTTGTTTGTGTGTTTTACACTGAAAATTATATTGAGCTTGAAAAAATCACATTTTCATCAGTTTAAAAGTAAAAACAAAGAAGTATATCTTGGAGATGTTATATTCTTTAACAGAGAATTAGCTAGTGGAGGCCTTTTTGCTTTGGTTTGGTTTTGTTTTTGTATTTGTTAAATGCTTGGTTTCACTCCTTTGCATTTTGAAAAGACATAAGGCTAAATTTGTTCTAATTGATACTTCTAAACAAATCTGCTTGGATTTAAGAGTAATATTTTTCTGACAGATATCTTTACTCAACCAACTTCTTTTCTCATGTTGAATCACACTAGTATAACAAAATAAATCTTATGGTGTTCAACACTTTTTAAATCAAATTTGAAAAAAAATATTTGCTATTTAACCACTGTTACAGATGATTTTATTCATTCATTAAACATTTAAGTAGTAACTTAAAAGATACTCAAGGCAATTCACGGGAAAAAAATTAAGGTCAGAAGCAATTAGCGCTGCCACTCATGCAAAGCATTTGTTTTTATTTTTCTTTTCCATTTATAACTTGAGTTTCAAAAAGGAGATATATTTATGTTAAGATACTATAGATGACTCTCCTATTTTTCTTGTTTAGCTTGCTTCTCCCAATTGAAACAAGAATGTGCTTGTCAAATACTTTGCAGAATAGAGGCTTCTGGATATTTCATTACATTTTTCAAAAAGTATAAATCACTTGCTACCAGTTTCAGAGGTAGCATCTTCAAATCTTGGTAATATATAAACAAGCTAACAAAATAAACTATTAAGAATGGAAATACTTACATGTAACCATTTTTTCATGGAGAAAACATGTTAAAGATAACTTGCCATATAGAATTTTGACAGATAATACTCATTTCTCAGTTGAAATATTAACTATAATAAAATTAATTTGACAAATATTTAGATATACAAATGGTGGCTTGCATAGTAGGCATATATGAAGTACTTCCTTACTTTATAATTTAAATGAAAAATTTTTAAATTGAATATTTAGAATAAAGTACAGTATTTTTAAACCATGAGAGTAACTTTTTAAAATCTGTCATTTTCTATGCAGATCAAATTAATTACAGGTTGGAATGGCTGAATTCATTTATTAAGGAAACTTCCAAAATATTTTTTAATCTATTAAGTAATTTTTTTTTACAAATGAATTTAAAAATTGAAAGAATCTTAAAGTACCCATTTCCTGCTCTTCATTTTGGAAACAAAAACTGATCTGTAGAGGATAAGTTACATGCTGTACCAGCGAGGATTTATGTTATAAGAAATACAGGCAAGTTGAGAATCAGAAACAGAAAAAGAACTATTGCAAGAACATCAGGAAGCCAAAGAATCAGAATAGTAAAATAACAGACATGTAGGAAGATTCAAGATTCAAGATTCAATTCAGCCAAATTCAAGAACGTGAAAAGCTTGGTCAGGACACCTCTGCTAGCACCACTGTTCCTGAATAAATGTCCCTGAAACCACTGGACTCATGATAACTGCTGCATCCACACGGCACAGTTTCTCAGCCTCCCCTGGTCTTTTTTGTTATGCCTTCAAGTTAAAACATCTCAGGCTCAGGACACCCTAATTGCCAGGCCAATGTCATGCACCTATCTCAGGGCTACTTGAAGGAAAGAGAGGAAATATGGCCATGATGGTTTTTGTAGTGAAACACAGGGCCTTCTGCCTACCAGGATTAACTCAAGTGGGAATCACCTCCCCTCCCCCGCAAAAAAGAGTTGTTTAGATGTTGGGTTCCAAAAATAATAAGTGCACACCATAGACTTTCCAATATCCAACTCCATCCTTTCTAACTTAAATTTCCAAATTCAATGGACCGTATTCAGTTACTACAAACAGTAACAAGTCACAATCTTTAGATGATGCCTCAGTATTTAGTAAAGATTTTGTATCAGTATTTTAGAGTGTACCACCACTACGCATCCCACTTATAGTAGGAAGAAAGAGTAGAAAAGAAGAAAGGCAAATTATTTAAAATATCTACCTATACATGACACAACAAGCGGGGTAGGAAACATGGGTAAGAGGATGCATTCTCTATTTCTGCAATTGTTCACCAGACTGTAGGTATTTACAAGGTTTCCCTTTACCCATTCTGTGTTTGCATTTCTTCAGCCATCTCCTGAGCCGATTAAGAATTCATTAGGCACATGTATTTACTGCTGAACGGTGAAGGGGTTTGCAACGAGCTTCCCCCAAAAGGTGCTGGTTTTGCATGAGGCTTATTTTGAGCTAAAGGTAATTGAGACCCTGTGGGCTGAAGATAAACTACTGTCCCTCCCTTAACCTAGAAGAATTACACTGGGGATTTTACCAGAAGAGAGTTATTACTGGAGATAAATTTTATCTAAGTGGCCCCATCTATACGGCGGGGCAAACATCTAATTATCAAACATTCGCTCTTCTTCTCCCATCCTTGGAAGCCCCAGGCTCCTATCCCATTCCTTAGCTCGGGATGGCATATATATCTCATTTTACTTTTCTGTTTCTGAACCTCTCACGTATAGGGGGTCTCTGACCTTCTTATGTGTGTGGGGTTCCCATACATATGAAATTAAATTTGATTTTCTCCTGTTAATCTGTGTCATGTCAATTTAATTCTTACACCAGCCGGAAGAACCAGAAGGGGAGAGGAAAGTTTTCTTCTGCCTCGACAGTGGCTTTCCTCTGCCCTGAGTGGCTTTCTTTCATAAAGTTGCAGTAGTTTTCCATATCACTTACTTCCAGACAATGTAGTATAAGGAGTTGCTCCAGGGACCATCTGAGTTTCATAAATACTGCTCTTTCCCTCTGTATTTTATCAGCAACCTTATTTTCCCTTAATAATTAAGATCAATCACTCCAACCAATGACATAACTTCTCCCTACTCTCCCATCTTTTTTCTTTTCTTTTTTTTGCCTGTTTACCCAATGGCATTAAAAGGCTGAAATTGCTAGGTGTTGGTCATTTAGAATCTAAGAGAAATATTATTATATTTCATGGTGGAAGCATGCATTCCAGGGTACTAAAATGAGAACCTAGAGGTATGAAGATCTGAAGTAAAACTGAGTGATTCAGATTTAATCACAAGAGCCACCATCTCCATTTCCTCCTGTTTATTACATGAATGCTGGCTAGGGACCATCAGCTTCATATGTTATGCACTGATTCACATCTTACATGGCATCTTGTAAGACAGTGCAGTCTTATCCCTTTCAAGTCCCTGATCATCCAGGTAAGCCATAAACTGTTAGTGTCTGCTCATGAATTGCTATTTAGATTTAGCTCAGGCCATCCTTTCAAGTAAGGTGAACTATTAAATGGGCCATTTGAAATTTTGGCAATGGGGAAGATTTTCCCTTCTGGGACATTTCTATCAAATATAACATGATCATCAACTTCTGGCATGGGCCATGCAGAACCATCTATTGGATTGGCCAAAAGATTCGTTCGCGTTTTTCCATAACATGTTACGGAAAAACCCCAACGAACATTTTGGCCAACCCAATATAATCTGGGCTCAGACATTATCCTCAGTTTATTGTTTGTAGAAAACTCCACATGAAGTCTTCAGTATAGGTTAAGGAGGGGTGGGAATGAAGTGGAAGTAGGCATTCCTAGAGTTTCAATCATTGTGATCATATTACTAGATGTTGAAGCACCCCGGGCCCCATAGCTGATTTTGGTGAATCAGAAATACACATTCATTTTATACTGGGCAGATCAGCTGACATGGTCACCTGTTGTCCCATGGTCAAGGCTACAGAGTCCACCAAGATTTTATATATAGAATAAGTCTATACTTTCTTCATGACATATCTATGTGTATATATCTATATATTTTTATTTATATCTGTATCTATATCTATATCATGACAAGGATACGGCCTTTCTAAAACACCCTTATGTACTTTATTTTCCTGTCTTTTGCTTACAAAATCTTGCCATAGTCTCTATATATCTAACATGGGCATTTTAGATAATATCGAATCTGCTTGGACATAATGCCCAAATTAAAGATCTGCTCTCAGTGCATCTTGAACTAGCTGGAGAGCATTTTCTGGATTTAACTCAAAGCACCTTTTGCATTAACTTAGTATATATTGAGTAGTACCTTTAATTGTTGTTGAATTAAAAATCAAAGGAAGACTCTGAAGTACTATGTTTCCTTAGTGGTAGCTGGTGTAATCTGTTCTCTACTTTGGAAGGACTATTTCACCATGGTCCAGAAGACTAGACTCTCAGAAATGTCAGAATTTTTTTTCATTGGTTTATTGCTCTCTTTCTCTCACTGTGGCTAGCATGCTTCTTACAAAGATATGTGAGGTTTCTACTAACTCTTTGGGTTCTATCAGTATGATGGCATAATATAGTTGAACTGCATGGTAATGAAATGTTCCAGATTAAATTTGACTTTAGATTTCATAGCCTTGAGGCAAGATATATGTCCTTTTCAGGTGATGGCAAATAACATCTATTTTTTGTTTTTGCTTTCTCAGCTCACTGCCAGAGTGTTTATTGTTTGTTTGTTTTCAAACTGATAGCTGTTAAAAGATGTCAGGAACTACACAGATTGACTCCAGGAAGGAAGCCCCATAAGGAACAGTGACTTATCAAGCACATTCACAATAATCCACTGTCATTCTCTGAGACACATCTACCTCCTTCATTAGTCAATCTGTGATCTTGAATGGAGACATGATAGGCCTCTCGATTTCTACATTTTAAAAAAATTCTTTGAACTCATCTTTGTAATTCTTTCAAGGATGCTGGATTCCCTTTCCTTTATTATTGTAGTTTGTGCAGATGATTTCAGAGACATCCACTTGCTTCTATGCAACAGAAAAGCCAATAGTCTATATAAATTAGAGAGTCAGTGTGGGATCCTGTCATTTGTTGATACTATTTACAAATCATGCAATCAGCTTCTGGTAGAAGGAATGCAGAATATGTTTTGAGTCCACTGCAGTTCAACCATGAGGCAGACTTAGAAAACAACTGAAGTTATAACCATACCCTTCTAAGCCTGCACCTTGACTGACAGAGTGAACTGGTGTTCTCGGTCCATATTACCAGGGGGTAATGTTTGTTCAGAGTCAGCTCTAAAAAGTCCCTTAAGAAATGGCGCACTGTGTGCATGGGGTGAATGGTGAGAAAAAGAGAGGGTTTTACTCTGGGTCAGGAGGGGATGAGAGGGGCGTGGGCAGGGTTGCAAACTCAAATGCCTACATGGGGCAGTTGATAATATAAATTAGCGCTGCAGGCTGGGCGATAGAAGAATGTTCTTAGCTTCCACAAATAGAAGTTCGCCTATATTTCTTGAGACACAAGGTCCTCTCTTGGTCTCTCTTTGGTTTCCCACTTTTGATAGATAAGCGTTATGAGAAATGTTTTGCGTTCCTCTTAACTCTACCATAAACAACATCAGCCAAAGTTCCCGATACACATCTACAGATGCCGGGCTTCGAGTACCCGGAAGGCAAGGGCAGCACGGGGGACGGGGCACAGGCTGCTGCCTACAGAAGGAATTGGAACCCAGTATGGCCACATCTTCCAAATTTCCAATAGATGCCACTGTATGTAAAAGCTTCTCATTTAAAATTTTTAACTGAACAAAATTTAAAATGTCACCTCAAGAATTAAAAAAAAAAAAAAAACACCAGAAAACAAAATTTTCAAAGTCCCTCAAAAATCTTGTCTTTTCCCTTTCTCAAGTATATTTGCCCGGTAAAGGACCATGGATCCTATAGTGGAAGACTGGGGGAATGGGCAAAGGATTTGTAATGCTATTATAGGGTGTTTCTTTAAGAGTTGGGTTCCTCAGAAGCAGATCCAGTGACAAACAATAACGTACAAGTGACTTATTAAGGAAGTATCTCCAGGAAAAACTATCAAAGAACTGGAGAAAGCAGGACAGGATAGAGGAAGAAATTGAATGAGCAAATTTAGGTAACTTTAGCTTATTCCAAAAGGAAATCCTTAGAGTGTAAATTATACCTCAAAATGTTCTGACTACAGACAATGGAGCTGGGGTTTTGTATTCTCCCTCCAACATTAGTCATTGTTTAAGGGTTGCTTGACAAACACTCAGGCACTTCCTGCTCGCTGTTCATGTGGACATAGCAGTTTCAATAGCCCAAAGGCAGTTTTCCAAAGAATCAGAAGTAAAGGCGCACCAAAGTTGGAGGGCTGTACACAGAAACAAACAAAAATAAGATGCAATGGGATCCAAAAGAAGCACTCACAAGGTCTAAAAGAAGCAATGTTCCTTCAATTAAAGTGCCATAGGAACTGCAAAGAATTGAGAGAGAGACCAGTGACTCAAGTTTGAGGTCCTTTCACCAGAGTTGGGGTTTTAAATTTAGACAAGACAGGATTTCAGTGGGCTATCCATCTGTTTTGGCCCTAAGGATCCTATGATCAATTAACCATTGCCAAAGACCCCTGTACATCTGATCACTTGAAATAATACTGTGTACTAACCTTGTTGCTTATGTAAGCATGTCACTCTGCTTACTGTTTGGGCTCTTTTCCCACTGAATGCTCAAGGATTATGTCATCCCTATGAAAATCAAAAGCCTTTTCAACTTTAGAATCTCTAACCAATAATCCAAAACTAAATAAAACATCCACCAAGGCATTTTTCAAAATTTTTAAGAATTACAATGTAATTCTTAAAATCTTTATGAAGGGAATTATCTTCTTGGCCATTTTGGGGAGGGGGCACAAATATGTGTGTAGGTGGTTCACGCATGTTGAAAATAATACAGCGTTCCTATCATCTGAAATATTTGAATTCATGAATTATTGGCACCTCAACTTTATTCAGAGTGGGTGATAAGTGAATTTAGGTCTCCATATACTGCCTATATCATAGCTACCAGAGGGCAGAGAATAGTGAACACCCTGACCGTTCACTTAAGAGCTCATTCAAATCTTATTCTGTCCTCCAAAAGATATGAGTAAGAGTCTCTTTGTGGCTCTTGGCTCAGTGTTAATCATAGGCAGGGGGATAATTATAAGGTTGGATTTACAGGGGAAAATTTACTTAAAAATTAACATGATAAATTTCTTCTCAAATTAGCAATTTTTAAATTAATTACTAATCAGCAAACAGTATTGTCAAGGCTATGTTATCTTTTGACATCCAGAAAACCACAGAGGTTCTTCTGTTTGAAGAAAGCGTGTGAATAAGACATTGCATAACCGTATTTCTTCAACAGGCGTACTTGATATCAAGTGGAATATGCATTCGGTGAGTGTGGAAAGATAGGAGGAAAAAACTAAGTGTAAAACAGTAATTGTATAGAATTGCTTGGGAAAATTAAAGACATATTGTTGACCATAGGAAGTTTATAAATTGGTAGTAACTGTCAAAATACATTATTGACTGGAAGACTATATCTAGCTTTATGAATCTAGGATGTATAGGATTTTTGAAGAAACAATTTCTTAATTAAAATAAACCTTGAAAAAGCTTTGATACTAGGACTAAAAACTTACTCTAGAAGGAAAAGCAAGATGTAACAATAAGCAGTCTCTAATTTAGAGGAATTGTCCGTGAACTACTCATTTAGTATCAACCATGATGAGGAAGAAGAAGCAAACATGGCATAGGTCTCTTTATATATGTTTTCAGTCAAATGGGAGGAAATGGCACCAATGAAAGAGAATTTAGTACTTGTACCAGATATGTGACTCAGACAAATGTAAAACAAAACTTTAGAGAAAATAATCTGCTTTATCCCTATTGGTAGGAGAAAGAAACTGGGGTTGGGTGAGCATTGAAAGAGACCCTTGTGTGAAACCAGGCAGAAAATTAAGTGGGAAATTAAAAGAAGATATTGGTCAGGACCACTGGAAAATTCATTTTAAAACACTATTCTAATAAGGGTATCTCTTTCTAAACTAGAAATATAGCATTGAATTTAGCACTCCCCGGCTTCAAAGAAATTTTAGTACACTCTCTTATATTTGGGGCTAAGGATCATTTAACAAGTTGAACCTGAGGAAAGTAAAAGCAATAAAACAAAATTAGTAAAAACAATAGGAACAAAAAGTATTATGAGGGCATACCTACAAGAGCGCATACAAATAATAAAACAAAACGATTGTTCAAATAGTTAAAGGATTAACCATAGCCGTAATAGTTGCATTGGTAGTGCAATTGTGAAAATTATTGATAAGAGTTTACATATTTTAGCAGAAATCTACATTTATATTGTGGATAAAAAATTAACCAAATTCTTCTTTATTCTTTTTACTTTAATTTCTGCAGTTATTACATTTTAAGGTTTCCCTTTTTTATTTATCTGAGTCCATAAAATGATATTCCAACAAAAAGAAACTATCAGACCCAATATAATTTATTTAGATGTATCCATGTGTCCAAAATAGGGATACAGTGGCCATTGGGACTAGACAAGCTTAGGCCATAAGCCAGGACTATCATGACAAGAGTTGGAATTATCTTTCCATCCTTTCATTCCACCATTAGACACCTCTTCAAATTTCTTTGCAGTTAGAGAACCAAGAAAAACATCTTATCATTCCTGTTTGATAATCAAATTTCTATATTTATGTCCACTATCCCCTTTTTCCAGAGGGCATTCTTTCTTTCTTTAGCCATAATATTAGCATTAAAACTCAGAAACATATTTAGATATGCCAAAACAGCATGACTGTGTTTATGCTCTAAGCTTCTGGCCTGAACTCTTCTCAACATGATTTTATAAGATAATCGGGTCCATTACACTTGAAGTGTCAGGCTGATTGCCGTGGTCAGTACAGACCTCAACAAGAAGCTTTTACAGATTCCCTCTGCTGGGTACAATCTCTCACGAGCCCTTATTTCAGCCACCTAAGGCAAACAGACCCTAGGGAATCACTAATAATTGCAGATCTCCTTTCCCACAGCTAACTTAGAAGCCCGAAGTTTGCAGACAACTTTCCCTCCTGTTTACCAACTTTACTCTCTATTTTCTCCATATTGTTTCAAAATGTGGAGATGACACTTCACTAAGCTGGGAAAAATTAAATGGCACTCAGAATTTTCCCCAAACGTGTAGAAAGCTTGAAACATGTGCAGGTCTTAATCTCTCAAAGAAAATCATATTATCATAAAACATAGTTGATACAGAAAAATCCTGTCTAGGCAGATCAATTTAGCAAATTTATCAGCTCCCTGAGGGTAGGGATCATGTGTGTTTTATGACTGCTGTTACATCTCTATGTTTAAAGAGTGCCTGGCCCAGAGGGGCCAATAAATATTTGTTTAACAAATGGGTGGATAAATAAATCTCCATGTTTATCTACCATTAACTCAGCACTTGATTTCTGCCTAAATCTGATCTGTGTTAGACTCACTTAGTATGAACCTACCTCCACTTCTGAATTGTTAGCTATAATCAGTAGAAGCTGTCACTTCTAGTATATCTCTGTACTTAATAACCTTTAGATTAATTTGACCTTTGTCTTTTCCTCAAGTGACTTTCATAGTGCTGTACACATTAGGAGACACTAAAAAAAATTCCTGATGATAAATCTGCACGAACATATGATATCTCTGACTGACTGAGAGTTGTTAGGCTTGTGGAATGAATTCTTTAGACTCTGACTTCCGTTTGTTTGTCTCATAATTTTTTTTTTTTTCTATTCCTGTCCCCAGTCCATAGGAGATGATCATTCAATACTGGCTGTTTGACTAAAAGCAATCTATCAATAAATTAGGAGTTTGGGATTAACATATACACGCTACTATATATAAAATAGGTAAACAACAAGGACCTACTGTATAGCACAGGGAACTATACTCAGTATCTTGTAATAACCTATAATGGAAAAAATCTGAAAAAGAATATATGTATGTAAAACTGAACGTTAAAAAAGCAATCTGAAGTTGTTTAATATATTCTCCTTTTAGAAAACTTTGCTCTCCTTACCTAACCTAACACAGATAGGTATTTTTCTTTCTAACAGCATTCCCTGATTTTATGAAGATTTCCTGATTCTACACTGTTAAAGCAATGAACATAGTTATAATTTTTTCTTGCTTCCTATTAATGTTATGGAAACTGTTTTCCCCCAGCCCAGAAACTCACCATGACATATTTCACTTTGAAAGTGAATATGAACCAACATGATATATATGTTCCATATCTTTCACACTGAAGGTTTTAACCTAACTTGCCATCACTCTAAGCAGTATAGTTTGAAATAAATTATATGCCAAAGATAAACAACACTATGTTAAATGAATAGATGGAAAGAATTATACGAGCTCAGCTACAGTATGCATAAAAGCAGTAAGCAGTATATGGGATAACTGTCACATCAAAGAGAATAGAAAAAAAAGATAAATTCCCAAAATCATAGTGCAATATCAAATCTATCAAAGGAAGATGGATAGAAATGTCACATATAAACATGTAGACAAGACAATGACTTTTTAAACTATAGCAGCATATACTATACACTGAATACAATGTAATACATTTTTATGTGAGGGCAATAGCATTTCAATACTTTGTTCTAAAATGTGACATTGCAATGCAATAAAAAAAATTCAATCTTTTTTGGTAAATTAATTCCATTACAGATGCAAGAAGTACTTCAAACACTTCATACTTTTTGCAGTTCAGGTTCAGATCAAAAAACATTTTTTTTTGTTCACTATAGGACAGTATTTTTAAATTGATTTCTTGTAATTCATTATAACCTTGCTATAGTGTATTCTGTGTGTGTGTGTAGACACAATTTTTCTTCTCACTGGGGATAGGTATACTTCTTTACATTTTCATTTTTAAACTCATTCCTTTCCCAATTTGGGAAGTTTTTAAGTAATAAAGTTATGACATGTCAGATTTGATAAAATTTTCAAGTGAAAACACTACACATTTTCACAAAAACATATAATTTCACCTCTTTCATTGTCTACTTAATATTTTTATTCACTAAACAAATATCACTATCTATATTTGGGAGAATTACACCTTTTTCTTTTAAGGAGCAGAGATGATTTGCATAAAATACTTAAAACAGCTACACTTTCAGATCATTTTCATGTGTCAAATACCATACTAAATATTTTATGTACTCTTTTCAATGATCAAAAAAGTTGGTGACATGATTCCATTGCCTCAGGTAAGTAAACTGAAATCATATAATTTTACTTGAGAGAAGTTTGATCAAATTTGTGTTGTTCTGACTCCCTGCAAAAGCTGCTTTTCAATTCAAATCCTGAGCTTCTGGCCACAGAGGGCTGTTGTCAGCCCTCTCCTATTCTATTCTGTTTGACTATTTGAGTCAAATACAAGTAGACACGCTCCTAAAATCTTCTTCCTTTTTCAAAATGATATATATATATAGATATATAAATTCAATCATTTAATGTATTATTCAATCATTCAATCATATACAGAGAGACAGAGACAGAGATTCAGAGAGACAGAGAGAAACAGAGAGAGAACATTATAAACAACTAAAATATTCAGTGAGTTATCATATTTTTGTTCCTGAGTCCTAACTAGGAAGAGTCCTATATGCTTTTCTGGTTCTTTCCATAAAATATACTGCTTTCAGATTGGCAGCCCTCTGAAATCATCACTGCTACAATGCAAGATTATAATCTCAATGTTTCTTTTCTTTTCTTTTTTTATCAGTACTTTGTTCTTTTTTAATTGCCAAATAATATTCTATGGTATGGCTATGCCACATTTTACTTGATGGGTATTTGGGTTGTTTCCACTTTTTGACCATTATGAAAAATGCTTGTATGAACATCTGTGTACACGTTTTTGTGTGGACATATATTTTCATTTCTGTTAGGTATAGACTGAAGAATAGAATTGCTGGGTCATATGGTAACTCTATGCTTAACCTTTTGAGGAACTGCAAGATTGCTTTCCAAAGTGGCTGCATTATTTTACATCCCCACCAGCAGTGTGTGAGGTTTCCATTTTCTCCACATCCTTGCCAACACTTGTTATCATTTGCCTATTTGATTGCATCCCTCCTTGTGGGTGTGAAATAGTATCTCAGTGTGGTTTTGCTTTACATTTCCTTGACAGATAATGATGTTGATCATCTTTTCACATGCTTATTGGCAATTTATATATCTTCTTTGGAAAAATGCCTGTAAAGATCCTTTGCCTTTTTTTTTTTTTTTGGCTGTGCCGTGCAGCATGCGGGATATTAGTTCCACAACCAGGGATTGAATCTGTGCCCCCTGCATTGGGAGCGTGGAGTCTTGACCACTGGACCACAGGGAAGTCTTTCCTTTGTCAATTTTTAATTGGGTTATTTATCTTTTTATTATTGAGTTATAATAGTTCTTTATTATATTCTAGATACAAGTCCCCTATCAGATATATGATTGCAAACATTTTCTTCTGTTCAATGGGTTGTCGTTTTTTAATTTTTAACATCTTTATTGGAGTATAATTGCTTTACAATGGTGTGTTAGTTTCTGCTGTATAACAAAGTGAATCAGCTATATGTATACATATATCTCCATATCCCCTCCCTCTTGCGGCTCTCTCCCACCCTCCCAATCCCACCCCTCTAGGTGGTCACAAAGCATGGAGCTGATCTCTCTGTGCTATGCGGGTGCTTCCCACTAGCTAACTATTTTACATTTGGTAGTGTATATATGTCCATGCCACTCTCTCACTTCGTCCCAGCTTACCCTTCCCACTCTCCATGTCCTCAAGTCCATTTTCTACATCTGTGTCTTTATTCCTATCCTGCCCCTAGGTTCATCAGAACCATTTTTATTTTTTAGATTCCATATATGTGTGTTAGCATATGGTATTGGTTTTTCACTTTCTGACTTACTTCTCTCTGTATGATAGACTCTAGGTCCATCCACCTCATGACAAATAACTTAATTTTGTTTCCTTTTATGGCTTAGTAATACTCCATTGTATATATGTGCCACATCTTCTTTATCCATTCATCTGTCGATGGACACCTAGGTTGCTTCCAAGTCCTGGCTATTGTAAATAGTGCTGCAATAAACATTGTGGTACATGTCTCTTATTGAATTATGGTTTTCTCAGGGTATATGTCCAGTAGTGGGATTGCTGGGTCATATGGTAGTCGTTAGTTTTTTAAGGAACCTCCATACTGTTCTCCATAGTGGCTGTATCAAGTTACATTCCCACCAACAGTGCAAGAGGGTTCCCTTTTCTCCACACCCTCTCCAGCATTTATTGTTTGTAGATTTTTTGATGATGGCCATTCCGACTGGTGTGAGGTGATACCTCACTGTAGCTTTGATTTGCATTTCTCTAATGTTTAGTGATATTGAGCATTCTTTCATGTGTTTGTTGGCAATCTGTATATCTTCTTTGGAGAAATGTCTATTTAAGGCTTCTGCCCATTTTTAGATTGGGTAGTTTGTTTTTTGATATTGAGCTGCATGAGCTGCTTGTATATTTTGGAGATTAATCCTTTGTCAGCTGCTTCGTTTGCAAATATTTTCTCCCATTCTGAGGGTTCTCTTTTCATCTTGTTTATGGTTTCCTTTGCTGTGCAAAAGCTTTGACGTTTCATTAGGTCCCATTTGTTTATTTTTGTTTTTATTTCCATTTCTCTAGGAGGTGGGTCAAAAAGGATCTTGCTGTGATTTATGTCATAGAGTGTTCTGTCTATGTTTTCCTCTAAGAGTATTATAGTGGCTGGACTTACATTTAGGTCTTTAATCCATTTTGAGTTTATTTTTGTGTATGGTGTTAGCAAGTGTTCTAATTTCATTGTTTTACATGTAGCTGTTCAGTTTTCCCAGCAAAACTTATTGAAGAGGCTGTCTTTTCTCCATTATATATTCTTGCCTCCTTTATCAAAGATAAGGTGACCATATGTGCGTGGGTTTACCTATGGGCTTTCTATCCGGTTCCATTGATCTATATTTCTGTTTTTGTGCCACTACCATACTGTCTTGATTACTATAGCTTTGTAGTACAGTCTGAAGTCAGGGAGCCTGATTCCTCCAGCTCCATTTTTCTTCCTCAAGATTGTTTTGGCTATTTAAGGTATTTTGTGCTTCCATACAAATTGTGAAAATTTTTGTTCTAGTTCTGTGAAAAATGCCATTGGTAGTTGGATAGGGATTGCACTGAATCTGTAGATTGCTTTGGTAGTTAGTCATTTTCACAATGTTGATTCTTCCAATCCAAGACCATGGTATATCTATCTGTTTGTATCATCTTCAATTTCTTTCATCACTGTCTTATAGTTCTCTGCATACAGGTGTTTTGTCTCCTTAGGTAGGTTTATTCCTAGGTATTTTATTCTTTTTGTTGCAATGGTAAATGGGAGTGTTTCCTTAATTTCTCTTTCAGATTTTTCATCATTAGTGTATAAGAATGCAAGAGATTTCTGTGCATTAATTTCGTATCCTGCTACTTTACCAAATTCACTGATTAGCTCTAGTAGTTTTCTGGTGGCATCTTTAGGATTCTCTATGTATAGTATCATGTCATCTGCAAACAGTGACAGTTTTACTTCTTCTTTTCCTATTTGGATTGCTTTTATTTCTTTTTTTTCTCTGAGTGCTGCAGCTAAAACTTCCAAACCAATGTTGAATAATAGTGGTGAGAGTGGGCAACCTTGTCTTGTTCCTGGTCTTAGACGAAATGGTTTTAGTTTTTCACCATTGAGAATGATGTTGGCTGTGGGTTTGTCATATATTGCCTTTATTATGTTGAGGTAGGTTCTCTCTATGCCTACTTTCTGGAGAGTTTTTATCATAAATGGGTGTTGAATTTTGTTCAAAGTTTTTTCTGCATCTATACTGAAATATCATATGGTTTTTATCCTTCAATTTCTTAATATGGTGTATCACATTGATTGATTTGCATATATTGAAGAATCCTTGATTTCCTGGAATAAACCCTACTTGATCATGGTGTATGACCCTTTTAATGTGCTGCTGGATTCTGTTTGCTAGTATTTTGTTGAGGATTTCTGCATCTATGTTCATCAGTGATATTGGCCTGTAGTTTTCTTTTCTTGTGACATCTTTGTCTGGTTTTGGTATCAGGGTGATGGTGGCCTCGTAGAATGAGTTTAGGAGTGTTCCTCCCTCTGCTATATTTTAGAAGCATTTGAGAAGGATAGGTGTTAGCTCTTCTCTAAATGTTTGATAGAATTTGCCTGTGAAGCCATCTGGTCCTGGGCTTTTGTTTGTTGGAAGATTTTTAATCACAGTTTCAATTTCAGTGCTTGTGACTGGTCTGTTCATATTTTCTATTTCTTCCTGGTTCAGTCTCGGAAGGTTGCGCATTTCTAAGAATTTGTCCATTTCTTCCAGGTTGTCCATTTTATTGGCATAGAGTTGCTTGTAGTAACCTCTCATGATCCTTTGTATTTCTGCAGTGTCAGTTGTTAATTCTGCTTTTACACTTCTAATTCTGTTGATTTGAGTCTTCTCCCTTTTTTTCTTGATGAGTCTGGCTAATGGATTATCAATTTTGTTTACGTTCTCAAAGAACCAGCTTTTTTGTTTCCTTCATTTCTTTTCCATTTATTTCTTATCTGATCTTTCTGGTTTCTTTCCTTCTGCTAACTTTGGTTTTTTTGTTCTTCTTTCTCTAATTGCTTAAGCTGTAAGATTAGGTTGTTTATTTGAGATGTTTCTTGTTTCTTGAGGTAGGACTGTATTGCTATAAACTTCCCTCTTAGAACTGCTTTTGCTGCATCCCATAAGTTTTGGGTCATCGTGTTTTCATTGTCATTTGTTTCCAGGTATTTTTTGATTTCCTCTTGATTTCTTCAGTGGCCTCTTGGCTATTTAGTAGTGTACGGTTTAGCCTCCATGTGTTTGTACTTTTTACAGTTTTTTTTTTTTCCTGTAATTGATATCTAGTCTCAGTGTTGTGGTCAGAAAAGATACTTGATACGATTTCAATTTTCTTAAATTTATCAAGGCTTGATTTGTGTCCCAAGATACGATCTATCCTGGAGAATCTTCCATGAGCACTTGAGAAGAAAGTGTAATCTGCTGTTTTCAGATGGAATGTCCTATAAATATCAATTAAATCTATCTGGTCTATTGTGTCATTTTAAGCTTGTGTTTCCTTATTAATTTTCTGTCTGGATGATCTGTCCACTTACATGAATCTATACTTTGCAGAGTTTGTTTCCCCCACATTCCTACCTCTAAGACTTGAAAGTGGGAAGCCAAATTGATCGATAAATACAGAGTAACATCTGACCACGAGGCCACGGCTACTCTTGATTAGTTCTTCTAATTGTAAGAAAGCCTTGTGTGGGTGTACCTCCAGTATGAATGAACACACTGGAACTCACCGAAAGCTTTCCAGAGAGGAATCAGAAATTCATTAAAGCCTGAGATCTTTTAAACCCAGGTAGAGTTTACAGTTAACCATTCATCACTTTCAATGGAAAGACTGTCTGGCTTCCTTTATTTACTGCAGGGGGGAAAAAATCACTGCAAAAATCCATAGAGTGTCTCTGCTCATAAACATCAAGTCAATGTGAGTCTTGTAGCCTACAAGGGTTGCTCTGTCACAACTTTCTCAGTAA
The DNA here is from genome assembly GCF_009873245.2 of Balaenoptera musculus. Taxonomy (NCBI): domain Eukaryota; kingdom Metazoa; phylum Chordata; class Mammalia; order Artiodactyla; family Balaenopteridae; genus Balaenoptera; species Balaenoptera musculus. The sequence goes on from NC_045806.1 coordinate 22,855,042, forward strand.
ATAGCTTTCTCGAGAGGTGTTATCACAGATAGCATAAGAAAACATATAATCAGAAATGAGATGGTTTTATCAAAGGATTCAAGACTGTCAAGTTTTCCCCTCATGGGTGTGTGATGCACTGATAGGCATTAGACTAGGTAAACATAGGTCATGGACTTTCTTTGAAAGTAATGCATACGTATATGGGGATGGAAATTTGTTATCTAAAAAATTTAAAAATCATAATTAGATAGAACTGAAGAGTAGAAAAAACAACATATCATAATCCTAGAGAGGACTTTAGTGTAACTCACATGCAAAATAAACTTTTATTCACAATACTCTATCAGTCCAGTAACTCTTTAAGGATGATGCAGTGGGTAGAGTGGGGGATAAAGGGAGGCTGACAGAGCAAAGATAATCTCTCATATCTGGAAAGCCTTGCAATTTCTTACTATTTATAAATGAAAAAATGTATCAGAAATAAACTGGGCAAACATGGTGTCTATTCTATAGGCCTGATGATTTTATTTGTCTGAGTTTTAGCAAAAAAGTACTCAATTCCTTGTTGCTGTTCACCAAGAGTACATTTTCTTAATCTGATGTAGAAAGAATCAAATTTGTTGCTCCCTCACCAACTTAAATCTTGTCTTTCTTATGTGGTCCCAAATGTATGATATTTCTGGTTCTCAAATATATTCATGCAACGTGCACTTTCCACAAAAGCATGGGATCAAACCCTTAATCTCCCCAAACAAAAATGCCCTTTAATACTTTTTTCACTCTGCCACTTTTCATATATCATGAAAAACAAACATGCACACAAAACAAAATAAAAGGTGGTAAATGGCTACATGTTGCCAGTGTTTTATGAGATCTGCCTGCATAAGACATTTGACATTTCATCTCACCTCTACTATTTATTAGACCCAAGAATCAATATTTATGTTATGTTAGATGATGTTTAACAAATCCTTGACGGAATCACTTTTTACAAAAAATGCTTCTTGAAATGGTGGGCCACCAGCCTGAATATAATTATTTGCTCTCTGGCTTTTAGATGTTCATAAATCATAAGTTTAACAGTCAAGATTTCAACATGTCCTTAATCATAGTTCTCTTTCTCATGTGGATTAAATGGAGGCATTTAATAAAATTTATCTTGTCCTTTCACATTGATGAATTTTAATTAGAACAAATATGGCATAGTGTTGTTTTGTTTCCTATAATGAATTTTCTACTGTTGTTATTGCCCCTATGTTGACACAGTCTTTTTATTAAAAATATCTCCACTTTGACATCCAATAATATTTTCTCAAAGTATATCATTGCCTAATTATATATAAAACAATAGTCATGGTGGTCTTTTCTGCTGCTATACTTAAATAATGCTACTTGGAAAGCCAAAATAAATGTGTGTATCTATATATTAAATCATTTTTTATCTATAAATTTAGATGTACAGACACAGATATAAGTACGGTTAATAAAATCACCTCTCAGGGAATTATCTATGTCTCAAACAAATAGGGATCTTAATTTCTCAGGCAACAAGAAGCACAGAGAATTGGAATTCAGGGATGATGTACTTCTTTAAGAAAGATATCAAGTCTACAACATTTTTCTAGCTTCCTTCCTCATTATGCTTATAATATGACCTTTTAAGTCATGGTTGCAAGACAGCAGCTCCACTACCAAACATCAAGCCTTTGCTCAAGGCAGGAAGATGAAAAAGGGCAGAGGAAAAACAGATTTAAGGGATGTTGAATCTGCCCCCTTTCATTAGGAAAATTAGAGATTTCTTGAAAGCTCAACACACTTGATTTCTCTTTATATCTCATTGACCAGAGCTTGGTTAATATAGCCACCCTATCTGCAAAGGAGCTGTGAAGAGCGGAGTATTTTTAACCAGAGGCATTAATATCCTACACGTCTACCTTAAAGAGAATTATAGTTAGTAGAAGAGGAGAACTGAATATTGGGTAGGCAATTTAAAAGGTCTGCAGGAGGGTTATAGAACTCAGAGATAGATGTCTAGGGATATCTCTAGATTTCTCTTGATATACCTCTATTTTGAGTAAATATATTTCAGTTTCTATGCATTTTTTTCATTTCAATAGCAAGCCATATAATTGGCAATTCACTCTGCTAGGCACTAGGTACATTGTGTAAGACTTTATTTTTCCTGCTGTGAAGGATCTTATGTACTCGTAATAGAGATAGCTAAAAATGATTTAATATTATACAGAATTTAATGTATTTGCATACATGTCTGTGTGTGTGTGTGTGTGTGTGTGTGTGTGTGTGTGTGTGTGTGTAGAAAGACAGACAGAGACAGAAATTGACAGAGAGAGAGAGATCAATGGGAATTATGGTCTTAGATTCCTTAGAAGGAGTTGGTGGGCTCCACTCCACTCTGGCCCAGCTTACTCTCTTTATTAAGGTTTCAAGCTGCGGTCAGTGAAATGGACTTCCTTATATGCATAAAGGAGAAGTCTGGAGGAATCTAAGAGTTCCTGAAATTCTCTCCAAAATTTTCCTTTTTGTTTTCTTGATTTCTAGTTTGCCCTTATCTTTCCCCTTGCCCTTTTTAATCCCCATCCTATATCCTTGACTTGACAAAGGATACTTTTACAGCTCCTATGCTTCGACTGTGTGATAGACCTTCTGATTGACTTCTTCCTTTCTGTTATGATGCTAACAGTGAAGAAATGACTGTGATGGCCCACCCTTCCGTCTCCTTGGCTGTACTTTCTTTTATTTGGGCCATAGATAAAGATCGTGAGTAACTGAATAGAAATTTTTTTTAAAGGTAAACTACTAATGAACCACCTAAAAAGTGAGTTAGTAAAGTGCTGAACAGAAAAACAATCAGTTGATAAGGCCAATTTATTTTGGCCTCATCAGCAACTTTACCTCAAATCCCATGGCTTAATCTCACTCACTTTGCCTTCATGGATATAGTGGGCCCTGATGAACATACCATCTTAAAATTCCATCCTTCATTAACTTCCATAACCATTATATGCTCCAGGATTTAACTACCTCTCCATCTGTATATCTTTATTGATGTCTCTCTCCTTATATTCAGGTAAATGATGATATAAGACTGTTCGCAGTCTCTTTTTCAATTTTGTCAGTAGATTCTCCATTGGCAATTTCGTTCACTTCCTGGCAGTTCAGAAATGAGGTGCCTGCCAGACCCCTGATTTCAGTCGTGCCTGTATGCTTTTCTTTTGGAGTTCTAGGCACTTACTTGCAACCAGCATTCTACGGAAATTCTAGAGTTAACAGGGGTCCTCGGGCATTTCAAATCCCAAATCTCATGGTATCTAAAGCAATCCCTGTGTAAAGGGCATTGAATTAAGTGGCTGAAAACTCCCATTTGTTTGAAGTGCTCTCCAGGGAGTCAGTTACATTACCGCTTGGAAATGTGATCTGGCACGTAGTTGCTGAGCAACAAGGCCTGGTATCAGCTATGGATGAGACAAACTTCCATTAAACTTTATTAACGACTCCTTGGAGTATAGACCGTATTTATCATGAGATTGGATTCTAGTTAAAAATGTTAATAACTCTTTAGATTGGGTTTCTGTATTAACACTATTTTCATACTGCAAAATAGTATTTGTTAAGGTATTTATTTATTTATTCATTCATCTATTGTCCTGACCCCAAATATCTGGATATTTTGAATTGCAATTCAGGGTGGGACAGCGGCAGGAAACTATAGGTTAGTAAGGATCAATTTAAATTGGACCATTTGAACTCTATACTATTACAGCTCAAATTAAAGTTCTAAAATAGATTGATTTCTCACAAAAATCTTTCCTACATATAGGCTCAGAAAGTAGAGTTTCTTGTTTTCTTATTTACCTCACGATGTCTTTTGGATGAATAATTGAGGGTGACAATGGTTTTAGGTTGTGTGTGGTCAGTTTTATACACAATAATATTATGTCAGAATTTTGTTGACTTTCCCCACAGTTCCACTACTCATGCTCCATTGTTTCCCTGAAATTAGTGCTTATTTTTCCATTTAAGTGAGGGAAAAAAAAATTTTGGTTATTGAATTTTATTTCCTAAGATCCATAGGCTCTTTCATTTCTTTAATAATGCTTGGATAGGGTCAAAATACCCTGGTTAGCCATTATGTGCTCATAAATTTGCGAAAGCTCAAGGTTATCAAAGAGCAGTATAAGATTTACACGACCAATTAACAATTAAATAAATAAGTACCTCAGAAAGAAAGAAGCAATACTAGTGAGGATTCTTGTTTGCAAACAACAGAAACATACTTTGGTTATCTTAAGCAGAAAAAGACCTTATTTGAAGAAAATTGGATAGTTCACAGACCTCCCTGAAAAACTTCAGGAGCAGGTGGGAACAGGAACCAAGGGACAAAGATATAGCCAACATCATGTCCCAGAAACACTACTGACGCACCATCAATATTACTGACGCTCACCATCAATACTACTTTTGCTTACCACCAGCTGCTGCTGCCATCCTCTCTGCACACTTCCACTGGGATGCTGAACTCTCCAGCCTCCAAAACCTCACACCTCACTGCCCCATTGCGCTCTTAAATTCACTGCAACTTCCACACACATAATCTCTCATTTACAATGTGCCTTGTGTACCAATCTCAAGACACAAATCAGGGACAGGGAGCATGAAGGACAACCACTAAGTGACGCTACTAAGTACCAGTGACTAGAATAACAAGAGAGGATATACGCTATTCCCATTGGATTCCAGTTGTGTTCGAGGGGTAAACAGATTCTGGGAAATCCAAATGTTAAATGTTTTTAAAATTTTTCTATCCATAAAACATGGTGTATTTTTTCACAAAAGTTTTTAAATTTGATATACCTAAACGATTATTCCATTTGCAACAAATGGATTAATGAAGTAACTATGGTGTTTTCAAAGCTACTTTGACTTCCACCGTGTTTATGAAGAAATATTTAATCTTTGTTTATGTTAACAGAATTCAAATTTAGCCTTTAGTGTGTAATCAAAACTAATTCCTGAAATCACTCTTCTTTTTGCAATCATGGAAACCATGATAGCTCTTTCAAATAACAGGTTTGATGTTCAATTGCAATGCCATTAGCTACTACATAACATATAATCAGGTAACTACTATGGATGTTTATTATGTTGTCATAACTTCTATTTTTTCTGTGATTGGATAGCATTCATTTCATGTATTTTATCCCCACATCTTTTTCTAACTGTAATATGTAAGAAATTTTGTGCTCTAGATGAGTAAAAATAATTTTGTGGTCATTACAGCATTGTGTGGCTCTTCCGATGGGTAGAAATTTTAAAGTTTTTTCTATTAACTGTAGGGAAATTCTTAGTTTTTTGAATCAATAGTAATTTCAATTTGAAATACAATTTATAATATCTAATAATTGATACTCTACATTGTTTGTGATATAAGGAATGCATTCATAGTTCTATTATTGACTATTTTATGAACAGCAAATGTGTATACCGACAATAAAATAGGGAAGGTAAAAATACATATTATAGGTTAAACTCAAAGTGGATATGTATCTGAATTTTAAGTATAAATAATATTTTACAATTTTAGGAAAATTTGAGGAGGGGGAGATTTTTTTCTTATATAATGGTAAATAAATATATTTATATGTATATGTGCATATGTGTATATAAAATATATAGTTTATATGCAAGAAATTGTTCTAAGGATTGGATGTTATATATGTATATATATAGATACATATTTCCTTTACCTTCATAACTTTTATCTTTATTTCTGTTTCTTGCCTATTAAAATTACTGATTAAACAGTTACTACATAATCATGAAGTAAGGTTGTATTTTTTATCCTGAAATAGTTGAAACTGTCATTTGTTTTTAAAATAATTTTAACATTTGTTCAAAGAATTTACATATAGGACAGTGGTATTATCAAGTGTAGACTGCAATTTATAGCTAAAATTAGCTCTACGTATGTACAATGAAATAAATTGTAAAGCATTATTAGCATGAAAAAAATGCTAATAGAACACTGTCTATCAACCATGGCCAGGGATTACAAAATCTCTCACTTGTTCTAGTTAGCAGAAAAAGTAGGAGGAAAGTATCAGGAGAATATTCTTCCCCTGAAGAGAGAAAACAGCGTGTGTGGCATCGTAAGAAATAAATATGCATAGCAGTTACCTGATATAACTTTCTCTATCGATCATGGTCCATATCTGAACTTTCTATGTTAATAAGGCAAGTCTATAACTTTATCACTGAGAGTATTTATTTAGATACCAAAAAGCACTATATGAAAGACTATCCATTGATTGAGAATACAAATGATCAATTTTGTTTTCTCACATACACTGACTAGTCTCTACTTATAGTCTGCCCTTTAGGGAAGGAATAAAAATACACAACAACAATAACAGCCACAGCTACAGAAAACATGACTGCTCCTTACTTTGGCCATTGGTAAAAATCATCCCTTGATGATTTAGTTATGGTAATTTAAGGCTAAAGATTCACAAGTTGAAAGGGAAAGTGTGTATTATAGTTGAGGAGTAATTGATCAGATATTCAACCTAAATTCCCAAGAATATATTTCCTAATTTCAGATGTAGCTTTTCTGTAAAATGTCGTAATTCTATGTTCCATTAACAGTGAAACATACAAACAAAAACATCAATTGAAGTGTAATCCACCTCAGAATTAGAAAAAGTGCCTTTTAAATTTTTATTCATAGGGTTCTGTGTGCCTTTAACTTAAATATGTTCTTTGTGTACACAAGTTTTCAGAAAGGTGTTACAAAGAAATGATGTTTTCATTCTATGCTTCATTTTTATTTCTCTCTATTACTGCACACATAATTTCAAAGTCATTAATGAATGCTAATGGCTATAAACTCCAAAGGTTTATTATTATGGCTGTCTGCATAACTCATACATAGCTCCTACAGCACAGAACTGAATTTTACACAAAACTATTTAAAATACTCCTTTTAAAGTACAGTAATCACTTTGTAATTTTATTATTTACCCAACTCACTTTAATGAACATACTTTTTTTTTTTTAATATTGACAATTTGCCAGACACTTTTCTAGGCACTGGGGTTGTAATGATACATAGAGTAAAAAATATAGACCACTTCAGTTTTTGGCCCAGTCATGAAAAGCTAGGTTTTAAAAAAATTTATCTGAAAGTAAAAAAATTTTAAATTAAAATGACCTTTTATTGCAGTACCAGAAATAACGCAATCAGTCATTATGCTGTTGATATATTCAACCAGTTGATTCAATTACCCAGTTGATACCTACTCCATTTAGTAGTTGAATCCAAATCATTAAAACACACTGAAGTCTAGAACTATCCTATATCAAAGAATTGATAAAAACTTTTAGATACTAAATTATTCTGATTTTTATCTACTCCAGGCATTTGGCCTAAGTCCATCTTGCATATTGGGTGGTACACCAGTGTCACAAGAATATTTTGAGAACAAAATATTCTAAAACTCTATTTTACAACTGAGGAAACTAAAGCTTATATGGGTTATGGTACTTGCCAAGGTCACATAGCCAATAGGTAGCAGAGCTTGGATTTGAACTCAGATTTGCCTATCGTTTACCCTCTGGCTATGGTAATATTTAATTCCTTTGTGGTAAATATGCTATAGTTATAATTTTATAGAGATGATGAAAGTGAAATCAGTATGCTATAACAAAATTAGTGTGCTTGATATACTTTAAAATTTAAATTGTCCATAAAGTTTACATATTCACCCATAGTATATAACAAATCTTTCCATCAATTTATCTAGCTGTGGATTTATATTAATATATCCATTTGCCTAGTTACCATTACTTATCCTCACTCCTCACCCCACACCCTGTGCCCAGATGGTATTTCAAAGACAGTCTGTGGCAATAAAACGTAATTTTGAAGGAAGTAGATCTAGATCTGAATCCTGGCTCTCTGATCTATTAGCATATCTTTGGCTCGAATCAGGAATAAAGGATGTTAAATGAGGTGACACCTCAAATACTTAGCACAGTATGTAGGTAATAATGAAGATTTTTAAAAAATAAAGTCAAATTCAGTCGTGTCATTGTAGCAACGCAGAGACTAAGTCAAATGATATGATAAACTAGTTTGGGGTCAAATACCTGATTTACTTAAAAATTAATCTTTTTTTTGTAAGAAAAAAAATCTAACTTTTAGCTTCTGATTTTTTAAAAAATTTATTTATTTTATTTATTTATCTTTGGCTGCGTTGGGTCTTTGTTGCTGCGCACGCGCTTTCTCTAGTTGCAGTGAGCGGTGGCTACTCTTCGTTGGGGTGCGCGGGCTTCTTGTTGCACTGGTTTCTCTTGTTGTGGAGCATGGGCTGTAGGCACGCGGGCTTCAGCAGTTGCGGCACGCAGGCTCAGTAGTTGTGGCTCACGGGCTCTAGAGCGCAGGTTTGGTAGTTGTGGCGCACGGGCTTAGTTGCCCCGCGGCATGTGGGATCTTCCCGTACCAGGGCTCGAACCTGCATTGGCAGGTAGATTCTTAACCACTGTGCCACCAGGGAAGCCCCTGATTATTTTCACTGGATTTACTGTGGCTGCATCTATAGGGGGCCAACGCCCATAGAAAGGTGGCAAGGCGACAGGAAATTCGATTAAAAGAATGAGATTTCGGAGTTCATTCTTTCTTTTTTCTTTTTTTTTAACATCTTTATTGGAGTATAATTGCTTTACAATGGTGTGTTAGTTTCTGCCATATAACAAAGTGCATTAGCTATACATATACATATATCCCCATATCCCCTCCCTCTTCTTCTCCCTCCCACCCTCCCTATCCCACCCCTCTAGGTGGACACAAAGCACCGAGCTGATCTCCCTGTGCTATGCGGCTGCTTCCCACTAGCTAGCTATTTTACATTTGGTAGTATATATATGTCCATGCCACTCTCTCACTTCGTCCCAGCTTACCCTTCCCCCACCCCATGTCCTCACATCCATTCTCTACACCTGTGTCTTTATTCCTGTACTGCCCCTAGGTTCTTCAGAACCATTTTTTTCTTTTTTAGATTCCATATATATGTGCTAGCACACGGTATTTGTTTTTCTCTTTCTGACTTACTTCTCTCTGTATGACAGTCCCTAGGTCCATCCACCTCACTACAAATAACTCAATTTCATTTCTTTTTATGGCTGAGTAATATTCCATTGTATATATGTGCCACATCTTCTTTATCCATTCATCCGATGATGGACACTTAGGTTGCTTCCATGTCCTGGCTATTGTAAATAGTGCTGCAATAAACATTGTGGTACATGTCTCTTTTTGAATTATGGTTTTCTCAGGGTATATGCCCAGGAGTGGGATTGCTGGGTCATATGGTAGTTCTGTTTTTAGTTTTTTAAGGAACCTCCATACTGTTCTCCATAGTGGCTGTATCAATTTACATTCCCACCAACAGTGCAAGAGGGTTCCCTTTTCTCCACACTCTCTCCAGCATTTATTGTTTGTAGATTTCTTGATGATGGCCATTCTGACTGGTGTGAGGTGATACCTCATTGTAGTTTTGATTTGCATTTCTCTAATGATTAGTGATGTTGAGCATCCTTTCATGTGTTTGTTGGCCATCTGTATACCTTCTTTGGAGGAATGTCTATTTAGCTCTTCTGCCCATTTTTGGAATGGCTTGTTTGTTTTTTTGATATTGAGCTGCATGACCTGCTTGTATATTTTGGAGATTAATCCTTTGTCCATTGATTCGTTTGCAAATATTTTCTCCCATTCTGAGGGGTGTCTTTTCATCTTGTTTATGGTTTCCTTTGCTGTGCAAAAGCTTTTAAGTTTCATTAGGTCCCATTTGTTTATTTTTGTTTTTATTTCCATTTCTCTTGGAGGTGGGTCAAAAAGGATCTTGCTTGCTTTCTTAAAATGATTTACTGGCCACAATAATGGCAAATTATTTCTCTGTAAATTAGTTATTTTCTCCTTAAACCTTTACTTAGGGAACCTGAAAGAAGTGATGGGCTATCTATTACCATGCATTTGACATTTCAGTATTGGGCCAATATGGATCTCAGTGAGACTGCTTATGGTCTTTCTTTGGGAGATGCGATTAAAGCAGAATGTTGTGTTGCACTTTAACTCTGTTTGTTGATATGCAAGTACTGAAACTATTTTGAAACCTAATAAAATTTCAGAATATATCATTTAACAACTTATTTGCTTATATAATTATAATAAACTATTAGTTAAAATGATATTTTGATGAGTCATTTTAGCATTTTTAAAAATCATAGTTTGACTAAGTTTCAGAAATTAGTTGCTACTCCAACTTCTATTTCAACTTAATTTACTTGCCCTATTTGTGATGTACTTTTAAACTCCTTACATCACACATAGAAGGATACACCTAGACACACCTACTCAGAGCTTCCATGTCAAACATGAAGTGATATGGATAGTGTAATTCTTTCTTTTTTTAATTGAAGTACAGTTGATTTATAATATTAGTTTTAGGTATACAACATAGGGATTTGATGTTTTTATAGATTATACTCTATTTAAAGTTACCATAAAATATTGGCTATATTCCCTGTGCTGTATAATATATCCTTGTACGTTGTTTTGTACATGGTAGTTTATACCTCTTAATCTCCTACCCCTATCCTGTCCCTCTTCCCAACCCTCTCCCCATTGGTAACCACTAGCTTGTTCTCTGTATCTGTGAGTCTGTTTGTTTTGTTATACTTGTTTGATTTGTTTTTTAGATTCCAAATACAAGTGAAAACATACAGTATTTGTCTTTCTCTGACTTATTTCACTAAGTATAATACCTTCCAGTCTATCCATGCTGTTGTAAATGGAAATATTTCATTCTTTTTTATGACTAATATTCCATTGTATATACATATATATATATGGTGTGTCTATATATATATGTATATGTGTAGGTATGTGTGTGTATACACACACACACATTTTCTTCATCCAGTCATCACTTAGGTTGCTTCCAAATCTTGGCTATTATAATTAATGCTGCTATAAACTTTTCAAATTAATGTTTTTGTTTTCTTCAGGTATGTACCAGGAGTAGAATTGCTGGATCATATGGCAGTTTTATTGTTAGTTTTTGGAGGAACATCCATACTGTTTTCTATAGTGGCTGTACTAATTTACATCCCTACCAACAGTCTACTAAGGTTCCCTTTCCTCTACATCCTCGCCAACATTTATTATTTGCTGTCTTTTTGATGATAGCCATTCTGACAGGTGTGAGGTGATTTCTCATTGTGGTTCTGATTTGCAGTTCCCTGATGATAAACATCATTTCATGTGCCGGTTGGCCATCTGTATATCTTCCTTGGAAAAATGCCTATTTGGGTCTTCTGCCCACTTTTTCATCAGGTTGTTTGTTTTTTTGATATTGAGTTATATGAGCTCTATATATATTTTGGATATTAACCCATTATCAGCATATCATTTGCAAAAATCTTCTCGCATTCAGTAGGTTGTGTTTTAGTTTTATGGACCTTTTTTTGTTTTTGCTATACAAAAGCTTTTAAGTTTTATTAGGTCCCATTTGTTATTTTGCTTTTGTTTCCCTTGCCTGAGGAGACAAAACTAAAAAAATAATGCTAAGACTTATGTCAAAGAGTATACTGCCTATGTTTTCTTCTAGAAGTTTTGTGGTTTCCAGTCATATTTAGGTCTTGAATCTATTTTGAGTTTGTTTTTGTATATGGTGTGAGAAAATATTATAATTTTATTTTACATGTAGCTGTCCAGTTTTCCCAGCATAACTTACAGAAGAGATTGTATTTTCCCCATTGTATATTTTTGCCTCCTTTGTTGTAGATTAATTGACCATCTGTGTGTTGGTTTATTTCTGGGCTCTCTATTCTGTTCCATTGATCTTTGTGTCTATTTTTGTGCCAGTACCATACTCTTTTGATTACTATAGCTCTTTAGTATAATTTGAAGTCAGGGAGCATGATGTCTCCAGCTCTCTCAAGATTGTTTTGGCTATTCAGAGTCAGAAAGAAATCTATTTAAATCAAGGAAGCTTGTAAATAATTAGATGGATTTATATAATATCCCAGTTGCTATCTTTTTCTTCCTGATTCAGTCTTGGAAGACTGTATGTTTCTAGGAATTTATCCATTTCTTGTAGGTTGTCCAATTTGTTAGCACATAACTGTTTGCAGTATTCTCTTATGATTATTTGTATTTCTGTGATATTTGTTATAATTTCTCCTATTTTATTTCTTATTTTGTTTATTTGGGTCCTCTTTTTTCTTTATTTTTAAAATATTTATTTATTATTTTATTTATTTATTTTCTTTTATTTATTTATTTTGGCTGCATGGCGTCTTAGTTGTGGCACACAGGATCTTCATTGAGGCATGTGGGATCTTTCATTGCAGGATGCGGGCTTCTCTCTAGTTGTGGCACACGGGCTTAGTTTCCCCACGGCACGTGAGACCTTAGCTCCCTGACCAGGGATCAAACCCACGTCCCCTGCATTGGAAAGCAGATTCTTTACCACTAGACCACCAGGGAAGTCCCCTGGGTCCTCTTTTTTCTTAATGAGTCTGGCTAAAGGCTTGTCAATTTTGTTTAGCTTAAAAATAAAACAGCTCTTGGTTTCATTGATTTTTTTTTTGGTCTCTATTTACTTATTTTCTCTGATCTTTATTATTTCCTTCCTTCTGCTGACTGTGGGCTTTGTTTGTTCTTCCTTTTCTAATTCCTTTAGATGGCAGGTTAGGTTGTTTGAGATTTTTTTATTTCTTGAGGTAGGCCTGTATTGCTATAAACTTCCCTCTCCAAACTGCTTTTGCTGTGTTCCATAGAGTTTGAAAAGTTGTGTTTTTATTTCCACTCATCTCAAGGTATTTTCTGATTTCCTCTTTGATTTCTCTACTCACTCACTCATTGGTTTTTTTTTTTTAATTTTATTTATTTATTTATTTATGGCTATGTTGGGTCCTCGTTTCTGTGCGAGGGCTTTCTCTAGTTGCGGCAAGTGGGGGCCACTCTTCATCGCGATGCGCGGGCCTCTCACTATCACGGCCTCTCTTGTTGCGGAGCACAGGCTCCAGACGCGCAGGCTCAGCAATTGTGGCTCACGGGCCTAGTTGCTCCGTGGCATGTGGGATCTTCCCAGACCAGGGCTCGAACCCATGTCCCCTGCATTGGCAGGCAGATTCTCAACCACTGCACCACCAGGGAAGCCCCACTCATTGGTTTTTTAATAACATGTTGTTTAGTCTCCATGTATGTGTGTCTTTTCCATTTTTCTTCCTGTAATTGACTTCCAGTTTCATACTGTTGTGGTCAGAATAGGTGCTTGATATAATTTCTATCTTAAATTTGTTAAGACTTGTTTTTGTGTCCTAGCATGTGACCTATCCTGAAGAAAGTTCCATGTGCACTTGAAAGCATGTGTATTATGCTGTTTTTGTATGGAATGTCCTATAGATATCTATTAAGTGCAACAGGTCTAATGTGTCATTTAAGACCATTGTTTCCTTACTGATTTCCTGTCTGGATGATCTGTCCATTGATATAAGTGCGGTGTTAAAGTCCCCTAATATTATAGTATTATTGTCAATTTCTCCCTATATGTCTGTTAATATTTGCTTTATATATTTAAGTGTTCCTATAATAAGTGTGTTTATGTTAATGAACGCTATACCATCTTCTTGTATTGGTGCGTTTTTCACTACATAATGCCCTTATTTGTCTTTTATTACAGACTTTGTTTTAAAGTCTACTTTGTCTGATATGAGTATTGCTATATCCGCTTTCTTTTTGTTTCCACTTACATGGAATATCTTTTTCCATCCCCTCACTTTAAGTCTGGGTATGTCTTTAGTTCTGAAGTGAGTCTCCTGTATGAAGCATAGAGATGAGTCTTGCTTTCTGTCCAGTCACCCACAGTAGGCCATTGTAATTTTTAATTACAGACTATTGAGGATTTTAATATGCACGGGCATTGCTCAATTCTAGTTAGTATGCCATGCCAACCTTAGTTTCTTGATATTCTTTAAAATTATACAAATTTTAAATAAAATGTAGTTTTTCATACTCAAAAAATGCTAGCTCTATCTATCCATATTTAGTATATATTCACCTATCATTATTTATCCATATCCCTAATCCCTGGGCTCAGTGGGTTGCTCTTTAAAACTACAAATGTTAGTTACCCTGAGCTTGAATATTCAAAGTTAAGTTTACTAGAAACTTCCTCCTTTTTTTTCCCCTGTCTTCTCAATCTGTTCCCTTCAGGTCCTCATTTCCATTTACATTACTCCTCTTGGTTGTCAACTACTCCTCTACTATTTGATTAGGAACTGATCAAGTACTGTCAGCTTTTTAGTCTCCTTCCACAATTGCTTACCACTACCTTCTATTTGCCCCAAGGTTACTTAGGGCCTTTTAGGCACTTTCATATTCCCTTTCCTGTAATCTACGTCCTAACTTTTTTTATTGCTATTAAGCTCAGATTTCTTAACATGTAATATTAGAAAACTGCCATTGTTCTACATAGCTACCAGCTAAACTATGGAGAATCACACTTTTACAGCACAGTGGGCTAGTAATGAAAACCATTTGCAATGACTTTTTAAATGTTTCCCAGAATTATGCTCTTTTATTTGGATAAATCATTTTGGTTACATAAGTGGCTCAGAAATGTGACATTATTTAGTTGCAGAGGGATTTATTTTTTAACAGTGCAGCAATTACATCCTAAAATAACTATTATTCAATCCATTCTGCCAGTCTTGGGAGACTAAGCAGATGTCAGATATTCTAAAATATCTGACTTTAGGTGAGTTTGGGATGTTACTGTGAAAGAGGCATTTTGAGATTTGTTATATCAGAGGATGCCAGTAAGCTATGCACTTACATAATGATGGCAACAGCTCCCAGAGGGGCATTTGAAGCATAATTGTCGGGTCTTAGAATAATACTATTTTAGAGCTAGATGAGGAAATTTAGAACTCATATCTCTATTCATTTTTTAATAGGTGAGGAAATGAAGTGATCCAAATAATTAGAGGACTGCCTGAGATAATGCATCTAATTAAAGGTACACCATAGGAAGATCTCCGGACTGTAAATTATCATTCCACTAAATTGGCTTTACTACACATCTTCCCACTCTCGTTCCACATTTACTGCTGTTAGAGAGATAGAGAAGCTTTACAGCATATTTCAGTAGAAAATGAGTGGATTTTTGCATCAGGACAATCTGAATTTGAAACTTTCCTAAGCCAAAATCTGCACTGTGTACATGGTATCCTCCAGAGTGACTGGAATCATTCTCTACCTTTTTTCTTACATCATCATACCCACCCCCTTCCATTGTACTGGATCATTCTCATCAGCATTTAAACATGCTGTCATTTCTGTCATCCAAAAAGAAATCATTTTTTACTCCATATCTCTCTCCAGATACTTCCCAATTTCTTATACTCCATTTATGAGAAAACTGTAAAAAACTGCACAAAAGTTTTGAGATACTATCTATATCCAAAATTTTTCTTCCCATTCTCCTTTGAACTTGCTTCAGACAGGCCCTCTATCCATCATTCCAACAACACAGCTCTTGCCAAGGTCACCATATCAGTCAACTCTATAACAAGCACATAATCTCTCTGGCATCCATCCATCAAAAGCAATTGCCTAGGAGTTAGTTGATAGAGACATGTGGTAGGCTGGACAGCTCTAAGCTGCAGATTAGGTATGGGTCTGTCTCATGGGTACTTCTTCCTCCTTGGACCAACAGGCTAACTAGACCATGTCCTTCTCATGGTGATATAGAGGGGCAAGACAAATGGAAATACACATATCTCTTAAGGAACTAGCACACCAGAACTCTTTTCTGTGTTTCTTTAGCCAAAACAAGTAACATGGCTGAGTACAAGGTCAGGGACAGGAATACACTTTACCTCTAGTGGGAAGAACTAAAAAGCCACAAGGAAAAGAACATGGGGAAAGACAGGTGAAGAACTGGAGACAAAATATTAATGTTACTATACCACTGTCACTAATGAGTCCCACAGTACTAAATCAAATAGTCAAATCTAAATGTTCACCTGTTTTGTATATTCAGCACCATGTGACATAGTTGATCACTACTTCCACACTGAAACTGTTTTTCCCTTCACTTTTAACTCACCCCATATTCCTAGTTTTTCCTGCTTCCTTCTCACGGGCTTTTCCTTCTATACTTTGTTGGTTCTTCCTCATCGTTTTTTACACTGGATACCCCAGGAATCAATCTTGAGACATTTTCTCTTTGCGCTCTACACTTATTCTCTTGTTGATCTTACTCATGGTCATGGCTTAAAAACCATCTATAATACTTAACATTACTGAATTGTATACTTTATATGGTTAAGATGGTACATTATATGATATATATTTTTTAGCACAATTATTGATAAAAATAAAAACAAAATAAAAACCCATCTATAGACTGATAAATCATAAATTTATATCTTCAGCTTGTATGTCTCCCATTAAAGTATGTCTCCCCTTAAAGTTCAATGTCATTTATCCAAATATATCCAAATATCTAATAAAATATAAAAACTAAAGCCCAACTACTGTTCTCCCACCAACACAAATATGCCCCTCCAGGTACTTCTCCCACCTCCGTAAGTGGTAACTGCATACTTCTAGTTGCTCAGGATCAAAACCTTTCTGGTTATCCTTAACTCTACTTTCTCTCCTATACCCCACATCCAATCTATCAGCAAGTCTTGGTTCTACCTTCAATATATCCAAGACCTGAGCACAACTCTCCACATCCACTGTGGTGCCTGCTTTTTCCAAGTCACCATCATTTCTGTCCTGATTCATTATAATAGCCTCCTAATTGATGTCCATTACACCATCCTCCTCCACATCCAGTATATTCTCAACATAGCAGCCAAAATAATCCTTATAAAGCAAAAGCTGGATTAGACCACTCATCTCATTATAATTCTCCAGTGGTTTCCCAACCTCACTCCAAATAAATTCCAAGTTCTTACAAAGGCCTTCAAAGCCCATCCACAATCTGGTCTCATTACCTCTCTGACCTCATCTCCCATGACTCTTAACCTCACTTCTTACATCACAGGAAAAAAAAGCCAAGCAAAAATCGATGCTCTAACAGGTTTTGAATTACCATTGTGAGAACAGGGCCACCTTATACATTTGTGCAGGTTGCACATTACACAAAGATAACATGTAAAAAGTGTTGTAATCTATATGAATGTTTCTACTGAAGCTGTGCAGTTCCCAACCTGCATGGTCTTAGATCCTTGTCACTGGGGAGACAGAAATCAGTAGGAAAATCAGGAACATATAAAATACGTAACACAGTGATGAGTGTTAAGGAGGAAAACAAAGAAGAGACTTGGGGTGGGCAACCCAAGTCTAAATAGGATGAAGCTGTAAGATCTTCACAAACAGGATGATCTTTAAATAAATAACTGGAGGGAGTGAGAGAGTAAGTCCTATGGATAACTGGGAAATTGTAGTTTGGCAAAGAAACAGCATATGAGAGGAACAACATTTGAGATGAAAACACATTTGGCACATTCTAAGAAGAGGGAAGCCAGTGTGGCTAGAGAAGAGAGCTAAGTGGACAGTTTCAAAAAATGAGGTCACAGACATAAAGGGAGCCATGATTGTATAGAGTCCTGAAAGGTCTTTGGCTTTTACTCTGCATGAGAATGTAGCTATCAGAGGTTATGAACAAACCCAACTTCAGTTTTAAAAGATAACTCTGACTGGAAAAAAAAAAAAAAAAAGATACTTCTGGCTGCTTTGTTGAAAATGACTGCAGGGAAGAATCAGGGTGGAAGCAAAGAGACCACTGAAGACATAGATGATTGGAGGTTGGGTGACTAGAGTGACAGCACTGGAGATGGGGTGAAATTTTACTGGGTTACTACTGTAAATTGGAACTGTTTTTGTTTATATTTTATCATCACTTATTTGTCATATACATAATGCAATAGATGTGTGTGTGTGTGTGTGTATCTGGAGCAGAGTGTAGAATGGTGGTTGCCAGGGACTGAAAGGTGGGGTAAATGGGCAAATATTGGTCAAAGGATACAAACTGTCAGTTATGCAGGATTAATAAATTCTGGAGATCTAATGTACAGTGTAGTGACTATAGTTAATAATACTGCATTATATATTTGAATTTCCTAAGAGAGTAGATCTTAAGTGTTCTCGCCATATACACACACACACACACACACACAGATAAATATGTAAGGTGATGGAAATGAGCTTGATTGTGGTAATCATTTCACAATGTATACATATATCAAAACATCACATTGTATACTTTATACATGTTTGTCAATTATACCTCAATAAATCTGGGAAAATACAAAGTAAATTAAAAATAAAAAGTAAAAATAATATTGTGTGACAGACATGTGTGTTGCCACTTTTGTTAGCTAATTAGAACTCCTCCATTTTGATACATGATGGGATTCACAGTAGATATTGATCATATAAACCAAAGTATCACAGGCATATTTAATCTTACAAAATGTACTGTGGGTCCAAATACTAGAGTAAAATGCAGTTCCAACCTGCAACTGGGAAGTTTACCAATTTACTAGTAGAGTCTCAGCTTATGAATATGATATTCAAATATCTCATTTAGCATATAATTTACGTAAGCCACAAATTACTATTTCATGTTTAAAATATTATTTGGTTTTTACAGCATATACTTTTTTTTCCTACACTAGCAAGTAACATATAAAGTCAGAGGCCCATCTATCTTGGAGGAATTTAGTGATGATTTTGAATGCATATGATTGGAGGAGAAAAGAATGAATATGCTATGAGTATTCCTAGAAGTCAGGAAATCCCTTCATACCTGGTTAACAGTGGAGAAAGGCAACTATTAAGTGTTTTATGGGGGACTACATCATTTTAATTCCTATAAATATATACTTCTTCATGGCAAGGAAAGTTCTGATAAATATACTGGGTAAGAAAAGAGCAATCAGACAATGTGGGGAAGAGACCAATGTGGAGATGGAAGAGAAAATAAATTATTATTAGTTCAACACCTACTTTGTACTAGATACTTACTGTGCTTCTCTATTTACCCAAGACCCACCAACTTTTAGTGCTGATTCTATTCAAGAATAGCTAGAGTGAGGAGATAGAATAATATCCAAGGTCAGGAATAGTGAAAATATTTTGTGATACTGTTACTGTGATAGTAAGAAAGATGATGATTTATAAAAGGAAGTTCAAAAGCTATGTATTTCTACTCTAGCTAAACTCTATGGGGAGATCTGATAAATTGATATCAGTAAAATTAGAGAATGCCTGGGAAGAGATAATGTATAGCCAATTTTAGACAGAGCTACAACTGTGTAGAAATTATGCAGTTTTCTATGCATAGAATGACTTTTCTGTGCATTTTTGGCATAGAATATTATGAGGTTCAAATTGAGTTTTCCTTAATAAAATATTTATATTATTGCTGCCATATCCAAAAAAATCCACCAATGTTAATAACTGATGATTCCACTCATGCAGAAAATAAGGAAAAGAAAACAACAATTACCAGGAAAAGAAAGTGTTTTTGTACTTTTTTCTTCCTTTTCCTATGGGTAAGAATCAACAGTCGATGAGCCACAAATTTCTATTTCAAAGTTGTTCATTTACTCATTCACAAACTCTGTGTCATGGAACAAGCCGGAACAAGATCCATGCAAAAGATATAAATGGCCCTTTCTCTCTTAGACTTCTAGAGTAACCAAATTAAATTGGTAATTACAATGGAATCATTACTGCTATCTAAAAACTGGTGATTGTTCTGCGATAATGAAGAATGCACACCTAATTTAAAAGTAGGAAGTCAGAGAAGACCCTCAAGAGAGACACAAGATTCTCCCCTGCGTCAACAGATACCCTGGGATAGGATTCCAAGAGTCTTAACATGGTTGTAGAAAAACTGCAATCCATCTTTAATTAAAATTAGCATTTCTTTAACTTTTCAAGGTAGCTGTTATATATCACCTTGATTGTGGTGATGGTTTCTCGGCTGTATGAATATGTCCAATCTCCTCAAACTGTATACATTAAATATGTGCAGTTTTTTGTATATCAATTATACTTCAGTAAAGCTGTTAAAATTAGCATTTCCTTAAATTATGAATATAGACATACATCACGGCAGTATTAGCAGTGTCAGGGACATTAATACCAGTCACTTAAAATTATGATAGTTAATAAATTTGCCTCTAGATCTTATTTGATAACTTAATAAAAGACATATAATTATGTAACGTATTTTTAATATTTTGAAAATTATATTTCAATATCACCAGCTTATTTGTAATCCTATGTCTCTTACTTTATGTATGTAAGAACATTATTCTGAGAAGGGGTCCATAGGCTTCACCAGACTATCGAAGATATCCTTGCATGAAAAAGCCTAAGAATCTCTATATGACACCAGACAATTTCATAAGCAAATGTGGACGCAGACAGGAAAAGTGATCCAGGAAGAGACAGCACTGTATTAAAAACCAACAGAAAAACCAAATACGTGGCCTAGAGAAGAGAGAACATCATCCAACTGAAGAACAGAGAACAATTCAGGAAAGTCTGTAAGTTTCGGCTGGGTGAGTAGGTGTAATGATGGCTGGTAAGAGATACAACAGGCAAGATAAACAGGGGCAAGATCATTTTGAATGATCTTGTAAGAAATGCTGAAATAATGATAAATCATTGATCGTTTATAAGCAGAGGAGAAATGTGCCCAGTCTTCCATTTAACTATATCCCGTGCTTATTTCTCACTTCATTAAAATTATAAAAAAGGAAGCCATAAGTGTTACTTACTGGGTTTCTTAAATCCCAATGTTTGGTTGTAAAAGAGTTGAGAGAGTTAGGGAATTGTCAGACAAAAAAAGTTGTAGGAGACACATTTATTGTTATTATTTTTAAAAATGAAAAGAATCAAATATATCTGTAAACTGGGAGGAGATTGCCCCAGTGAGGAAGTGACTGAAAACAGATCAGAGAGATGGAGTAACCATCTCCACTGGATGTGGGAGCAGTTAAGCTCATGAACACAGATGGAGAAAGTGGTAGAAATCTTGAAGGGCTCTTAGCATTAGCAGAACCACTTACAACTATGGTCCTTCAATCTGGACACATAGCTTAATTCAGATGCAATGATGGCCAATCTTGAGAACTTGATCACCCAAGTAAGTGTGATTTTAATGGGTGTTATATATCATAATGATAAGGATATTGGGGTTCACTTCTCCTCTGCCCCTTTCAACTTATGTCACTACTTCTTTTCTAGTTCATGAAATAATTTTATACAAAAATTATGCCAGATAAGAATAAACTGATTTATCTTGAATAGAGGTCTAATATTCTTTGTTAAAAACTGGATTGGCAAAAATGAGCAGAAGACCTAAATAGACATTTCTCCAAAGAAGACATACAGATGGCCAATAGGCACATGAAAAGATGCTCAACATCGTTAATTATTAGAGAAATGCAAATCAAAACTACAATGAGGGGGCTTCCCTGGTGGCACAGTGGTTGAGAATCTGCCTGCCAATGCAGGGGACACGGGTTCGAGCCCTGGTCTGGGAGGATCCCACATGCCGCGGAGCAACTGGGCCCGTGAGCCACAATTACTGAGCCTGCGCATCTGGAGCCTGTGCTCCGCAACGGGAGAGGCCGCGATAGTGAGAGGCCCACGCACCACGATGAAGAGTGGCCCCCGCTTGCCACAACTAGAGAAAGCCCTCGCACAGAAACGAAGACCCAACACAGCCATAAATAAATAAATAAATAAATTTTAAAAAAAAAAAAAAAAAAAAAAATAAAAAAATAAAAATTAAAAATAAATACAAAAAATTAAAAATTAAAAAAAACCCAAAAAACTACAATGAGGTACCATCTCACACCAGTCAGAATGGCCATCATTAAAAAGTCTACAAACTATAAATGCTGGAGAGGGTGTGGAGAACAGGAAACCCTCCTACACTGTTGGTGGGAATTTAAGTTGGTGCAGCCACTGTGGAAAATAGTATGGAGGTTCCTCAGAAAACTAAAATTAGAATTACCATATGATCCAGCAATCCCACTCCTGGGCATATGTCCAGGGAAGACTATAATTCAAAAAGATACATGCACCCCTATGTTCACAGCAGCACTATTCACAACAGCCAAGACATGGAAGCAATCTAAATGTCCATCAATAGATGAATGGATAAAGAAGATGTGGTATGTATATACAATGGAATACTACTCAGCCATAAAAAAGAACAAAATAATGCCATTTGCAGCAACATGGATGCAACTAGAGATTATCACACTAAGTGAAGTAAGTCAGAAAGAGAAGGACAAATACCACATGATATCACTTATATGTGGAATCTAAAATATGAGACAAATGAACCTATCTATGAAACAGAAACAGAATCACAGACATAGAGAACAGACTGGTGGGTGCCAAGGGGGAGGGGTTTGGGGGAGGGATGGAGTGGGAGGTTGGGGTTAGCAGATGTAGGCTTTTATATATAGAATGGATAAACAACAAGGTCCTACTGTATGGCACAGAGAACTATATTCAATACCCTATGATGAATCATAATGGAAAAGAACATTAAAAAAATAATGTATATATATGTATAACTGAATCACTTTGCTGTACAGCGGTAGTTAACGCGGCATTATGGATCAACTATATTTCAATAAAAATATATAAATAAATAAAATGCAAACACACAAACACAAAAACTGGATTGGACAAGTAAGAATGGAACTCTTAAGGCTTAGAGCATGTACTCTTAATATGATGAATTCTGTGTACGATCCAAACATATTCTGAAATTTCTTGTAAAATGTGCATGTGTATTTTTCAAAACAAAGATTTTATAATGCACTGGATCTTGAAAGATATCTGTGACCTTTAAGAATGTTAGAACCACCAGAACCTGAAACAAGCTTTTGGCATGTTGTCTAGCCATACCCTTTAAACCATACTATACTTATTAGTTCTACAGAGTCAGGCAGAAGGCACTTTCGGCCCTCATGTAGATCATCAAAAAGTCTCTTTCCCATCCCTCAAAATTAAATCATCCTCTCCCTTCAAATACCCTAGGCAGAACACATATTTATTCCTGAATTCAGAGGTTATAATCCCAAATTTCATATGTTCAGAACTGGAGAGAAATGAATAAAACACCATTAGACAGTATTTCTGCCCATGTGGAGACACTTTGTTCAACCTCCATGTCTGCTCTTTTCTATGTTCCTCTCTTTTACTTTTAGTGTATCTGTTTGATATCTACTTTCTTACATCAGTAAGAATTTGGGATATGGGTAGGGGGAGGATGTGTGAAATCAATTAACATTATAAACACCTTCTATTTACTTGTCCTAATTTTTCTTCCCTGGCTACCACAGCTAGATATTACTTAGGTATCACATCTACAACCTCTTAGCCACCTCAATTAATGATCCAAGTCTTAATTGGGCAGAAATTATGTTTTTCAACATAATCTTATAATTTGGTGGAATATGTAATAAGTCTGATGACTCAACCAAACAATTTGTCCCTACTTTGTCTTTGCAAGTTTTTGCTGAAGACTAGAATCAGGATCTGATAAAGCGGTTTCTGATCCATGGCTTCCACTTAGGCCTGTGGGACTTCCTAACTCCAAGCACTGAAAGTCTATTCCCTAAGCCTGAGTGTTAACCTGCATGCTTTTCTTCAGTGTTCCATCAGTGTCTCTGTTCCCAAGTCACCATAACCATGTGAAGCAGGGTGTTATTTACTATTATTTATTATACTTAAATTCTGGGATAGTCCTGAACATAAAGTGGCACGAATGAAGAAAAAAAATCATCAGATATTAAATTCGGAAAACAATGAATATATCCAGTCCTGTGCTGGGAAGTGTTTAACAATAGGCTCTAAAGACACAAGAAAAGCTCTGATCTGTAGCATACTCCTTCCATGGCTGATATCAAGTTATTAAGTGGGATGCTTGAACATGAATTGGGAAGAGATGTACAAAACCAGCTCTCTTGAGCTGCTGCAGGCTGGCTCCAACACACCACTGGATGCCTTATATACATCAGGCAAAACAGAACAAACCAGCAATAGAATTGTAAAAACTTTCCATTTATCTTGATAGCCTTCCCATCACCCCTTTTTCAATATACCTTTCTAAAATGTCAAAAACCCAGGTCCTGTCTTGGAGATTTTATATATATGTATGTGTAAACATATTTATATATATATATATATATATATATATTTATATATATATATATATATATATGAAGTTAAGAAAGGTACATATTTTATAAAATTACATGGAAATAAATATATTTCCTTGTTATAGAATTATATTAATTAAACTACATTTTACCAAAGTTTACTTTCTATCAAGTTGCTATATATATAACTGTAATTAAAAATATTTTATCAGAAAATGCAAAAAAAAAACACTATGAATAAATTGAGAGAAGAAAGTTTAACAATATTGCTTAAAATTTAATGAAACAGAAAGTAAAAAGAATGTCTTTCAAAGACATTCACCATTTTTTCTTTGACTTTTAGGGTAATATCATTATATGAAGGGAAATATGGGACAGTTGCAAACTTGAAGAATATCACATATTCAAATTATTACTAGGGCTGTGAGATTTTAAAAAAAATTCTCTTTACCTTGTTTCCTTTCAGAGTTAAAATCATATAAATTAATCAAATTAATATTTCAAAAACAAGAAAAGGAATATTTTTGAATGTAGCAACAAAGAGGAACTAGCATGATGGTAAATTCTGAATTTTAGGAAAAGTTTGACCCTAGACCTGTATTCCAGGATACATTTTTTAAAAAATTATTTATATCCTGATGAAAATAAGTGTGTACATTTTACAATGGCTTAAAAAGAAAAATTATGTTGTTTATATACATATAAAGTGTATCTGTCATCAGATACATTAATAATAGAATCACTGGAGTAACAGATAACATTATGTTCCTAGGAAATGTCAATAGTATAAGGCGTATTTGAACCTTTTTACTTCCTAGACCTCACTTTTCAACTGAGAAAATGAAGGTTTCTAAGTGTTAAATAACTTACTCATGGTCACCAGGACTCCACAAACTCTCAGTGGAACAACAGTTGCAAGTTCTTCATTTTTGGTAAGATGGAAAAGCATTTGCCAGCCAGTGGTATTTTGGCAAATGTTTTTTAAGTACCTGGTATTGTACATACTATAATGTATAAACATATTAAGATAAATTTTAATTTTTGGGTTTTATTTATTCTAGAGATGATAATAAGAAACATTAATCAACTTGTTAATATATGAGCTTATATGTCAAGATATATTATTCAACCCTTATTTCTGATGTGTTCTATAAAATATAGTGAAATATATATAAATATAGGGAAATATATTCATTAATATATAAATATAGTGAAAATATATCTTTCCTAAGTAAAATATAGTGAAAATATATTTTTTTCCTTTTTGTAGATAACATGGATAACATACTTCCTTCGGTGCTCCCAATGCTGACATCATGTTGATAGAAACTATATCATGTATACACACACACACATACACACACACACATTTTTGCATTTATCACTGTCAAATTGTGCTTTGCTGACACATCTATGAGTATTAATGTACTTGTAGAAATATTCGTAAAATAGACACATGTGTTTTTGCCTTGAAAAGGAAGTAACTTGATTCATCTAGACATTTCAACTTTAATAAAGAGAGAAAAGTTAAATTATACTTTATGAGAAGGAATCATAGTGACGTTATCCAAGAATTACGCTTGTCTTATTTGTTGGCATACTACTTTGTTGTAAAGCATAAATTAAGTGACTAACTGAATAGGTCAGAGCTAGCTGCTTTTGATATTATTCTGCTAACAAAAGCAATGATTTCAATATATGAGAAACATCACTGACATTGTCCCCCATTAATTGATTTCCATAATTAAAATTCCTCGAGGGTAGTGGGGAATGCATATTATGAACACAATTATGTACTATATCACTTACTCTTCAGTAAACGAGATATATTCCTTACCATTGATTTTGGAATTGTAAGCTACCTCTCAGTTTCAAGGCATCCACATTTTAACTTGAGGATAAAGAAAAAGCATGGATTTTAAAATTCCATTTAATAATGTACACAATAATATGAGCCTTTTGAAAGTAATTTTAATTAACATAGTTGCCACATTTTTTCAAAGTTTTTAATTTTGTTTTGTTTTACTTATTTATTTATTTATCTTCCAGAGAGGAGATAACTAGTTATAAGCCACATGGTTTTGCTGTATAGTCCTTAACTGGGGATGTTGTGTATAGCATGCAAGCCTCAGGATTGTACTATTTCTGTTAGACTATTGACCAGTGATATGTATATTGATTAGTACTTTGGAGTGAGCTTCCAAATAATTAGGAAAATGACAATGATTGTGGCACTACAATAATAATTTTTAATTTGGAAAATAATTTTAAAGAATTCCCAGGCTCATAAACATAGTTGATGCACACACACTCATGCACACGCACACACACGCACACACACAGACACGCACAAGGCCAACTCATTCTCTTTTTTAAATAATGAAGACATGTTTAATTTTGGTTAGAGCTAATTAAAATAGGTTTCAAGAAGAGCCCTTCCCCAAATTTCATTACATGGTTTAATAAGACACAATACAATTTCAAAGCAGTGATGAGAGAGGAAGACCTGTTTCTAGTTTTGCCTTACTTTATTATTCTTGAAATTCTCTAGATTTGTGCTGCCATTATTGTAGCCATTAGCCACATGTGGCTATCAAGCTTTGGAAAGATGTCTAGATCAAATTGAGATGTGTGCAGTAAGTGTAAAATATATACTAGATTTCAAAGACTTAGCATGAATAAAGGAATGTAAAATATTTCATTAATATTGTATATAGATTTATGATGAAATAATATATTGGCTATGTTGGGCTAAGTGAATATATGATGATTAATTTCACTTTTGTGGCAGAAACACATCAATGATTATAACAACATGTGAAAACAATGATGAGATATGCTTGGAAAATACGGAAACTCTCCACTAGAAATTATCTACATGCCATAACAATGAGACTGTCCCAGCTTACAATTCATCACCTACCCAAGATCATAGAGGAAAGACTCCTCCTGATTGTCTTATTACTTCAGTCAACCTGAAATTCACATTCAGTTTTACATCCTCCCAACACAACAACCCTACTTTCAATGTCCCTCTCTCCTACTATCACTTTCTTCCCCTTAGTTTCCAGGACAACACAATTTCTTCATTTTTCTCTTACCTCACTGACCCCAACTTCAAGTCTCCTTTTCTGACTCCTCCTATTAACCTTACACTCTTAACACAGATGTACTCTAGGTGTCTGTTTCCAATCCTCTTCTCTTTTCCATATACACTCCCTTGTTGATCTCCTCTAGTCAAATGGCTTTCAAATTCATCTATATGCCCTTGGTTCTCAGATTGTTATCTTCAGCCTGAATTTCTTTTCTGAACTCTAGTAACATATATCTGAATGCCAATTTGTTATCTCCACTTGGATATCTAATAGATACCTCAAAACTTACATACCCCTAACTGAAAAATTCTATGTCCCACATACCTCCAACTTTCTTCATTCACAGATTTCCCCTTTGCTCGTGTCAGTTGCATCCTTTTACCTACTCAGACCAGTAATTTTTGAGTCATCCTCCACTCTATTTCTCGCACGACTCCCATACAATTAGTCAGAAAATTCTGTTGCTCTACCTCCAAAATATATCTAGTATCCACCATTTCTCATCATTCCCACTGATATTATTTCATTCCAAGCTACCATCATCTGTTGCCTGGATGACTGAAGGAGCTTCCTAACCTGTCTCCCTGCTTCCACCCTTGCTCTCCTCCCGTCTATTTACATTACAAAAGCTGGAATAATCCATTACAAGTAAGTCAGATCAAATAATTAATTTTCCCCAAAGCCCTCAACTCCCCATTTCACACAGTGTTCAAGTCAAAATCCTTAGCACGACCCAAAAAGACCATTCATGATCTGGATACCCTCTCCCATGTTGCTCCTCTGACTTTATCTTCATTTCCTACTGTTCTCACCTAACTCAACACTCTAAGGCTAGGTACACCTGTGCAAATTCCTTGAAGTTCTGTGTTAAAATTTAAAAACTTTCCTCTCTTCTATTTCCCTCTTTGAAGGAAAAATCCTAGTTCTTAAACTGGCATTTAAAGATCTCAGTTTCATCATTTTAGCCTTATCTCCTTAAAATCTCCAGACCTATCTATCCATTGTCTCCAAAACACATCATGGTCTTCCCCACTCCTGTCCTAATACTCATGCTGTTCTCCCACTTCCTGTGCATCACTCTCTGTTTGTTGCAGTCTAGCCCTTTGTCAATGTTCAGGTGAACACGTGTCTCTTATCTCAGGATTTTTCTCATCAGCAAAGCACATGCCATTCTCACTTGTCCAAAGTCCAGTAATTATTATATCTCTACTTACCATCAACTATGAATTATACTGCTTTTACTATTTGCTTCTTGCCTTGATATCTAGATTATAAATTCTCAAGAGCAAAGATTTGAACTACTCTAAAATCCCTAAAGTAATAAGCATTTTATATTGACTTACTCATTAAAGAGTTTCACATTATATTTTTCATTGACTAATTAGCTTAGCTCTTGACACTCCATATCTTCAGAAATACTTTTCCATACAACAAAGCATATGTAATAAAACATACTACATTTTTTCTTTTATTTTTATGATCAAACTTGGAGCATGATTAAGAAAGGTGAACCAGAAGACTTTACATTCATATTGCAAATAGAAGGATTTATACTAAAATTAAACAAAAATAGTTAAGGCATTTTGATGGCTTGAAAAACTCTCATAATAATAGTTAAAATTTCAGAGATTTTATATATCATAAGCACTTTACATCCTTGTTTTTGTTTAATCCTCATAACACATGCTTATTTATACCTGTTTTGGAAAGGATGAGACTGAATCTTAGGCACAGTAAATAACTTGTGCAAGGTAAAAAGCTCACAAATGATATAGGAGGGAATTAAATCAAGGCTGTCTTATTCACACACAGTCACACGTAAACACATACAGAGTGAAGACTCATTAAAACATATGACATCCAAATCTGACTTTACAGATGTAGAAACTGACTCATAGGTTAAATGTCTTTTCAAGGTCATACAGGTACTAAGTGAACAACTAACATGAGACTAGGAAGCTAGTAGCTCCAAGCATGCTCTATTTCAGTAGGCAGATACCAGTCTTTGAGTTAATGCCTGAAGGCTAGTTGTATTTGCTATAGGTAGCTTAAATAATATTTTTCTATTTGCAAAATTCTTCAGTGTTCACTAGTAAACCAACTCCAAAGATGTAGGTAAATATACTAGTATCTAGTATACTAGATAACTCTTTAAGTGAGCAAAGAATCAAGGTGAGTTAAAAATTATATATATATATATATATATATATACACACACACACACACACACACACACACACATACATAGAGACAGAGACAGATGTACTTCCTGTGTTTCTGAAGAGGAGATTGCACCATCCTAGGTACTTTCTATTGCAGATCTACCAAAGAGTGTGTCTTCACTTTTTTCACTAACTCATATGTTCTCTTCTTTTCCCCTAATGCCTACATTAGAAATTCATTTGACATTTGCAGGTATTCATAAGGGAATTCCAGTTACTTCCTACACATACCTGTTCTGATATAGCCAAAAACCATTTGGTGACATTATCAACTCATTAAAGTGAGAGATGTGACAGAAAGAGCACACTTCACATGGAATAAATATAAAAGCGTCAACCACTTGAATGGAAAAAAAAAAATCCATCTGGCTGATTTCTCTTTGAAAAATGAGCTGTGTATTAAATTCCTTCCTTAATACATGACAGCCAATTAATCTCAAAATAGGGAGTGGCATATAGTATTCAATTTAATTAAAACCAATATTGATTAAGCATCTACTATATGTAACACATGTGCTAGATTAGAGAAAAATTATTTAGAAGAATAAAAGATAGTCACTTCCCTTAAGGGTGCTTGTCTTCTAAAAGGAAGGGAGTAGTTAACGGGGAATTAGATAAAAATACATGCCAAAGAAATTCAAGATAAAATGAATAGCTTCCATATTATAGAATGAGAATCAATCACTAGATCATTGAGGAGGAAATGAAAAAGACGCAAAGATGCTTTAGGTGACCCTTAAAGGAACAGACCAAAATATTTAGCATATTATCTACTATTATCATCTGCCTAGAACATATTTTGTTTTGCACGTTGTGAAAAAATGAATGTATCATATCTAACATAAAATACTGAGTACTTAATATTACCTATTCCACTGTTGTTGATTACATGCTTATAAAACAGAAACCATTTTATATTTTCTGGTAAAGAATACTATTGATACACATAGCAGCCTACTTGCAAGATATTTGTCAAACCCTGACAATGAATATTTATGAAACTTAACTTCCCCCCTAATATTTCAAGCATTTAGATATCAATTTGACCAATACTTCACCTCTAATGTATTCATTTGTAAGACATCTCTTTAATTCTCTTCACCAAAGAATTCTGAAAGAACTGAGGTAGTGATTCCAAACCAGATCATACAGATTACCTGGCTGAAAGATATATCACATAGCTCACTGAAAGTTTTCTAATATTGCCCTAGCACGTTGGCCAAATATACTTAATGACTCTAGTAAATGGACGTTCAAAAATAAACTCCTTCCTTCTCATGAATGTATTAACATGATATGCCACAAGTGATTATTCTTTTAAAGCAGATGGTACATTTTCAGCAACAATTATTGAAGAGTAGATAACTATTTTAAACTAATTTCTACCACCTACCATCATGCTTCATTTGACAATCTGTTCTCTTCAATTCTAAGATTCCCATCTTTTGTGAGTGGAGAACTTTCTTAATGTGTTTTAGAGAAATTCAAAGACTTTGTTATTATACCAACTCCATCTAAAATTTGCAAGTGTGAAGCTACTTCTTCAAACCAGAAACAGAAATCCCCCATAATTCCTGGCCATTTGAGGGAGATTCCACAGGAGGAAAGGCACCAAAATTAAGATAAGTTACTTGATGGACCAAAATATGTGTTCAAATTCATCGCAGACACCATATATAGTAGTACAGGAGTTTTCAACAATAGATTAAATCATCTAAACAATTTGTTTATGTTTTCTGTGGGAAAAATATAATATTTTATTAGTATTTCAAGGTTGTTTTATTCCTTTAAAGGAACAATTAAAGTGATACTTGTTATGTTTATATTTATGACAGCCCTATATTTTGCAGGAGAATAAAAACTAAGGAAAGATGGGTTTCCAACTTCCTCTAAGAATCGTCAGGATTCTGGTTAGCACTGGCTACTCATATGATAACCCTAATTTATTGCTTATTTGCCCAGAGTAAAGTTAATTCCATAATAACTGTACTTAAAAAGGGGGGGTATTTTTGACCTAACATCATCATTTCTAAGCCATTAACCACAGATTCATTGTCCTCATGAAAATACAAATGAGCACTCTAGTGTCACATTAAATGGGAGCAAATCACAGGAATAGTATATTTAATTTTAAACGAGAGAAGTCTACCTCAATATTTTGTCTGTCTTAGTATACTAGAATTTCTTCGAGTAAATAAAAAACAGTATTTAAGATTCCTCTTAGAAAATTACTCCCTCTTTTAATATTATTAAACTGACTTTAGGCTGTGATAGAGATATAGGTGATATAGCTCAATAGACTTGACACTGTAAGTGACAGAATTGATGGACTCAAATGGAGGTTGTACTATTGGGGTGGCCAAAAAGTTCGTTCGGGTTTTTCCGTAAGATGGTATGGAAAAACTCGAATGACTTTTTGGCCAACCCATACATTCCCCTGATATTCCTTCTGACTCTGTGACTAAAGATCATAAAAAGTGGTAATTTTCAAGATGAGATATAATATTAATATGAAAGTGTTAATCTTAATAAAATCCTTGGATAAATTCCTTTGATAAATAGAAGAACACACTGGTCACACTTGGTGGCGCAACTCAGTATAGACATTATTTTTTTCTGTATGTAAGATATGGGTGAACAGTGGTAAAGGTGGGAATATAGGCAAGCTACCCTTAGTACGAATAGCCACCAATTATAAGCAGCTCTCCAACACTTGAAATGTGGATAGTCTGAATTCAGAGTTACAGAGTGTATAATACACACTGGATTTCTCAAAGTATTTAATAATGTACAATACCTTTCATATATTACATGTATGGTAAAATGATAATATTTTAGATATATTAGGTTAAAAATACATTATTAAAAATCACATCATCTGTGTGGTATACACACATACACACACACACACACACACACACAGTGGAATATTACTCAGCCATAAAAAAGAATGAAATAATGCCATTTGCAGCAACATGGATGGACCTAGAGATTATCATAAAAGTGAAGTCAGACAGAGAAGGACAAATATTTGATATCACTTATATGTGGAATCTTAAAAAATGATACAAATGAACTTTTTTACAAAACAGAAACAGACTCACAGACATAGAAAACAAACTTATGGTTACCAAAGGGGAAAGGGCAGGGAGGGCTAAATCAGGAGTTTGGGATTAGCAGATACAAACTACTTTATATAAAATAAACAACAAGGTCCTACAGTATAGCCCAGGGAACTACATTCAATATCTTGTAATAAACTATAATGGAAAAGAATCTGAAAAAGAAACTATCTCTATATCTATCTCTGTATCTATCTATCTATCTATACCTGAATCACTTTGCTGTATACCAGAAACTAACACAATGTTGTAAATCAACTACACTTCAATAAAAAAATAACTTCATCTGTTTCTTTTTTGTTCTTGAATGAGACTACTAGAAAATTGTAAATTGTATATACGGCTCTCATTTGTGACTCTCATTGTATTTCTCTTGGGCAGCACTGCCCTACAGCAGGATTTCTTAACCCAAAGTAAAGCAACACCGCTGACATTAGGATCTGGCAATTCTTTGATGTGGGAGGCTTTCCTGTGCCTTGTAGAATGTTTGAAAGCATCCCTGGCCTCTACCTGCTAGATGCAAGAGCACTTCCCTCCAAGTTGTAACTACCCAAAAGTCTCCAGACATTGTCAAATATCCTCTGAGGGCAAAATTCCTTCCACTTGAGAACCACTGGTCTGCAGTATCCGAACTAGTCTCATATTACTATACCAAGACAAGTTGGCAATACCAAATTTGCAAAAGGAAAAACACAGATATCAGAAATTCAAATGCACTGCATTTGCTGATTTGATATGATTAGCATGAGAATTATTTTTCAAAATATTATTTTCTTTTGGAAACACAATGTCATTATGACTGAGAATGTGTTCATAAAACCGAATTCAAACATGTATTTCCTTAATTTAGATATAAAATAAAGACGGTTCACAAAAAATGAAATTAAAATTTCAATATGTAATATTTGTTTTAAAAAAGATCATCTTGGGCTTCCCTGGTGGCGCAGTGGTTGAGAATCTGCCTGCCAATGCAGGGGACACGGGTTCGAGCCCTGGTCTGGGAAGATCCCACATGCCGTGGAGCAACTGGGCCCGTGAGCCACAATTACTGAGCCTGCGCATCTGGAGCCTGTGCTCCGCAACAAGAGAGGCCGCGATAGTGAGAGGCCCGCGCACCATGATGAAGAGTGGCCCCCGCTTGCCACAACTAGAGAAAGCCCTCGCACAGAAACGAAGACCCAACACAGCCATAAAATTAAAAATTAATTAATTAATTAATTTAAAAAAAAAAAAAAAGATCATCTTTTCAAGACATCGTGTTATTTTTCATAATGACAAATACATGCTCTAAATGACAATACCAATGCCAGTTCAACTTTACATAAACAATAGATTAATGTGAATACCTTCTTTCTGTGAATTCCCTGGTTACAACTTTGAATCACATCTGAAGAATGATGGCTTTAAAATTTTTCTAATATAAAATTAAAGTTTATATTTGACTTCATAATCAGTGTTTTACCAGAAAAGGAGAATAATGAAACTGTACATGTTCAATAAAGCTCAAACTCCTTGTTTACTAATCATCCACGTAGCAATGTAAAACGCAGCTCAAAATCCTAAAAACATAACTAATATATGTTGATTATATTGTTAGGCAAAGAAATCTCTAGTATATTTAGCTCAAGTCAATAGTCCATAGTGATTTTTATCACAGTTCAGCTGTAAGCTCTTTCAAATAGTTACTATTTCTTTATTGTGTGGTACCACACAAATCAATTACCAACTGAATTAGAGCTTTTATATAATATTAATGACTGTGTTAATACTCAATGTTGTTTTCAACTGTGAAAAAGCAATGGGAGTTCTCATGCCTCATTTGTGTTCCATTTGAAGCAAAGGCAATAACCAAATCTTTTTAGCAAGAAAGAAAATAAATTTGCATAATGAAATATAATCATTTTGTATATTTCTCGTTTTTATTTTTTTGTTTTATTTTTATTTATTTATTTTATTTGTTTTATTTGTTATTTTTGGCTGCATTGGGTTTTTGTTGCTGCGTGTGGGCTTTCTCTAGTTGCGGTGAGTGGGAACTACTCTTCCTTGTGGTGCGCAGGCTTCTCATTGTGGTGGCCTCTCTTGTTGCAGAGCACTGGCTCTAGGCATGCAGGCTTCAGTAGTTGTGGCGCATGGGTTTAGTTGCTCCGTGGCATGTGGGATCTTCCCAGGCCAGGGCTCGAACCTGTGTCCCCTGCATTGGCAGGTGGATTCTTAACCACTGCGCCACCAGGGAAGCCCCTCATTTTTATTTTAAATTAAAGAAATGTGCATTTGAATTAACAGTAACTGCTCCCAAGGCACAGTAAATTAATAATGTCAAAGTTTTGGGGTTTTTTTTGCTAAGGCTTCATTAAAAAAATAGGGGAAGAGAAGAAAAGGGATGTTCAGATAAAGTGGAATAGCTAAAAGCACAGCTAAGCATTGTGTTCAGTGGGCTTAAATAGCACAATTTTCATTGGGACAACAGAGAATAGAATATAATAGGATAATTTACATTAACATGCTTATTGTCAAGTACATCCTCTCTGAGGCTTTTACAACACCTACTCTATCTCTTTTCTACCACTATAGTCATTTTATACCTTAAGAACCATTACTAGCTTGTGATCCACTGAGGGACAAGTCTGTTACTTTTGGTCAATGAATAGCCACAAGGTAGCACTGAACCTCTGTGACCCAAGGCTGTGACAGATATGTACAAATAAATCAATAAAATATTCCTCTGGTTAAAACTACTACCTCCCATTTCATAAGACTTATCCATTTCCTACAAATGTAATCTAACTCAATACAAATATTTAACGGTTATTTGAAGGGTGAGATTATTTCCTTGGTATAGACTGTCAAATCAGTTTTTAGACTAAAAATAAAGAACAAAGAAAGGTGTAGCTAACTGTTCACTGTCTCCCTGATTCTATGCTTTTTGTTACCATGCCAGATAACATTTCCTTTTGCATATTCATTGTGCAATGAGACACTTCCAAGGGCCCAGAGCATTCTATTACATCTTGGTGAACATATTTTATATATGTTAATGGGAAATTTTGCAGCCATAACCCAATAATGATGAGAATTGTAATAATTCTGCCACTCTGCCAAAGTAATCTCATTTAGGAGAATACCCTTCTGAAGAAACTACTTAAATAATAGACACAAAGTAATATGGGATCCAGAAAGGCAAAAACACAAAGTCCCAGGATAGGAAAGAGTCATTTAGACCCTCTCGTTAGAAATTCCTAAAGCAGCAAGCAACTACAGATAGGCAGAGTTTCTTTCTCTTCTCTTCTCTCATCCTCCTCCCCTCCATTACTCCTCCTCCTCCTCTTCCTCCTCCTTCTCCTCTCTGTTTCTCCCCCATACTCTCTCTCTGAAGGAAAATAATAGTCAGCATACCGAACTCCTGAGCAGATCTGGCCCTAGGCAGAAGTGTAAAGCAGGAGAAGATTATGTGTCATTTCTACTGACATCTTCAGTTTTTCTGTGCTATCCATCCATCCTAGTACCCAGCATCCCCCTGCTACCCACCGTACCCTGGGCTTAATCCTGCCATCTTACTCACTGTTGTTGAAACTACTGCTACAGCACCCACCAGTTCCTCAGGATCTCTCTCATTTATATTAACTCATAGGAAGATATTATGGAGTCATCCCCACTAGTGGCACATAAATTTCTAAAGCTGAACTGAAACAAGAAATGATGCAGACTGGGGACAGAAAGGTTGGATCAAATTTCTAATCCAGTTGTTTACTGTGAACACTGTATATACATTTCCTAATCACATGATGCAGGAAAGTTATCTACTCAAAATTTTATCTCTGAAAGTAAAAGTAGCTAGTGGAGAGAAAATGGATGTGAAAAAGATCATTCTTGTTTACTAACATAAAATATCATAAAAAAGGGCAGGATATTCATGCAAAGATATTTTTCCCTGGAGAGAGATGCAAAGAAGTGGTATGTTCCAACTGCACAAATAAATGTCCAGGTAAATTATTTGGGGGTACTCCTGTGAGAGATAAACTCTACTTTTAAAATAAAACAAGAGACCTTCAAGATGGCGGAAAAGTAAGACGTGGAGATCACCTTCCTCCCCACAAATACATCAGAAATACATCTACATTTGGGACAACTCCTACAGAACACCCACTGAACGCTGGCAGAAGACCTCAGACTTCCCAAAAGGCAAGCAACTCCCCACCTACCTGGGTAGGGCAGAAGAAAAAAGAAATAACAGAGACAAAAGAATAGGGACGGGACCTGCACCAGTGGGAGGGAGCTGTGAAGGAGGAAAAGTTTCCACACACTAGGAAGCCCCTTCAGTGGCGGAGACGGCGGGCGGCAGAGGGGAAGCTTTGGAGCCACGGAGGAGAGCGCAGCCACAGGGGTGCAGAGGGCCAAGTGGAGAGATTCCCGCACAGAGGATCGGTGCCGACCAGCACTCACCAGCCCGAGAGGACTGTCTGCTCACTTGCTGGGGCGGATGGCAGCTGGGAGCTGAGGCTCCGACTTCGGAGGTCAGATCCCAGGGAGAGGACTGGGGTTGGCTGCATGAACACAGCCTGAAGGGGGCTAGTGCGCCACAGCTAGCCGGGAGGGAGTCCGGGAAAAAGTCTGGACCTGCCTAAGAGGCAAGAGACCATTGTTTCGGGGTGCACAAGGAGAGGGGATTCAGAGCACCACCTAAACGAGCTTCAGAGACGGGCGCGAGCTGCAGCTGTCAGCTCCGACCCCAGAGATGGGCATGAAATGCTAACGCTGCTGCTGCAGCCACCAAGAATCCTGTGTGCAAGCAGAAGTCACTATCCACACCTACCCTCCCGGTAGCCTGTGCAGCCCACCACTGCCAGGGTCCCGTGATCCAGGGACAACATCCCCAGGAGGACACAAGGCACGCCTCACACTGTTGCAATGTCATGCCAGCCTCTGCCGGCACAGGTTCGCCCCCCATTCCGTACCCTTCCCTCCCCCCCGCCTGAGTGAGCCAGAGCCCCCTAATCAGTTGCTCCTTTAACCCCATCCTGTCTGAGAGAAGAAGAGACGCCCTCAGGTGACCTACATGCAGAGGTGTGGCCAAATCCAAAGCTGAACACCAGGAGCTGTGGGAACAAAATAGAGAAAGGGAAATCTCTCCCAGCAGCCTCAGGAGCAGTGGATTAAATCTCCACGATCAACTTGATGTACCCTGCATCTGTGGAATACCTGAATAGACAACAGATCAGCCTGAACTTGAGGAGGTGGGATTTGGGAGCAAGAGATATATTTTTTTTTCCTTATTCTCTTTTTGTGAGTGTGTATGTGTATGCTTCTTTGTGTGATCTTCTTCTCTGTATAGCTTTGCTTTTACCATTTGTCCTAGGGTTCAGTCTGACCGTTTTTGGGGGGGGGGGTTTATTTGGTTTTTTTTTTTTAGTATGATTTTTAGCACTTGTTATCATTGGTGGATTTGTTTTTTGGTTTACTCTCTTCTTTTTATTTCTTTCTTTTTTTAAATTACTTTTTAAATTTTTAATAATTATTTTCTATTTTTATTTTAATAAATTTATTTTATTTTATTTTTTTCTTTCTTTCTTTCTTTCTTTTTCTCCTCCTTTTTCTTCTCAGCCGTGTGACTGATAGGGTCTTGGTGCTCTGGCTGGGTGTCAGGCCTGAGCCTCTGAGGTGGGAGAGCCAAGTTCAGGACACTGGTCCACCACAGACCTCCTGGCTTCACGTAATATCAAACAGTGAAAGCTCTCCCAGAGATCTCAATCTCAATGCTAACACCCAGGTTCACTCAATGACCAGCAAGCTACAGTGCTGGACACCCTATGCCAAACAACTAGCAAGAGAGGAACACAACCCCACCCATTAGCAGAGAGGCTGCCTAAAATCATAATAAGGTCACAGACACCCCACAACACACCAGCGGGGGCAGTCCTGCCCACCAGAAAGACAAGATCCAGACTCATCCACCAGAACACAGGCACTAGTCCCCTCCACCAGAAAGCCCACACAACCCACTGAACCAACCTTAGCCACTGGGGGCAGACACCAAAAACAACGGGAACTATGAACCTGCAGCCTGTGAAAAGGAGACTCCAAACACAGTAAGTTAAGCAAAATGAGAAGAGAGAAACACACAGCAGATGAAGGAACAAGGTAAAAACCCACCAGACCAAACAAATAAGGAGGAAATAGGCAGTCTACCTGAAAAAGAATTTAGAGTAATGATAGTAAAGATATCCAAAATCTTGGAAACAGAATGGAGAAAATACAAGAAATTTTTAACAAGGACCTAGAAGAACTAAAGAGCAAACAAAAATAATGAACAACACAATAAATGAAATTTAAAATTCTCTAGAAGGAATCAATAGCAGAATAACTAAGGCAGAAGAATGGATAAGTGACCTGGAAGATAAAATAGTGGAAATAACTACTGCAGAGCAGAATAAAGAATGAAAAGAATTGAGGACAGTCTTAGAGGCCTCTGGGACAACATTAAACGAACCAATATTCGAATTATAGGTGTCCCAGAAGAAGAAGAGAAAAAGAAAGGGACAGAGGAAATATTTGAAGAGATTATACATGAAAACTTCCCTAATATGGGAAAGGAAATAATTAATCAAGTCCAGGAAGCACAGAGAGTCCCATACAGGATAAATCCAAGGAGAAACACAGCAAGACACATATTAATCAAACTATCAAAAATTAAATATAAAGAAAAAATATTAAAAGCCGCAAGGGAAAAACAACAAATAATATACAAGGGAATCCCCATAACATTAACAGCTGATCTTTCAGCAGAAACTCTGCAAGCCAGAAGGGAGTGGCAGGACATATTTAAAGTGATGAAAGGGAAAAAGCTACAACCAAGATTACTCTACCCAGCAAGGATCTCATTCAGATTTGATGGAGAAATTAAAACCTTTACAGACAAGCAAAAGCTAAGAGAATTCAGCACCACCAAACCAGCTTTACAACAAATGCTAAAGGAACTTCTCTAGGCAGGAAACACAAGAGAAGGAAAAGACCTACAATAACAAACCCAAAACAATTAAGAAAATGGTAATAGGAACATACACATCGATAATTACCTTAAATGTAAATGGATTAAATGTTCCAACCAAAAGACATAGACTGGCTGAACAGATACAAAAACAAGACCTGTATATATGCTATCTACAAGAGACACACTTCAGACCTAGGGACACATACAGACTGAAAGTGAGGGGATGGAAAAAGATATTCCATGCAAATGGAAATCAAAAGAAAGCTGGAGTAGCAATTCTCATATCAGACAAAATAGACTTTAAAATAAAGACTATTACAAGAGACAAAGAAGGACACTAAATAATGATCACAGGATCAATCCAACAAGAAGATATAACAATTGTAAATATTTATGCACCCAACATAGGAGCACCTCAATACAGAAGGTAAATGCTAACAGCCATGAAAGGGAAAATCGACAGTAACACAATCAGAGCAGCGGACTTTAACACCCCACTTTCACCCATGGACAGATCATCTAATATGAAAATAAATAAGGAAACACAAGCTTTAAATGATACATTAAACATATCAATTTTAATTGATATTTATAGGACATTCCATGCAAAACCAAGAGAATACACTTTCTTCTCAAGTGCTCATGGAACATTCTCCAGGATAGATCATATCCTGGGTCACAAATCAAGACTTGGTAAATTTAAGAAAATTGAAATCCAATCAAGTATCCTATCTGACCACAACACTATGACACTAGATATCAATTACAGGAAAAAAACCAGAAGAAACACAAACACATGGAGGCTAAACAACACGTTACTAAACAACCAAGAGATCACTGAAGAAATCAAAGAGGAAATCAAAAAATACCTAGAAACAAATGACAATGAAAACACGAAGACCCAAAACCTACGGGATGCAGCAAAAGCAGCTCTAAGAGGGAAGTTTATAGCAATACAATCCTACCTCAAGAAACAAGAAACATCTCAAATAAACCACCTAACCTCATACCTAAAGCAATTAGAGAAAGAAGAACAAAAAAACCCCAAAGTTACCAAAAGGAAAGAAATCATAAAGATCAGATCAGAAATAAATGAAAAAGAAATGAAGGAAACAATAGCAAAGATCAAAAAAACTGGGCTTCCCTGGTGGCGCAGTGGTTGAGAATCTGCCTGCCAATGCAGGGGACACGGGTTCGAGCCCTGGTCTGGGAAGATCCCACATGCCGCTGAGCAACTGGGCCCGTGAGCCACAATTACTGAGCCTGCGCGTCTGGAGCCTGTGCTCCGCAACAAGAGAGGCCGCGATAGTGAGAGGCCCGCGCACCGCGATGAAGAGGGGCCCCCGCTTGCCACAACTAGAGAAAGCCCTCACACAGAAACGAAGACCCAACGCAGCCATAAATAAATAAATAAATAAATAAAATTTAAAAAAAAAAAAAAAAGATCAAAAAAACTAAAAGCTGTTTTTTTGAGAAGATAAACCAAATTGATAAACCATTAGCCAGACTCATCAAGAAAAAAAGGGAGAAGACTCAAATCAATAGAGTTAGAAATGAAAAAGGAGAAGTAACAACTGATACTGGAGAAATACAAAGGATCATAAGAGATTACTACAAGGAACTATATGCCAAAAAAATTGACAACCTGGAAGAAACGGACAAATTCTTAGAAAAGCACAACCTTCTGAGACTGAACCAGGAAGAAATAGAAAATATGAACAGACCAATCACAAGTAATGAAATTGAAACTGTGATTTAAAATCTTTCAACAAACAGAAGTCCAGGTCCAGATGGCTTCACAGGCAAATTCTATCAAACATTTAGAGAAGAGCTAACACCTATTCTTCTCAAACTCTTCCAAAATATAGCAGAGGGAGGAACACTCCCAAACTCATTCTATGAGGCCACCATCACCCTGATACCAAAACCAAAGATGTCACAAAGAAAGAACAGTACAGGCCAATATCACTGATGAACATAGATGCAAAAATCCTCAACAAAATACTAGCAAACATAATTCAACAGCACATTAAAAGGATCATCCACCCTGATCAAGGCGGGTTTATCCCAGGAATGCAAGGTTTCTTCAATATATGCAAATCAATCAATGTGATACAACATATTAACAAACTGAAGGATAAAAACCATATGATCATCTCAATAGATGCAGAAAAAGCTTCCTACAAAATTCAACATGCATTTATGATAAAAACTCTCCAGAAAGTAGGCATAGAGGGAACCTACCTCAACATAATAAAGGCCATATATGACAAACCCACAGCCAACATCGTTCTCAATGGTGAAAAACTAAAACCATTTCCACTAAGATCAGGAATAAGACAAGGTTGCCCACTCTCATCACTATTATTCAACATAGTTTTGGAAGTTTTAGCCACAGCAATCAGAGAAGAAAAAGAAATAAAAGGAATCTAAATTGGAAAAGAAGTAAAGCTGTCACTGTTTGCAGATGACATGATAGTATACATAGAGAAACCTAAAGATGCTACCAGAAAACTACTAGAGATAATCAATGAACGTAGTAAAGTAGCAGGATACAAAATTAATGCACAGAAATCTCTTGCCTTCCTATACACTAATGATGAAAAATCTGAAAGAGAAATTAAGGAAACACTCCCATTTACTACTGCAACAAAAAGAATAAAATACCTAGGAATAAACCTACCTAAGGAGATAAAAGACCTCTATGCAGAAAATTATAAGACACTGATGAAAGAAATTAAAGGTGATACAAACAGATTGAGAGATATACCGTGTTCTTGGATTGGAAGAATCAACATTGTGAAAATGACTATACTACCCAAAGCAATCTACAGATTCAGTGCAATCCCTATCAAACTACCACTGGCATTTTTCACAGAACTAGGACAAAAAATTTCCCAATTTGAATGGAAATACAAAAGACCCCGAATAGCCAAAGCAATCTTGAGAAAGAAAAACAGAGCAGGAGGAATCAGGCTCCCTGGCTTCAGACTACACTACAAAGCTACAATAATCAAGACAATATGGTACTGGCACAAAAACAGAAATATAGAAAAATGGAACAGGATAGAAAGCCCAGAGATAAACCCAGGCACACATGGTCACCTTAATTTTGATATAGGGGGCAAGAATATACAATGGAGAAAAGACAGCCTCTTCAATAAGTGATGCTGGGAAAACTGGACACCTATATCTAAAAGAATGAAATTAGAATACTCCCTAACATCATACACAAAAATAAACTCAAAATGGATTAAAGAACTAAATGTAAGGCCAGACACGATAAAACTCTTAGAGGAAAACATAGGCAGAACACTCTATGACATAAATCACAGCAAGATCCTTTTTGACCCACCTCCTAGAGAAATGGAAATAAAAACAAAAATAAAAAAATGGGACCTGATGAAACTTAAAAGCTTTTGCACAGCAAAGGAAACTATAAACAAGATGAAAAGACAACCCTCAGAATGGGAAAAAATATTTGCAAATGAAGCAACTGACAAAGGGTTAATTTCCAAATATACAAGCAGGTCATGCAGGTCAATATCAAAAAAACAAACAACCCAATCCAAAAATGGGCAGAAGACCTAAACAGACATTCCTCCAAAGAAGACATACAGATTGCCAACAAACACATGAAAGAATGCTCAACATCATTAATCATTAGAGAAATGCAAATCAAAACTACAATGAGGTATCACCTCACACCAGTCAGAATGACCATGATCAAAAAGTCTACAGACAATAAATGCTGGAGAGGGTGTGGAGAAAAGGGAACCCTCTTGCACTGTTGGTGGGAATGTAAATTGATACAGCCACTATGGAGAACAGTATAGAGGTTCGTTAAAAAACTAAAAATAGAACTACTATAAGACCCAGCAATCCCACTACTGGGTATATACCCTGAGAAAACCATAATTCAAAAAGAGTCATGTACCACAATATTCATGGCAGCTCTATTTACAATAGCCAGGACATGGAAGCAACCTAAGTGTCCATCGACAGATGAATGGATAAAGAAGATGTGGCACATATATACAATGGAATATTACTCAGCCATAAAAAGAAATGAAATGGAGGTATTTGTAATGAGGTGGATGGAGTTAGAGTCTGTCATACAGAGTGAAGTAAGTCAGAAAGAGAAAAACAAATACAGTATGCTAACACATATATACGGAATCTAAGGAAAAAAAAAAAAAAAAGCCCATGAAGAACCTAGTGGCAAGACGGGAATAAAGACACAGACCTACTAGAGAATGGACTTGAGGATATGGGGAGGGGGTGGGGTGAGATGTGACAGGGTAAGAGAGTGTCATGGACATATATACACTACCAAATGTAAAATAGATAGCTAGTGGGAAGCAGCCGCATAGCACAGGGAGATCAGCTCGGTGCTTTGTGACCACCTAGAGGGGTGGGATGGGGAGGGTGGGAGGGAGGGAGATGCAAGAGGGAAGAGAAATGGGAACATATTGTATATGTATAACTGATTCACTCTGTTATAAAGCAGAAGCTAACACACCATTGTAAGGCAATTATACTTCAATAAAGATGTTTAAAAAAAAAAAGTCTAAAGACAATAAATGCTGGAGAGGGTGTGGAGAAAAGGGAACCCTCTTGCACTGTTGGTGGGAATGTAAATTGATACAGCCACTATGGAGAACAGTGTAGAGGTTCGTTAAAAAACTAAAAATAGAACTACCATAAGACCCAGCAATCCCACTACTGGGTATATACCCTGAGAAAACCATAATTCAAAAAGAGTCATGTACCACAATATTCATGGCAGCTGTATTTACAATAGCCAGGACATGGAAGCAACCTAAGTGTCCATCGACAGATGAACGGATAAAGAAGATGTGGTACACATATACAATGGAATATTACTCAGCCATAAAAAGAAACGAAATTGAGTTATTTGTAGTGAGGTGGATGGACCTAGAGTCTGTCATACAGAGTGAAGTAAGTCAGAAAGAGAAAAACAAATACTGTATGCTAACACATACATATGGAATC
The DNA here is from genome assembly GCF_009873245.2 of Balaenoptera musculus. NCBI lineage: Eukaryota > Metazoa > Chordata > Mammalia > Artiodactyla > Balaenopteridae > Balaenoptera > Balaenoptera musculus. Next base: position 22,899,764 of record NC_045806.1, read on the forward strand.
TAAAAAAAAAAAAAAAAAGGATGGTTCTGAAGAACCTAGGGGCAGGACAGGAATAAAGATGCAGACCTCCAGAATGGACTTGAGGATATGGGGAGGGGGAATGGGAAGCTGGGACAAAGTGAGAGAGTGGCATGGACTTATATATACTACCAAATGTAAAACAGATAGCTAGTGGGAAGCAGCTGCATAGCACAGGGAGATCAGCTCGGTGCTTTGTGACCACCTAGACGGGTGGGATAAGGAGGGTGGGAGGGAGGCCGAAAGGCAGGAGATATGGGGACATATGTATATGTATAGCTGATTCACTTTGCTATAAAGCAGAAACTAACACACCATTGTAAAGCAATTATACTGCAATAAAGATGTTAAAAAAATAAAAATAAAATAAAACAAAAGCTGAACTGAATGATTTATGGTCTTCTGTGCCCTTCACAGGTGATATACATGTGAAAGGCAGCACAAAAGCTCAGGACAAAAAACAGCGAATACAACCTTTTGTAAAACTGGTTTCTTAGTTTGCTTCTTGGTCTGCAGGAATCTTAACAGACCTTTTCAGTTGGATGATATTCTAGATCCTGGTGTCTGAAGAAATACCCAAATGGTATACCACTGGAAAAGAATTCCATTTTAAAACTGAGAATACCTAGAGATTTTCGTACTGAATCAAGTAAATCAGAAAGAGAAAGACAAATATCATATGATATTGCTCATATGTGGAATCTAAGGAAATGGTACAAATGAACCTATTCACAAAACAAAAGTTGAGTCACGGATGTACAAAACAAACTTGTGGTTACCAGGGGGAAAGGGGGGGCAGAGGGATAAATTGGGAGATTGGGATTGACATACACCCACTACTATATATAGAATAGATAACTAATAAGAACCTACTGAACAGCACAGGGAACTCTATTCAATACTCTTTAATGACCTATATGGGAATAGAATCTAAAAGAGTGGATATATGTGTATGCATAACTGACTCACTTTGAAGTACAGCAGAAACTAACACATTGTAAATCAACTATATTCCAAAAAAAATTAAAAAACAAAAAACAATCCAATTAAAAATGAGCTAAACATTTAACAGACAAAATCAATGAAGATATATATGTATCAAATAAGCATGTGAAAAAGTATCAACATTGTGATTTATTAGAGAAATAAAAATTAAAATACTACCAACATTAAAAAACTGAGAATACAGCCCCAAATGACTGATGAAGAATGGCTGAATCTACATTCTAGAATGAACTATGTGTTGTCTATCAAATGGTTTTATACACACGCATATAACACAGACACTGAGGATAAAATATCCAGGGAAATACTTACATATATGTATAATTATTTTTCCTATAAAAATAAATATGAATATTTACTCATTAAATGTTTACATTAAGTAGAAGTCTTTAGAAATTTTAAAGGTATGTATCAACCCTGGGTGACTATATATCAGAAAACTTTTTCTGTAAAGGGTCAGAGAATAAATATTTTAGGCTCTATAAGAAATATTGTTTCTGCTGTAACTTGTCAACTCTGCCATTATGTTGTGAAATCTGTCACAGACAATACAGAGATAAATGGGTGTGTCTGTGTTCCACTAAAATTTTATTAACACAAACTGGTGCAAGGGTCAGATTTGGCCCACTGGCCATAGTTTGCTGACATCTGCCCTATATTATGTTTTCAGATAAAATTCTTTGTCCTTGAGTAGATTTCTTTCTTTTGGAACACTGGTTCCAGTAGTACTGTGGAATGCTGCAGCAGGACTCCTATTTTAATTTCCAAACCCTCTTCAATAAAGAGTCAAGAACTTCCGTTAGGAAAAACGAAGAGAAATGGCTCCTTTTATTATTTTCCCTTTTCCCCCGACCCTTGCAACTTTGCATAGAAAAGACTATCTTTAATCATGATCTTTCTAGTAAATTAAGGGAATTTTCAGTCTCTAGACTTAATAAAAAGGTGAACAGCTATGGTTGTCCTTAAAAACCATGCTTGAATGATCCAACACGGTTATGTGAGTATATGTGTCTGGTTACCTGGGACAAGTTTCTTTCTGTCTCCTGCCTCTGTATTACAGGTGCTCCAGTTTGCTGTGAGTGTTCGTCTAAGCAAGGTGTCATTAAAGTGTAGTTCCATCCTACCTTTAGAGGATAGGAAAGCTCTCTTTATGTTGAAATCATTGGCTCTACCTTTCTTGCCTCTTGCAAATTCATTTATTAGAATAATCCTGGTGTAATGGAATATCCTCTTCTGTGTCTGTCCCACAATGCATGATAACAGCGTTCACTTCTAAGTTTCTGAGGCAGGGAAGTGTTTTAATATTTTATTTTCCAATACATATCATGAGCACAACCCTATCACTCCATATATTTGTACTCAAAATTTGCTTGATCTATGCATGCATTTACATCAACTACGTGGATTATTTTTGAAGGTTGGCTAATTTCTGTCACATAACACTCCCCTGGTTACCAAATTCCACAATCAGCAGACTTCCAAAATGAGATCTCATTGGGGCAACACACACTGAAGCACTTATGGCATCTTATTAATTTTTTTCCCTTCAAACAGAAGTTAAGAATTTTGAAACCAGAATCTAGGGCTGAAGACTTTTGTGAAAATAATTGTTATTTAATCTTTACCTCAAAAATCTTACATTTCTAATATTTGCATATGTTGAGTAATAAACATAATGTACTGGAACATTAGTACAAGTATAAAGTATAAATTTAAAAATAAATAAAAATATGTGTGTGTATGTGTGGTGCACACTCAGAAAAGTGTTACTGATAAGAGTACATGATCAGTCAATTCTAAGGAATTCAAAAGTCACTTAACATTCTAGATAAACCATCAAATGTCTCCTGGGGCACTGGTCGTGTCTCTAGAAGGAGAGAAACAGGATGGTTTACGCAGCAATATGGGACAGACAGTGCTTAGTGGATCCTAGTTTGAGAACCCATGTTAATATTTTGATATAAATCACTCTACTGCTAATCATCCAATCCTATAGATAGAACATACATTCTGGCTTTACCAAGCAGTTGATACATCATATCATGCTAATAGTTATCAAGACTATGACTTTACAGACTTCGTTTCCAAACTTTGTCGAGATCCCTTAGACACCACACAAGGTTATGCTGTATATATTGATAATAGGCCCTTTGCAGTAAAGAGCACTTCAACCAAATAATTCAGATAAGCATCATCTTGGCTTCAAAGGTGTGCGACATGGAAGTTCATCCTGAGGATTGTTGCATTAAGTATTGAATATTATAGCTTCTTACTCTTCAACTACTTTGCAGCAACTCAACTTCAGGACCTAAAATGATCACTTGAATTGCTCAGTCATACTTCACTATAATTTTGTAGAGGAAATTGTAGGCTTTTAGAGTATTTGCATGTTAGAAAACAACAACACTTGTGACAAGCGAAAATAAGAAAAATCAAAAACTTTGAAACAATTCCCCCCACCCCTGCAAAAGTATTATAACTTCTTCCTTAAGAAGCCTCAAACACAGGAGATAGAGGAGTTTATCTAAATGATTCAGGCAAAAATTAAACTCAGCCAACACATTCTTCGCCCCTGTGTTAAATGAATGATCCCCCAATTCTCTCATGTTTCCAATGTGGCATTTTCTGTCTGTTTATCTCAGAACAAATATATAAGATTGGAATGTGTAACATTAGTAATTAGCACAGAAAACTGAAAAGCTTTACAAGTTCTAGTTATAGTTATAGTTCATAGTATATATATTCACCAAATTCTACCTCCCTCTTCTAGGTTATTACAATGATGCTCGCAAGTCATCAAGGAGCAGATCAAGGTCTACATTACAACTGCTCTATGGAAGATACACGTTCCTGTGGGCCCTGTATTTGTCTTTCATAAAATAACCATATAATCTGTTTATTGTACAAGTAGTGTCTCTTAAGGCACAAATATAAAACATTTGCTCCTCTATACTGACCCTTTAGACCAACTCTGTAGGACCAATTCTTCCCCCGTCTAGGATGAAATTTCAAGCAGATCCCATAACCTTTACGATCACTGTTAAATAATGAAAAGGTATTTGGTCACCTTTAGTCATAAGGACAGTCTCAAGTTTGCAATTAAAATGTCCACTGTATTGTAATGATCAGAATTTCATAGTCTTCAATTCGGAGCTGGGTCTCTTACCTAGTCCGGTCCTGCATCACTCCTAAGGTACTATCCGGTTCTTCATCTTTGTCAACTCCACCCCATCTCATATTTCTCCTCCTTTGTCTCATTCTCTTACGCCAAACGGGCAGCCTATAGGATCAAGAAAAGACGGACTTGAATGACAGACGTATTTCCTTGATGATTCCCTCTGAGTACGGCAGATTCCTCATGCCAGTTATTATTTCATGGAGTGTTTCTTTTGTGTTTGTGAGAAGTATTGAGAAGTACTCCAAATGGAGCCATCCAAGTTCATCACTCTTGACTTTGAAAATGTCTCTACTATTGCTGGGATTTGAGGACACTTCACTTAGTTTCTATTCATAAGCTGGGGCCATATTCTACAACCAATCAGGCATTAATTTTAGGAGAGATTCAAGATAAACCCAGGTAGATTTCTTCACATAAGTCCACACTTATTACATTTTAGGTAATAAGTGCTTTTAAATTTATTATTTATTTTTACTTTTGATGGGGAGGCAGTTTGACCTCTGTGGCCTCTCCATCTATTTGGTAGATTTTTTTTTCAGATGCAAGTCTGTCACTTGTCCCTCTACTGCCCAAATTCTAGGAGGCACAGTTTTAATTTTTCGAATGCTGTAGCTAACATTCTGTCATATTTACCACAAGTTTTTGTTTTCAAAGAAATAAATCATTTTGGACCCTCACTAAGAACATTTAAGTTCCTTCCCATAAGTACCCACTATCCAAAAGGTGGCATTTATCTTTTCTAAATTTTATATTTCATTACATCTGAATGGTCCCATAAATAACATATTATGAAATTTTTTTTGTGTTTTTAAGCTTCATATAAGTGATGCAATATAATTTGTGTCTTTCTGTAACTTGATTTCCCCTCAACTTTATGTTTTAAAATTTTAGTGTTAATAGCACATTCATGATTCAGGATTTCTATATCATTGCACCCCTGACTCATGATACATGAATGTTTATTCATTCATTTTAACCTCTACTGAGTACTCCATTGAAAAACATATAATTTACTGATCTATTTTTTCTATGTATAGGTCATATATTGTCTCTAATTTTTCATGATTACAAGCAATGCTGTAACAAATAATCATGCAAAATTTTCCCATGTTCTGTTTCCTAGTTTTTCTAAGGTATATTCCTAGGAGATGAATAGTTACTCTTAAGGTACGAACATCCTTAACCATTGTAAAGCTTGTCAAATTGCTCTTTTAAGTGATGTACCATTTTACACTACTTTTGGAAGCATATGAGGGCTTTTGTTTTCCCAGATTCTTATTGAAATTTATCTAGCAGACTTCTGAAAAAATTGCAATCTGATGAGTTTTTGTTGTTGTTGTTGTTATTTATTGCCATTCCTAAATCATTAGTGAGTTTTTATGTGTGTGTTTTAAAAATATGTTTGGGGTTTCTCTTCCTTTTTATTAGGTTATTTGTCTCTCTCTTTGTATTTTACAAGTGTCTCATATATTCTGAATACTAATCCTTTGTCACTTTTACATGTTGCAAGAAATAGCTCCTGTTATTTGGTGTCTGAGCTGTGAGAGTCAACTCCCCCAGGTCTGAAATAAGAAAAATAACCTGCACAGCCCTGATCCTGGCCAGGGCAAGAACTGCACTGCCTACTAGTGTTGCTTTGTAACTATACGTCTGAGGAGATCTGGGGTGATACATGTCAGCATTATTTACTGATAAGCAAGATTGATGATTTGCATCTGGTCTTGGTGACAGACCTGGAATGCTCTGCCATTGAGGCAGGTTAGCAGGAAGATGCCTACATGACCCATCGGGACATAAGAAATCCTGGCTGAGATGCCATTTTGGGTTCCCTAATTCTGTGATTTTATGTGCACACATAGGTGGTTTTTGATTTAAGAGAAAATTGTGTTCTTGGTCTGAAAGAAAAGGTGTATACTGGTATGGCCTTTGCAAACGGAGGACAATAGCTTGGTTTCTCCACACCCTTACTCTGAGCGAGCCTTTGGCTATGATCCATATCCAGACTTTAATGCTGGTGCCTTAATGTAGCCTTTCCATGCAATGAACTGTACATTTTTAAACCCTGCCATTTTTGGTCCTGTGAGTCTTCTTTAGCAATTGAACCCTGTCTAATGCCTAATGTCTAATCCTTAGTATAGCTTGTCATTTAATACTGTTTACAACAGAATCACTCATTTCTGTAGTCAGAAAAATATAAACTTTACTATTGAAATAACTGTACTATAGACTGCTTGGATTATGTTTACAATATGAATATACCTATTTATTATTTGGGATGAATGTTTCATAGAGAATAAGTGAACTTCTCAGGATATTCCAGAGAAAGTTCATAAAACATTAAACAGTGCATCAGATTTTCAATATATCAGTAACTGCCATAATTTAATACTTTCAAGGAGTTAGAGTGTCCACTATCCAAGTTCCCTTAATAGTACTGAGCAGTTTGCTTGGACTGAATACAGATGGCAAACAAATGTTCATGGTGGGAAAATCTTCTCAATATAATATTCTGGTTTAAAATAAATATTTTCACACAATGTTTTGTTTTGTAGCATATAATTATAATGCTTCAGACTGCTCTACATGTGGGAAATAAAATGGAGAACAGAGCCAATTATCCAGAAAAATAAAAAATTAAAATCACTTTTTTCAGTACATACCAGACAAAAATGTTACATAAACACATAAAAAGATAAAACAATTTGCATAAAATATGCAAACCATTCAGCTATAAGTGGAGACTATTTGCATATTTGAGACAATATATGTAAATAAAAATAAAACATCTCCATATATGCAATGTATACATTTATAAATTCATATGTACCTAATGATTTAATTACTTCCATTTGAAATGTTCTGATGATGATAACAAGAGTCTCAAATTCAAATGTCCACATTAATTCAGTTATTATTTAACTCACTCATTTGATAACCAGTTATTTTGTGTGTTCTATATACTGGACAGTAGACCAGAGACTGAAGATTACGGAGTAAATCAGATATAGAACATAACCTGAAAGAGCTTATAACCTTATAAGGATAAAATAGATATATGTCAGAAGGAAATAAAGACAGATAACTAGACTGATGCAGTGGAGGGAGAGCTTGCTTACACCATGGGAAATTGGGAAAAGTTTCATAAAATAAGTGGCAACTTCAGCTGAAACTGAACAATTAACCCTATTAAAACATGAGGAGGGACTTCCCTGGTGGTCCAGTGGTAAAGAATCCGTCTTCCAGTGCAGGAGATGTGGGTTTGATCTCTGGTCGGGGAACTAAGATCCCACATGCCAGGGGGCAACTAAGCCCACTGGTCACAACTACTGAGCTCTCGTGCCTCAACAAGAGACCCCTCGCACCCTGGAGCCTATGTGCAACAACTAGAGAGAGAAAACCCGCATGCCACAACTAGAGAGAAGCCTGTGCGTCGCAATGAAGACCCAATGCAGCCAAAAAAGTAAATAAAATAAATAAATAAAATAAATAAATATTTTTAAAAAATGAGGGCTTCCTTGGTGGTGCAGTGGTTAAGAATCCACCTGCCAATGCAGGGGACACGGGTTTGAGCCCTGGTCCGGGAAGATCTCACAGGTCGCGGAGCAACTAAGCCCGTGTGCCACAACTACTGAGCCTGTGCTCTAGAGCCCGCGAGCCACAACTACTGAGCCCACGTGCCACAACTACTGAAGCCCGCGTGCCTAGAGCCCATGCTCTGCAACAAGAGAAGCCACCGCAATGAGAAGTCCGCACACTGCAATGGAGAGTAGCCCCTGCTCGCCGCAACTAGAGAAAGCCCGCGCCCAGCAACCAAGACCCAACACAGCCAAAAATAAATAAATAAAATAAATAAATTTATAAAAAAAAAAAAAAGAGAGAAGACCTGAGTAAACATTTTTCCAAAGACGACATACAAATGGCCAACAGGTACATGAAAAGATGCTCAACATCATTAATCATCAGAGAAATGCAAATCAAAACCACAATGAGATACCACCTCACACACGTCAGAATGGCTGTTATTAAAAAAAAAAAACAAGAGGGACTTCCCTGGTGGTGCAGTGGTTAAGAACCTGCCTGCTAACGCAGGGGACACAGGTTTGATCCCTGGTCCAGGAAGATCCCACATGCCGTGGAGCAACTAAGCCCGTGAGCCACAACTACTGAGCCCGCATGCTGCAACTACTGAAGCCCACACACCTAGAGCCCATGCTCTGCAACACAAGAAGCCACCGCAAGGAGAAGCCCGTGCACTGCAATGAAGAGTAGCCCCTGCTCACTGCAACTAGAGAAAGCCCACGTGCAGTAACGAAGACAAAACGCAGACAAAAAAAAAAATTTTTTTTTAATTTTTAAAAATTATAAAAATTTTTTTTAATTTAAGAAATTTTTTTAAAAACTTAAAAAATTTTTTTAATTTAAAAATTTTTAAAAATTAAAAAAAAATTAAATTTAAAAAATATATATACGTATATGCATAACTGAATCACTTTGCTGTACACTTGAAACTAACACAACATTGTAAATTAACTACAATTTTTTAAAAAGACATTGTATTAACACAACATTGTAAATCTACTATACTTCAATAAAATTTTTTAAAAGGACATGATATCGTTGAAAGAATAGATAAATAGATTAATGAAACAGGATGCAGAGCCCAGAAATAGGCCCACATGGATATAATCAACTGATCTTTGACAAAGGATAGGCAATTCAATGGAGAAAGCATAGACTTTTAAACAAATGGTGTTGGTACAACTGGACATCTACATGCCAAATAATGAATCTAGAAACTGTTCTTATACATTCCACAAGAATTAACTCAAAATAGATCATAGATATAAATATTAGATGCTATAAACTATTAAACTTCTGGAAGATAACATAAGAAAATCTAACAGCCTTTGGTTTGGCGAGAAGTTTTTAGTTACAACAACAAAAGTACAATCCTTGGGGAAAAACATTGATAAGTTAGACTTCATTAAAATTTAAAACTTCTGATTTGTGACAATACTAATAAGAGAATGAAAGACAAGGTATACACTGGAAGAAAATATCTGCAAGACATATATATGATAAAAGACTCATATCCAGAATATATGAAGAACTCTTAAAATTCAACCATAAGAAAACAAAAAATTCAGTTTTAAGGTGGGCAGAATATCTGGAGAGATGCCTCCACAAAGAAGATAAACAGATGGCAATAGCATGTGAAAAAAATGCTTAACATCAAGTCACTAGAGGACTGCTTAATGACAATGTTAAAATAATGAGATATCACTATACATGTATCAAAATGGGTAAAATTTATCATGTGACAGCACAAAAACGCTGGTGAGAATGTGGAGCATCAAGAACTCACTCATTGCTGGTGGGAATGCAAAAGGATGAAGACATTTTGGAATACAGTTTGGCAGTTTCATACAAAGCTAAACATAGTTGCACCATATGAGCCAATGGTTGTGATTCTTAGTAATTATCCAAATGAGTTTTCAACTATGTCCACATGAAAACCTATGCATGAATGTTTATGAACAAATTCATTAACAACTGCCCAAACTGGAAACAACCCAAATGTCCATCAAAAGATGAATGTACAAACTGTGGAATATTATTCTACAAGAGAAAGAAATGAGCAATCAAACAATAAAAAGACATGGAGGAACATAAATGCTATTGCTTACTGAAAGAAGCCAGTCTGAAATGTCTATGTAGAGCATGGTTTCATTGTGGTTTTGATTTGCATTTCTCTGATGAGTAGTGATGTTGAGCATCTTTTCGTGTGCCTGTGGGCCGTCTGTGTGCCTTCTTTGGAGGGGTGTCTGTTCGGGTCTTCTGCCCATTTTAAAATTGGGTTCTTTTTTTATGTTGAATTGAATGATCTGTTTATATATTTTGGATATTAACCCCTTGTCAGTCATATCATTTGTAAGTATTTTCTCCCATCCAGTACGTTGCCTTTTTGTTTTGTTGGTGGTTTCCTTTGCTGTGCAAAGGCTTTTGAGTTTAATTGGGTCCCATTTGTTTATTTTTGCTTTTGTTTCCTTTGCTTTAGGAGAGAAATCCAAAAAAATTACTATTTATGTCAGGGAGTGTTCTGCCTGTGTTTTCTTCTCAGAGTTTTATGGTTTCAGATCTTACATTTGGATGTTTAATCCATTTTGAGGTTTTTTTTGGCATATGTTATTAGAAAATGTTCTGACATGTATACACTGATGTGTATGAAATTGATGACTAATAAGAACCTGCAGTATAAAGAAACAAAACAAACAAAACAACTAATACTAAACTTTCATTGGGTTATTTGTATGGAAATATGTTAATATAAATGTTTCAGACATTACATGAAATTTCTAAAAATCTTATATGTTCTGGTATAATGTTATAAGTCATAATCCTAGTTATTACTTTAAAATGTATATCTCAGAAATAACTAATTTTCTTGTCAACTGCATTATTATGAACTTTCATCAAATCTTTAACCATGGTCATTTTTAAGTCTTTTGTCATTTACAGACAGTTCTGGGTGTACTCTGATGCTTTTGCAAATATGTTCCTATAAAAGGGTTTCATCTTCAAGAAATTCATGGAAAAGACTCTGACAAGTACAGGTTTCTGGTAACTGACTGTACTGCTGAACTGAATGAATAAGCATTTTCAGAACTCTAATGAAAAACTGATGAACTCATAAAAGTGCTAACAAAAGATCAAGATGAAAAAAAAAATTAATTACATGGGACTGAGTGAACTGATGAGGATGAGTATAATTTTTGTGACTTTCTGTTTGAATTAAAAAAAAAAATCCAAAAAAAAAAAATTAAAAATTTTTAAAAATTAAAAAAAATTTAAAAAATTAAACAAAATTTAAAAAATTAAAAAATTTTTCAAAAATAAAATTTTTTTAATTAAAAAGATTTTTTTAAATTAAAAAAAACAAGAAATAACAAGTGTTGGTGAGGATGTGGACAAAAGGGTACCCTTGTACACTGTCAGTGAGAATGTAAATTGGTACAACACTATGGGAAATAGTATGAAGGTTCCTCAAAAAATTAAAAATAGTACTACAATACCATCCAGCAATTCCACTTTTGGGTCTTTATCTGAAGAAAATGAAAACACTAACTCGAAAAGATATGCACTCCACCCATGTTCACTGCAGTATTATTTATAACAGCCAAGATATGGAAACAACCTAAGTCTCCATCAATGAATGAATGAATAAAGAAACTGTGGTGTATATACACAATGGAATATTACCCGGCCATAAAAAAAGAATGAAATCTTGCCATTTGCAACAACATGTATATGCCTCGAGGGCATTACGCTAAGTGAAATAAGTTAGAGAAAGACAAATACCCTATGATCTGTTTTATATGCAGCACCTAAAAGCAAAGCAAAAAACCAAGCTCACAGAGAGAAGAGATTGGTGGTTGCCAGAGGTGAGGGTTGGGAGTAGGGATGTGGGGGGGCAGTAGTCAGAGAAATGGGTGAACTGATTTTTTTCTTGTAGTTTCAATAAATTGAATAACAATTTTAAAAAAACTAACCAGGAGGAGACACATAGCAACGTTTATTAAGGACAGTTCCCTGGAGCGGAAAACAATGGGAATAATGAGACAAATATTCTTAAGGCATCCTGGGGCTTCTGAAATAAGCAAACTCTGGTCCACGGATGTAACTGGTGGAGAAATGGTTTTGTTATATGTAACTTTACAAAATGTATTCTGTTGCTATATTCCAAATACATTTGAAATTTCCTTAAGAAAAAAAAATTAAGATGATTTGGAAACACAGCTTGGGCAAAGGATTACTAGAAGAGAATACGTTATGAGCCAAATTATGAGTGTGGAGAAGGCATAAACTATGGACTCAAAGATAATTCAGTTAGGATAGATTAGAGCATATAAGGATGAGATTAATGGAAACTTGACTGGAAAAGTGTGATGGAATGAGATCAAAGTGGACCTCATATGTGAGTCTTTGGAATTTGGATTAAGTAGTAACATAGAAGGAGGCACTGAAAGTCTTTAAGCAGCAGAGTGATATGTACACTTTCCTGGCTTTAAGATAAATCCAAAGGTCTTTATCTTGGAACTTCTGACACCAACTCAGACTACCAAAAACAATCTATACCTGTGCTGTTGAATACAGTAGCTATTAGCTACTAGCTATGAATACAGTAGCTACTAGTTACTGTATTTGCACATTCAAATTTAATATTAATTAAAATTAAATAGTGGATTCGTTCAAGATGGCGGAGTAGAAGGACGTGCACTCACTCCCTCTTGCGAGAGCAACGTAATCACAACTAACTGCTGAACAATCATCAACAGGAAGACACTGGAACTCACCAAAAAAGATACCCCACATCCAAAGACAAAGGAGAAGCCACAATGAGACGGTAGGAGGGGTGCAGTCACAATAAAATCAAATTCCATAACTGCTGGTGGGTGACTCACAAACTGGAGAACACTTATACGACAGAAGTCCACCCACTGGAGTGAAGGTTCTAAGCCCCATGTCAGGCTTCCCAACCTGGGGGTCCAGCAATGGGAGGAGGAATTTCTAGAGAATCAGACTTTGAAGGCTAGCAGGACTTGATTGCAGGACTCTGACAGGACTGGGGAAGAAAGAGACTCCACTCTTGGAGGGCACACACAAAGTAGTGTGTGCATCGGGTCCCAGGGGAAGTAGCAGTGACCCCAGGGGAGACTGAACCAGACCTACTTGCTAGTGTTGGAGGGTCTCCTGCAGAGGCGGGGGGTGGCTGTGGCTCAACGTGAGGACAAGGACACTGGCAGCAGAAGTTCTGGGAAGTACTCCTTGGCGTGAGCCCTCCCAGAGTCTGCCATCAGCCCCACCAAAGAGCAAGGCAGGCTCCCGTGTCGGGTCACCTCAGGAAAAACAACCAACAGGGAGGGAAGCCAGCCCCACCCAAGAGTAGACAAGCAGACTAAAGTTTTACTGAGCTCTGCCCACCAGAGCAACACCCAGCTCTACCCACCAACAGTCCCTCCCATCAGAAAACTTGCACAAGCCTCTTAGACAGCCTCATCCACCAGAGGGCAGACAGCAGAAGCAAGAAGAACTACAATCCTGCAGCCTGTGGAACAAAAACCACATTCACAGAAAGACAGACAAGATGAAATGGCAGAGGGCTATGTACTAGATGAATGAACAAGATAAAACCCCAGAAAAACAACTACAAGAAGTGGAGATAGGCAACCTTCCAGAAAAAGAATTCAGAATAATAATAGTGAAGATGATCCAGGACCTCGGAAAAAGAATGGAGGCAAAGATCGAGAAGATGCAAGAAATGTTTAACAAAGACCTAGAAGAATTAAAGAACAAACACCTAGAAGAATTAAAGAACAAACAAACAGAGATGAACAATACAATAACTGAAATGAAAAATACACTAGAAGGAATCAATAGCAGAATAACTGAGGCAGAAGAACGGATAAGTGACCCGGAAGACAGAATGGTGGAATTCACTGCCGTGGAACAGAATAAACAAAAAAGAATGAAAAGAGATGAAGACAGCCCAAGAGACCTCTGGGACAACATTAAACGTAACAACATTCACATTATAGGGGTCCCAGAAAGAGAAGTGAGAGAGAAAGGACCCGAGAAAGTATTTGAAGAGATTATAGTTGAAAACTTCCTTAACATGGGAAGGGAAATAGCCACCCAAGTCCAGGAAGTGTAGAGAGTCCCAGGCAGGATAAACCCATGGAGAAACAGGCCGAGACACATAGTAATCAAATTGTCAAAATTAAAGACAAAGAAAAATTATTGAAAGCAACAAGGGAAAAACGACAAATAACATACAAGGGAACTCCCATAAGGTTAACAGCTGATTTCTCAGCAGTAACTCTACAAGCCAGAAGGGAGTGGCATGATATATTTAAAGTGATGAAAGGGCAGAACCTACAACCAAGATTACTCTACCCGGCAAGGTTCTCATTCAGATTCGATGGAGAAGTCAAAAGCTTTACAGACAAGCAAAAGCTAAGAGAATTCAGCACCACCAAACCAGCTCTACAACAAATGCTAAAGGAACTTCTCTAAGTGGGAAACACAAGACAAGAAAAGGACCTACAGAAACAAACCCATAACAATTAAGGAAATGGTAATAGGAACATACATATCGATAATTACCTTAAACGTGAAAGGATTAAATGCTCCAACCAAAAGACACAGGCTCACGGAATGGATACGAAAATGAGACCCATATATATGCTGTCTACAAGAGACCCACTTCAGACCTAGGGACACATACAGACTGAAAGCGAGAGGATTGAAAAAGATATTCCACGCAAATGGAAATCAAAAGAAAGCTGGAGTAGCAATACTTATATCAGACAAAATAGACTTTAAAATAAAGAATGCTACAAGAGACAAGGAAGGACCCTACATACTGATCAAGGGATCAATCCAAGAAGAAGATATAACAATTGTAAATATTTATGCACCCAACATAGGAGCTCCACAACACATAAGGCAACTGCTAACAACTATAAAAGAGGAAATTGTCAATCACATAATAATAATGGGGGACTTTAACACCTCACTTACACCAATGGACAGATCATCCAAAGAGAAAATTAATAAGGAAACACAAGCTTTAAATGACACAAGAGAACAGATAGATTTAATTGATTTATAGGACATTCAATCCAGAAACAGCAGATTACACTTTCTTCTCAAGTGCACACGGAACATTCTCCAAGATAGATCACATCTTGGGTCACAAATCAAGCCTCAGTAAATTTAACAAAATTGAAATCATATCAAGCATCTTTTCTGACCACAACACTATGAGATTAGAAGTCAATTACAGGGAAAAAAACGTAAAAACCACAAAGAAATGGAGGCTAAACAATACGTTAGTAAATAACCAAATGATCACTGAAGAAATCAAAGAGGAAATCAAAAAATACCTAGAGACAAAAGACAATGAAAACACGACAATCCAAAACCTATGGGAAGCAGCAAAAGGAGTTCTAAGAGGGAAGTTTATAGGAATACAAGCTTACCTCAAGAAACGAGAAAAATCTCAAAGAATCTAACCTTACACCTAAGGGAACTAGAGAGAGAAGAAGAAGAAAAACCCCAAAGTTAGCAGAAGGAAAGAAATCATAAAGACCAGAGCAGAAATAAATGAAATAGAAACAAAGAAAACAAGAGCAAAGATCAATAAAACTAAAAGCTGGTTCTTTGAGAAGATAAACAAAAATGATAAACCATTAGACAGACTCATCAAGAAAAAGAGGGAGAGGACTCAAATCAATAAAATCAGAAATGAAAAAGGAGAAGTTACAACAGACACTGCAGAAATACAAAGCACCCTAAGAGACTACTACAAGCAACTCTATGCCAATAAAATGGACAACCTGGAAGAAATGGACAAATTCTTAGAAAGGTATAACCTTCCAAGACTGAACCAGGAAGAAACGGAAAATATGAACAGACCAATCACAAGTAATGAAATTAAAACTGTGATTAAAAATCTTCCAACAAACAAAAGTCCAGGACCAGATGGCTTCACAGGTGATATCTATCAAACATTTAGAGAAGTGCTAACACCCATCCTTCTCAAACTCTACTAAAAAATTGCAGAGGAAGGAACACTCCCAAACTCATTCTATGAGGCCACCATCACCCTGATACCAAAACCAGACAAAGATACTACAAAAAAAGAAAATTACAGACCAATATCACTGATGAATATAGATGCAAAAATCCTCAACAAAATACTAGCAAACAGAATCCAACAACACATTAAAAGGATCATACACCACGATCAAGTGGGATTTATCCCAGGGATGCAAGGATTCTTCAATATACGCAAATCAATCACTGTGATACACCATATTAACAAATTGAAGAATAAAAACCATATGATCATCTCAGTAGATGCAGAAAAAGCTTTTGACAAAATTCAACACCCATTTATGATAAAAGCTCTCCAGAAAGTGGGCATAGAGGGAACCTACCTCAACATAATAAAGGCCATATACGACAAACCCACAGCAAA
This sequence comes from Balaenoptera musculus, assembly GCF_009873245.2. Classification (NCBI taxonomy): domain Eukaryota; kingdom Metazoa; phylum Chordata; class Mammalia; order Artiodactyla; family Balaenopteridae; genus Balaenoptera; species Balaenoptera musculus. The sequence continues at coordinate 22,916,008 of NC_045806.1, forward strand.
CATTATTCTCAATGGTGAAAAACTGAAAGCATTTCCTCTAAGATCAGGAACAAGACAAGGATGTCCACTCTCACCACTATTATTCAACATAGTTTTGGAAGTCCTAGCTACAGCAATCAGAGAAGAAAAAGAAATAAAAGGAATACAAATTGGAAAAGAAGAAGTAAAACTGTCACTGTTTGCAGATGACATGATACTATTCATAGAGAATCCTAAAGATGCCACCAGAAAACTACTAGAGGTAATCAATGAATTTGGTAAAGTTGCAGGATACAAAATTAATGCACAGAAATCTCTTGCATTCCTATACACTAATGATGAAAAATCTGAAAGAGAAATGAAGGAAACACTCCCATTTACCATTGCAACAAAAAGAATAAAATACCTAGGAATAAACCTACCTAGGGAGACAAAAGACCTGTATGCAGAAAACTACAAGACACTGATGAAAGAAATTAAAGATGATACCAACAGATGGAGAGATATACCATGTTCTTGGATTGGAAGAATCAATATTGTGAAAATGACTACACTACCCAAAGCAATCTACAGATTCAATGCTATCCCTATCAAATTACCAATGGCATTTTTTACAGAACTAGAACAAATCATCTTAAAATTTGTATGGAGACACAAAAGACCCTGAATAGCCAAAGCAGTCTTGAGGGAAAAAAACAGAGCTGGAGGAATCAGACTCCCTGACTTCAGAGTATACTACAAAGCTACAGTAATCAAGACAATATGGTACTGGCACAAAAACAGAAACATAGATCAATGGAACAAGATAGAAAGCCCAGAGGTAAACCCATGCACCTATGGTCAACTAATCTATGACAAAGGAGGCAAAGATATACAATGGAGAAAAGACAGTCTCTTCAATAAGTGGTGCTGGGAAAACTGGACAGCTACATGTAAAAGAATGAAATTAAAACACTCCCTAACATCATACACAAAAATAAACTCAAAATGGATTTGAGACCTAAATGTAAGACCGGACACTATAAAACTCTTAGAGGAAGACATAGGAAGAACACTCTTTGACATAAATCACAGCAAGATCTTTTTTGATCCACCTCCTAGAGTAATGGAAATAAAAACAAAAATAAACAAATGGGACCTAATGAAACTTCAAAGCTTTTGCACAGCAAAGGAAACCATAAACAAGACGAAAAGACAACCCTCAGAATGGGAGAAAATATTTGCAAACGAATCAACGGACAAAGGATTAATCTACAAAATATATAAACAGCTCATTCAGCTCAATATTAAAGAAACAAACAACCCAATCCAAAAATGGGCAGAAGACCTAAATAGACATTTCTCGAAAGGAGACATACAGATGGCCAAGAAGCACATGAAAAGTTGCTCAACATCACTGATTATTAGAGAAATGCAAATCAAAACTACAATGAGGTATCACCTCATACCAGTTAGAATGGGCATCATCAGAAAATCTACAAACAACAAATGCTGGAGACGGTGTGGAGAAAAGGGAACCCTCTTGCACTGTTGGTGGGAATGTAAATTGATACAGCCACTATGGAGAACAGTACGGTGGTTCCTTAAAAAACTAAAAATAGAATTACCATATGACCCAGCAATCCTACTACTGGGCATATACCCAGAGAAAACCATAATTCAAAAAGACACATGCACCCCAATGTTCACTGCAGCACTATTTACAACAGCCAGGTCATGGATGCAACCTAAATGCCCATCGACAGACGAATGGATAAGGAAGTTGTGGTACATATATACAATGGAATATTACTCAGCCATAAAAAGGAACGAAATTGAGTCATTTGTTGAGAAGTGGATGGATCTAGAGTCTGTCATACAGAGTGAAGTAAGTCAGAAAGAGAAAAACAAATATCGTATATTAACGCATATATGTGGAACCTAGAAAAATGGTACAGATGAAGCGGTTTGCAGGGCAGAAGTCGAGACACAGATGTAGAGAACAAATGTATGGACACCAAGGGGGGAAAACTGCGCTGGGGCGGGGATGGTGGTGTGCTGAATTGGGCAATTGGGATTGACATGTATACAGTGATGTGTATAAAACTGATGACTGATTAAAAAAAAAAGAATATTGAAAACCGAAAATAAAATATATAGTACACGTCCTTTCTTATTTATACAGTTATCAGCCAGAAAGTGGATCTTGTTTGAACGTTAAAGAAATTGGTCAAAGAGAATAAACTTTCAGTTGCATGTAAGATGTATAAGTCCTGGGGATTAAATGTGCAGCATGGTGACTACAGTTAATCATACTGTATCATATACTCGAAATTTGCTAAGAAAGTAGATCCTCTATTCTCACCACAGATGCCAAAAAAAAAAAAGAAGTAGCGAAAAAAAAGAAGCGGCATCTGTGAAGGTAGTTTTGAGTAGAAATCACTCTGAAATCTCACTGTTTTAAGTTCAGTGGGGAGCAGGTATGGTGTAACATGTATATGTTTGATTTATTGGGTTTTATCTCTTTCTGTCCTTTAAAAAATTAATCTGATTTCAAGAGCTACACTTTTGATTAACAATGATGTCACCATTTATTGAGTATTTGTGACAAATCAAGCACTATATTAACACTTAAATCAGTACTGCATTTAATGATCTAAAACAACCCTACGAAGTCATTATCCTTATCCGTATTTCACAGATGTGAACACTTATCCAAGGTAACACAATAAGTAGAGCCAGCACTTCAACCCAGGTTTGTCTAATTCAAATCCTTAGCTCTTAACTGTTACAGAGGCAGACCTTGGAGATATTGTTGGTTCCAGACCACTGCAATAAATCGAGTATCGCAATAAAGTTACACAAATTTTTTGGTTTCCCAATGCATATAAAAATTATGTTTACACTGTACTGTCGTCTACTAAATGTGCAACAGCATTATGTCTTAAAGAATGTACACAGCTTAATTAAGAAGTACTTTCTTGCTAAAAAGTGCTAACCAATATCTGAATCTTCACCAAGTCACAGTAACATCAAAGATCACTGATCACAGATCATCATAACAAATACTAATGAAGAAGTTTGAAATATCGTGAGAATTACCAAAATGTGATACAGAGACATGGAGTGAGCAAATACTGTTGGAAAAATGGCACCAAAAGACACTCCATGCAGGGTTGCCACAAACCTCCAGCATGTTAAAAAAAAAAAAAAAAAAAGCAATATCTGTGAAGCACAATAAAGCAAAGCACAATTAAATGAGGTATGCCTGTATTATAGTTTCTTTATAGAAGGCAAAACAAAGCAAAACTGTAGACACTGTAGACAATACAGAAAACAATAAGGAGGAAAACATACGTTACTCAAATCAACAACTCAGAGCAACCCTTTGGTGAATTTCCTTGCTGCTTTACATTTTATTTCAAAATGATATATCATTTTATAGATCACGGGTCACATAATACAGAGAGTTATGTGCGGCTCATTTTGTAAGCATTCCCCCATATCATTAAACGTTCCCTTGTTGCTTTCTAACAGTTATGGGAAACTCGTTTTTTGATTTTATCTTGCCTAACGATGAAAAAGTACAAATTGTTTTGAATTCTACTAGTGTTCATGTTAAGCTTTGCTAACACTTTAATATAGATTTCTTCAATTATCTCTGCATCACTTATTAGTCTTCCCTGTTCTTCAAACGTGCCTGGCATGTTCCCTCCCCAAGGTGTAGACACATTTTCTCTTTTCTCAGTCTTGATTGTTCTGACCCCAGATACCTGCAGAGCTCACTCTCTTACCTCCTTCAGGTCTTCAATGAAATGTCACCTTCACAGTAAGGACATACCTGGCCAACCTATTCAAAACTGCAATTGTACAATCACAAACTCTCCACTCTCATCATCTCTATTTCCCTTTTATATTTTATTTTCCTTTGTATTGTTACCATCTAACATACAATATATATTACCTATTTATCTTGGTTATTGTTGTCTTCACCCACTAGTATGCAAGCTGCATATGAGGGCAAGGATATTTTTCCTGATTTACTCACTGCTTTATCTCCAGTACCTAGAACAATGTCTAATAGGTAGCAGATGTTCAATAAATATTTGTCAAACGAATAAATAGTCATCAATAAAATGATTGCAGGGTGGTCCTTCCCCCTCCTTCCCATTAAAATCATGGAATTGAACCATAAAAGTATGTAATGCAGAGTCTCACACACCTGAGATATCTAGTAATTAGTAGATTTAAGAAGAAGGACAATCTCAGGTTTCCCAAATAAAGATAAAACACTACTGGAGCCTAAATTTTGCTGGAATGGTTAAGCGGAATGTTGTTTTAGGCTAACCTTCTGGTAATATTTCAGATTCTTGGTAGAGTGAGCAGAAGCCTGATATATCACCAAAGTGGGTAAATTTACCCAGTTCCTACACTCAGGTCAGTTCAGAGACCCAGAGCACCTTGACTGATGGGGAGGCTAAGTCATATTGAACGTTGTCCCTGCAATGCAGCCAGAATTCATTGCAGTGACTCCTCCGAGCCTTTTCCTAGAGGGAATGACAGCCATTTACTAGCATGTAAGGGTACTGGGGAAAATAAAATACCCTAAGCTTTTGGGAATTATTGATGTTAGGTATGAATTGTCTCTAACCGCTGGGGAGTTTTAATGCCACCTTGATCCGCTGACCAAAGTGGGGGCTTAGGGAAATCAGATATACAATGAGTCTTGGGCTAAGTCCCTCTAACAGTGGGTTCGGACAGACCACAGACTTATCCTATGCTTATTTCCTTAGTTACTGAATAGATATTGGCAAAGATTTATGAAGTATCTAGCAGAAACCTCACATTGGTTCCTGGATCCCTGGAGTGAGAGCTATGAAGAAAAGAAGGGCCAATTTGAAGACTGTGGAACTGTGCCCGTCTTCCAAAATAGTAAGCCAACACGCTACCACATCACTAGAGGATTTCAGAGATTAGTGCCACCTGCAAAAACTTAAAAGGTGTGGCATCAGGGATTCTCATTTAACTCACTTATTTCACAGTGCCGAAGGCCTGTGGGGGGGGGGGGGTCTCAAGGAACAGCTGTAGATTATTATAAATTTAGTCACACAGTGATTCCAACTCTTCCAGAAAAGGTATCTTTACTGGGGCATCTTGACACTGACAGTGGCACCTGATACAGAGCTAACCTATCAAACACTTTCTTTTCAATACAAATCAGTAAAGCAAATCAGAAGTTGTTTGCTTTCTCCTGCCAAGGGCAGCAGTACACGTTCCTTGTCTTATCTAAGGACGGTATCACCACCTTGTTTAAAATACAAGGCTCAGTGACTTTGCTTTTACTCCTGTCCCACAGAGCATCTGTCTGGTCCACTACATTGATCATGCTAATTGAATCTTTTCACAAAGAAGTAGCCAGCACCCTTGATGCCAAAATACAGACATATCATCCTTGGAAAGTTCATAGGCCTCATCACTGAAGTTACTAGGAATCCACTAATCTATGGCACACGGGGATATTCCCTCTAAAGTGAGAAACAAGTTCCTCTAACTCAAACTTTCCACAATGAAGAAAGCAGCACAGTTCTTAGAACTTGGAAGCAATACATACCACATTCACGAGTGCTTCTCTGATCAATTTAGGTAACTCAGGAGCTAGCCGGTTTTCAATAAGGCCTAAAATAAGACAGAGTTCTATAGCCAGCTCAGGCTGGCATTACAAAATGCCTTAGCAAGTGACCTCATGACCTAGTAGTGGCAATGATACTTAAAGCGTCTGTGGCATGTAGGCAAACGACAACAAAAAAAAATCAGAGACCCCTAGTGTTTTGAAGGAGGGCTATACTATATTCTGCTAAAAACTTGTCCTCATTTGTTGGTTTGCAAACCGGCCCCGGTACCGGCAGGGCAGGGACAGACCGAAGAAAGAGGCAGCCACTCCAGATTGGTAGGTGGCACGTTTAGGCACCAAAGGAACTTACCCATGAGGCGTGTCTTGGGCACCGCAAGATGAGAAGGTCTCCGCTCCTGCCCGCCAGAATCTTAAAAGCTTATATGGAGGCCTTAACGGGGTTCAGTCGCGTATCTGGATGGTCTCAATACACTGTACTCTCTCAAGGCTGCGCCCTTAAAATGGCTCCGGCCGTGGGAGCTGCAGGCGGAGCGTACCTTCTAAGGCCAGGGGCGTGGCGAGAACCCGCCGGATCCACCTGGAGGGTCAATCAGCGGTCACGTCCTCTTGATGACCTCCTCCAGCAGCTTTTGAAGATCAAGCCCTAATTGGCTCTAGACCCCAGTAGAGAATGTATGTCTGAGTATGGAAAATCAAGTGCCCATGCAAGCTCAGCTTCCCATTGTAGATTACGTGCTATCTGACACACATTCTCATACATTTGAATTTATATGTCAGTATTCCATTTCTTTAAATGAAAATGAAACATAGGATATCAGTGCCAAGCAGCTTTAATAGCATAAGTAAATATGCTGAGCATGTAGCTCTTACTGTACCCACTTCTCCAGCTTAGCTACCTATCCCTCTAGCCCACACCTCTGGCTTCAAAGGCATTCCCTAAGACAAGTTAAGAGTCAGAAAAAGCATGGACCTGACTCATGAATGAGTCTGCATATGTGCTGGAACCAGTTGGAAGCACCAGGTTCCCGCATTACAGCCTCACTGAGGGAGAGCCTTGCTAAACCATGGGGAAGGGAATTCTTCTCGGGGGCAGAACCTGGAGGAGCTCATTTTGTCCTCTTTCTATAGAAAGAGAGCTTGTGAAACTGTTCTACAGTGACTTCCGGGCAGTTTGGGTGAAACATGCTATTGCAGTTTTGGTATTAGCTACTTTTATTCCCCTAAAGCCCTGCAGCTCCTCCTAGGCATTTTTCCTTCCTGACCCCAAGAAGGACTCCAGTAACACCTTTTCGTCCCCCTGCCTCCCAGTATTAGTGGAGGTTAAAAGGATTCTCACTGTGGCTTGTGGCTTTCTCAGTGTTCCAGCGTTCCTATTTGGTTCCCTTAACCCTGTCCTTACCTCTTATATAAACCCTTCAGTAAATTCAATCAGACATTTTAAAGTTAACCTTCTGTTTTCTGAGGTGATCCTGACTAATGCGGATATGATAAGAGGCCACCAAAATCGATCCTTTCTTTATAAGAAAAGTCTAGAGATCCATTGAAATAGGAAGTTCTTAAAAGAGTTGTTGCTGTATTAGACCCTAATAATTAGATCATTCTATAAATATTGTTCACCAATGAGATGTAGCCTATGTGAAAAATAATCAATTTAACCACCTCAACACACCTGAAATACGATGGTAGGGAAAAATGGGTTAACAGCGATTTTTTAAAGTATATTTTATTTAGAAAAACAGTAAAGAGGAATTAGCACATAGTGGTTACTAGCTCCAAGCATATACCATTTTTTTTTTACATCTTTACTGGAGTATAATTGCTTTACAATGGTGTGTGTATACCATTTCTTTATGGACAAGAATGGTAATGGTTGTAAGTGGACAGAATTTTTAGTACTTACCACCCTTATGCCCATCAAGGGACTTTTTCTTGTCCACTTCTCTCCATGAGTGTACCTGAAAGAGTGGCAAATGAGTATGGACTGGTGAGGATAGAAAAATCACTATGGTAGTTAGATAATTACAGGCCCCTGTTTGCCAGATGTTGGCTTTCCCTGGCATAAGAACAACCAGTAAAAACTAAAATCAGTTTTTTAAAAAAAATCTACTTCAGTTTAGGCACTGTCTTAAATGGTAATCATTGAAAGAGATTTAATAGAGTATGACACTTGAATGTGAACAAAAACTTTTTTTCTTCTGAATCTTCACAGCCAATCTGGAGGAGCTTTCCATTTCCCTTGGTCTTTGTTATAGAGCAGAGGGAAAAAGAAAGTCAGGATAAGCTCATGCATTGATCAGTATTATCTTAAGACAGTGAAACTGCAAACGTACTATCATCTGAGAAAAGTGCCACATCACATCTGTATTTGAATTCTTTTTTAAGATTCTTAGGACTGAGTTCATTTGGTAAACAAAAAATTATTGAGCACCTATTATGTCAGGCACTCCTCGCACCATTGGAGATCCAGCAATAACAAATGTTGCTTAAATTATAATGAGGCTATGCAAAAAATAAAATAAGCAAAGCATATGCCATGTGTTGGAAAGTATATGGAGTAAAATAAGGCAAGGGAGATGGATAAGGATTTTTGAGGAATGAGATAAAGATCCTAAAAGTAATAAATTGGTCAAAGTATCACTGAGAAGGTCTCACTTGACCTAAAACCTAAAAGAAGAGAGGAGAAAACCATGGGGATATCTTTAGAAGAGCAGTCCAGGAAAGGTCAAAGGAGTGGAAGGTTGCCACTCAGGGTGTGTGAGCCCTAAGGAACATTTGATTTACTTAACCTTTTAGTTTAGGGAATGGGTTTTCAACTCCATCACTATTGATATATTCGGACAGAGGACTGTTTTCTTATGGGGGCTGTCCTGTGTGTTACAGGATATTTACCAGCATTCTGGGTTCTACCCATTAGAAGCCAGCTTGTTGAGACAACTAAAAATGTCTTCGGATATTACCAAATGTCTCTTGGGGAGCAAAACTGTCCCGACTGAGAACCACTGACTAGAAGTCAACATAAATAACAATGGCCAAATATATTTTTCTTTAATTGCATAGCCATCATCTGCTTGGCCTGTAAAAAGAATAAATTCTTTGAATAGATTCTTTTGCCTCACTACATACTCAGTTTGGTTAGGTCAAGTGGAAAGAACTTCATGACAGATGGCTTTTCTGGCCCCAAGATGGTACTTATTTTTCTAGCCATTCCACCTGCGTTTCACTACATAGGTTTTCTCTAGCCATGACAAGGATTCAGAGTTCAGCTGTAACCATTACGGTGTGTTAGGCTGGACCTCGTTAATGTATATTCATCCAACAATATGTGCCTTTGTAGGTCAGGGAAGCAGTGTCAGAAAAAGGTTCTGAGCAGAGGCAGAGCTCTTAACTCCACCACGCAACGCTGTCACCCCCTAGCATCTTGGAAAGCTCAAGGTGCCTGGAAAGCTCAGAGGCAAAATCTGGACCGACAAACTGAATACTTAAAACAGCAGTACCATTCACAAGAGATTATTTTCAAAATTTGAGGTGATAGACCTCTGTAAAGCCCAGAATCTAAGAGACATGTTGATTTTTTCAAAGAACCAAAAAATTGTCCCCTGGGTAATGATAATCACAAAGAAGATAAGGGATACATATGTATGCCTACCTACACACAAACACAATTTCCATTAGAATCCTGGTTCATTCTGGATACAAAGAGACAAAAGGTGACATAATTTTGATAGTCTCATGTTAAACATATTCATTTGAAAGTTGTATTCAGTAAACTTAAAAAAAAAAAATTCCCTTATATCCCCAAACCTGGATCTTATCCTTCCTTTCCTCATTGTATTTGATGTTTAACTTTTTACTTAAACATACTATTGCAAAATAAGTATTATTATTTTATGATTATGTATTTTTAATTTATGTAAATGGTATTTTTCACTGAGCCTTATTTTTAGGATTCATCTGCATTGCTACATGCATTTCTAATCACTTGTTTCTAAATACCGCGTAACGGTCATTCTAAAAGTTTTTTTACTATACACTCTCCCAGTGAGGCACGCACTGGTAGCCTCCAATGTTGTACAAATAATGAAGCAATGTACATCACCCTGCATGTCTCCTCATGGACCTACAGAAGGATTTTCCTGGGAAATATGCATAGAAGAATGGCTGGATCAGAGGTCACATATATTTAGTTTGATAATGTAGTGCCTGATTGCTCTCCAGAATTTGTACCATTAGGACAATAACTCCACACCCTCACTCAAACCTGGCATTATCTAGCTGTCTAAATGTTGCCAATCTGTTATTATTACAAATTCCTATTAATTCATTGTTGCTTTAATTAACATTTTTGTGATTAACTGTGTACTTTGAGCAGCTCTACCAATGCTATTTTCACTTTTTGGATTTCTTGTTCTGGAAATTGTTCACTTATCTATTAGAGATTATGTGTTTATATTTGTAGCAGTTTCTTGCATAATTTAGATACTAATTACTTGTCTGTTCTAGACATTGTAAATATCATGTGTTAAATCACTCCTCAAAAACCATGTCCATGGTAATTGAAACAGAAATCTTTAGCTGTGATGTAATACAAATCATCAAAAATGTCACTTTCTGTGCTTTCTATTCAGTAAACATGCAATAATCATCTATTAAGTGTTGAACTCTAGGGAAGAGATTTAGTCCCACTTAGTCTCACTCACCAAAGGGTTATTATTTGAGGAGAGAGAACCATAATTGTAATTAAAGGCAGAAATAAGTGAAAGAAATGTCAAAACACTAAAATGGGAATATAGGGATTGAAAAAATATGTATTCATGAAGATCAGCTTTGCTGAAGTTATGAGTCTAGGGAGAACAAGTCTTCACTCTTCTGTGAGAGATGGAATCAGCCTTTTCACCCCTCTCTGAGCTATACTGTTGAATTTTCTAGTTGTTTTCCTAGTGGAGATGTCAGCTCCTTAATCTTTATTAATAAGAGCCTTTATTGAGACAGACACCATCTTAGAAGCCAGTGAAGTGGATATGACTAAGAAACATATCCTGCCTGAAGAAGGTTACAGCAAAAAAAATCTATACACCCTTCTTTTCACATACTGTGTATGAGCATCCTGAGCTTTCTTTTATTCAAACTATTTAACTCTGAAATTCCATAGCTGTTCTTTCTGATTTGTATTCTGCATATCTTAGCGTCACCCGTTATAGCATTAACAATTGTTCATTTAAATTCTGTACTTGTTTCATTTAATATAGCTAAGTCCCATAAGGCGATGGTACAGATATATTTAGAGAGTTGAGAAAAGGCAGATAATAAATATAAACTGGATGGCTCTATCACGACTTGGAAACAGTGTATTGATGCAATCAGATTTTCATTTAAAACTGATTACTCAAACTACAGTGTGAGAAATGTGTTTGGCTTATTTGGGTGGAGTAGTGGTAAGATGAGTGTAGGAGAGCAGATATGAATATCTTAGTAAGGCAGAGGAGTAAAAGTGGCCTTTACTATGGAAATATTAGCATGATGGAGCAAAGTTCTCAAAAAGTCTATGATTAGGAGGAAGAATTCACAAGAATTTTAAAAATTCATTTACAGTTTGTCTAGGTTAGGGTGGGCTATCACTGATGACTTTCAATTTTGTCAGCTGATATCAGGCATTATACCATGCATAGTTTGCTCAGGCTGCCATAACAAAATACTACAGACCGGGTAAATTAAATAAGAGAAATTTATTTTCTCACAGTTCTGGAGGCTGGAAGTCCAAAATCAAGCTGCCAGCAGGGTTGGTTTCTGGTCAAGCCTCTCTTCCTGGCTTGCAGACTTCTGCCTTCTCACTGTCTCTTCACATGGCCTTTCCTCTGTGCAAATGTGGAGAGAGAGATCTCCTGCATCTCTTCATCTTCTTTTAAGGACAACAGTCCTATCAGATTATGGCCCCACCCTTATGATCTCATTTAACCTTAATTATCTCCTTAAAAGCCCTGTCTCCAAATACAGTCACCTTGAAGGTGAGGTCTTCAACATATGGATTTTGTGGGGATACAGTTCAGTCCATAACATCTCAGGGTCAACATATATTTTATGACTGGAAAAAGCAGGTTAAAAGTGTGGATTATTGCAAAAGCAAGTTAAAGTGTGGATATTTTCCCCTAGTCTGTGAGTTTTCTTTTCACTTTCTTGATGGTGTCTTTGAAATATTTTAATTTTATTAAGTCCCATATATTAACTTCTTTTATCACTTGTAACATTTGGTTTTATATAAAACAGAATTTGCTAATGTAAATAGTAGTTTATGATTGTATAGTCAGAAAACCACATAAGTGATTCAAATTAGTTTTACTTATATTAAAGGTTCTATCGGCCAAAATTATGTTCAGCTATATAAAATAGAAAACATAAATAACAGTATCAAATATAATATTTTATTTGTTCCAGGTTTCTGATGGGTTCAGAATATTTCCAAAAATATTTTTTAACCAACTCAGACAACGGAATTGCTGATTGGTTGTTGGAAGGGATCTTGCCTACATTCCCCAGTCACCTAGAGCCCAGAACAAAGATCTGGCCAAATCTCTGCCCAAAGGCATTACGCCAGGGAACCTTGACCCCATGTTTCTGTTTCAACATGCCACTTAAGAAAAATAGCATCAGAAATACCACTGATGAGAGCAGTAGTAGGGTATCAACCTGCCAGCAGAAAGCAAGACAGCAGGTTTAGTTACTATATAGCAACTCTATTAATAGAGTTAGGATTCCAAAGAACACAGGGTTATATATCAACAAGGCCAATAACAGCACGTGCTCTTTTTGACCAGTTTGGTTTATGCAACCACAGTGGAGCTGGGGATGGGATTATCTTCACTAAAACATGCACATGTTTGCACACTTCATTGCTGGGAGAATTAAGTGATGTTGATGTGACTTCACTGAAAGCACCGGAATGTCCACAGAGCAGGTCAGTAGCAAAGAATCCACCTTCTGGAAGAAAGTAAAGCAACAGATTTAGAAGAGATATTTCTACTATATTAAGAGTCAGAATTCCCATTTTTTAAAAATACAGAGCTTGTTAATCAATGAAGCCAATATCAATCCATCCATCGGGTACTTGAATATGGTAACCTTTCATTAGCTTAGTTTATACAAACCCAGAGTAGCTGAGGAAAGAATTAATTTCACATGAACTTCACCAATTCAGATTATATGAAGGGCAGTTCTCCAAAGGAAAGCTGCAATGCAGTTCACTAAAACAATGGGAATGATTCTGAGCAGTTAAAGCTAATGATGGGGCTTCCCTGGTGGCGCAGTGGTTGAGAATCTGCCTGCCAATGCAGGGGACACGGGTTCGAGCCCTGGTCTGGGAAGATCCCACATGCCACGGAGCAACTGGGCCCGTGAGCCACAATTACTGAGCCTGCGCGTCTGGAGCCTGTGCTCCGCAACAAGAGAGGCCGTGATGGTGAGAGGCCCGCGCACCGCGATGAAGAGTGGTCCCCGCTTGCCGCAACTGGGGAAAGCCCTCGCACAGAAACGAAGACTCAACACAGTCATAAATAAATAAATAAATAAATAAAAGAACGTGAATTTCTTTAAAAAAAAAAAAAAGCTAATGATGTCCACTGGAGTCCATCTTTAGCTCAACTTACTGAAAACCAACCTACTGAAAGTGAATTTTCCAAATGAGTCATTAAATGAATGGCCAATTTGCAAATGCCTACATTGCAAAATTATCAAGTCTCCTAAAACCAATGACCAAATAAAAAGGCATACCAAAAATGGTTATAAGAACAATGTTAATGTCCATTATCAGTGTATGAAGATGAAAAACATTATTTTGAACACTAAGTGCATTCAGAAAGAATTTCACCATGATAAAAAGTTCAACATATTATGTAAATATGAGTCTATGAGTCTATTTTAACTGTTAGTGTTCAAATGCTATTTCATATTTTAAAAATCTTTAAACATTTCAGCATTCAAATATAGTATTTTATTTATTTATTTTTAATTTATTTTTGGCTGCATTGGGTCTTTGTTGCTGCGTGCAGGTCTTCTCTAGTTGTGGCGAGCGGGGGGGCTACTCTTTGTTGCGGTGCGCGGGTTTCTCATTGTGGTGGCTTCTCTTGTTGCAGAGCACGGGCTCTAGGCGTGTGGGCTTCAGCAGTTGTGGCTCACGGGCTCTAGAGCGCAGACTCAGTAGTTGTGACGCACGGGCTTAGTTGCTCCGCGGCACGTGGGATCTTCCCGGACCAGGGCTCGAACCCGTGTCCCCTGCATTGGCAGGCAGATTCTTAACCACTGCGCCACCAGGGAAGTCCCTAGTATTTTAATTTAATCAATTTACTTTAAATTTGTTTTGCAAATTCACATATGTATCACTGATAAATATTGGCTTTGAGGAATTAATTACATGATTCAATAAGAATCATCCCTAATAGGCAAATTCATTTCTCTTCTGCAAACCTTTGAAACTTACATTAATTTTGCAGCAGTTTGCAGTATTTCCAACATTTTTTATTCACAAAACAAAATTACAGCATTTCCTAAGTGACTCCATAGTTGCAACTAATTTTAGACTTGGGGGGTATCTTCTGGTTATATGATCAATTTATTAACTAAATGACAAATTTAATTTAGCTAAATGACTATACACGTTTAAACTAGTTATTTAAAATTCTACTTCACTTTAGATGCTTTCATTGAAATTGAGTTATTTTATTTCATTTAAATTAAAAGAAAAATGGTGAGATTCCTGCTATTCTGGCATTCTTGACAGTAGGCACTCAGACCACATCATCAAGAATCTTAGCTAGGTTCCCAATTTATCTATGTTGGTTTAATTCTCAAAATATCTCCCTTCAAATAGTAGCCCTAGATGTGAAACCAGTGGTTCCCCAAACCAGCAGCACCAACATCACCTATGCACTTGTTAGAAATGCAGAATCCCAGACCCCACTCCAGATGTACTGAATCAGAAACTCTGGGGACAGAGGAGGGGTTCAGTGTCTAAGTTTTAACAAGCCTCCCAGGTGATTATATGCATGCTAACATTTGACGGTCACCATAATTGCATGTGAAATAACACTTACTGTGCTTTTTGACACAAGAGGATCCTCTTTTGACCACTGAAGTTTCAGAGCTTCCAGAGCAGCCAATATCACTTCCTCCTATCATTCTAGGAGCCTAAAGTGTGCATGCAGAAACTGCCACATGTATTAGTTCCTTCAGCTCTCTTTTGCTTTGTGAGCTCCTTGTTATTCTCAGAGAATATTTTTACTAATGGATCATCTCCTGTCATATCTTGGACCAATCATCCAAACAGCTATCTTGGGATGAGTAGACTTTCTCGGGGAGCCTCTTTTCTTTTAGAGGTTTGAAGACCACTCATTGTGTCTGTAATGAATTTACTGCTGAGCTGGCCTGGATGGGGGAAAAATTCCTGAAGCCCCTTGCACTTGGCTTGAAACATGGGAAAAGCAATCTTTCTCCTCTTACAAGTGTGGAGAAAATGCCTGTCAGGGTGGCAAGTCTTTCAGCCACCTTTCACCTCAACTCTTTTATATTGCTTAGTTGAGTGACGTGTTAATGCCTGCAGAACCAGTTTTGGTCCAGTTCCTTTGCAAGGTCATCCACCACTCACTTCAGAATATAGGGGTATTTGGCAGGTATAGATTCAGCCTTTGGAATCTCCAACAAACTCTCATGTAAGAAAAACTGCTGCTTTCAACATCCAGTTCAATGCAGGTTTTCAGGGATATGTTTGACCCACAATGGCTTCACTCATAACACCTTTACCTATAGGCAATACGGGTAGATGCATCCTCTCCAAGAGTGAGGAAACGGGCCTAGGGCAACCACAAAGCAGTAGTGGCTACATACTGCTGTGGCCTAAGATTTACCATCAAGAAAGGGTTTACCTGCCAAGAAGGACATGGGGTAGGCACCTTCATCCGGTGTGAAACCTCCTCCTCCTTGCAGTTAAGAGCACAGACTTGGGGTTCTGCTTTTCTAGGTTCCAATCTGAGCTCTGCCACCTAATGGCCCTGAGGCTTCAGAAAGCAATTTAATTCTGATCAACACTACTGAATTTTGGTAGACGGCGGATACTTCAATGTTCTCCATGCAGTGAGCTGAAATGAGATGATAAACATAAAGCCTTAGTATAACTCTTGGTACATAACATAGTAGTTCTCATTATTAGTTATATTAAACAAACAGCAGCCTCAGGAGGGTGGACTAGAGCAGTAGTTCTCAAGAGGTGATCCTGAAACCAGCAGTGGCATAGCCTAGAATCTTCTTAGAAAGCAAATCCTCAGGGGTCCCACTCAATCAGACAATCCAGTAGGGATCAGTAACCTGAAAATTCTAGCCTAAAAAAATATTTTTTCATAGTTCTCTCTCTTTAGAAGTAGGGCATCCTTCTCAATGGCATACTCAGATCTTTCCATAGCGTAGTGATTCTCGAAGTGTGGTCCCTGATCAGCATCAGCTTAACAGTGGTTAGAGATGCAAATTCTCAACCTCACCTACAGAGACCTACCTAAACAAACTCAGAGGGTGAGGCTGGGCCAACCAATCAGATTTAACAAACCTGCCAGGGATTGAATGCCTGCCCAAGCTTGAGAACACTTCCCTGGATCACTGGTTCTCAATACTTTTTGCAAAATGGAATCCCCAGATGATTCTGATTAATTTGACATGAGATAGTAACTGGGAAACAAAAATTTTCAAAGCTACCTTGAGGATTCTAATATGCAGGAAGTTTGAGAACCACTGCTCTAGCCTGCGCTGCCCAACTTTACCAAAGGGAGCAGAAGCAGACCTCACCTCTTCAGAAATCTCAAGAAAAGACCTCACACTGACCCCAAATGGGTTATGTGCTCACCTCTACTGCAAATATTTTGGTAAGGGGGATAGAGGATTGATTGATGGAACCTCTGCATTCTCACCCTTAGTGTGTGGGGAAGGGTGAACTACACTAAAATAACTTAGAATTAAATTCACGGTGATTGATTCCTAAAAGTGGAATCGTAAATTTGGGGACAGGGTAGTTCTAATAGCAAAGAACAAATATGCAATTAAATAAATGTTTGGGAGGAATTTTTACTGACAAATATTTTGTTAGTATTTTCTACTTGTCTGTTCAATTTATGCTTTCAATGATTATCATGGTTGCATTCATCTTTTCTTCCTGATTGTGAAGTAAAGTTCAAAGTTACTTTTTCTAGAAAAATATTTGTTTTCCGAATTATTAATATAGAATTGCATAAGGATTTGTCACATTTTTTCAATTTCTCATATATTCTGGTCACAATAATTTTGTAATTCATACACTCATTCCATCTTCTGTCAGGTTAAATTTGTTGTACATGCTGAAGTCATGACTATATGCTCATATATATTACCAATATAAAAATTATCACCATAAATATTTAAAAGTACTCTTAGAAGTTGAAATCAATTGAAGTAGACAAAAATAGGTATTTAGGCATAAAAAATTTAGAAAGTAATCAAGATAACTATTTTATAGGTGTGTTGATAATCATGACTGTATATATTTGTAAGCACTGCAAGGTAACTGAAACATTAGGTACAAAGAATTGATACAATGGCAAAATTTAAAAATTATCCAGAGTTATAAAGCTATTCATATATAACAAAAATATAAATTATATATGAAAAAAGGTACCATACATAAGAATATGAATTTATAAATTCTGCTGTAAAAATTCAAAATTGGCAGGCCTGAGTTGCTAAAAACCTGTACCTGGCAGAGGTCTTCAGTACTAAGGATGGATCTGCTCCACTCAGCCCTTAGATGTCCACTGGGATAGGAATCTTTGTACGCCTGAGGCTTTGGACCACACCACATAGTTGATCCTATCAGTGTGATTTGGGGGCAATGTCTGTTTGTTTAGGCCTGGGGCTATGCACCACACTGTATCATTTTGACCTCTGTCACACTGGTGCTGGAGAAGGAGGAGCTAAGGTCAGTCATGGGGACTCTCCATGCCTAAGTGACCAAGGTTAGGGGGATCTTACCTGGTTGGCAACACTTGCACATGTGGTCACACATCAGCTCTGGGAGGATTCAGCTCAGTGAATGGGACTCCACTGAACAGGACGACTGGGGGGTTCTGTCTAGTTTCTCCTGGATTCCTCTTTAACGCCCCATTTCACTTTGCTGCTTTTAATAAGTATTCTTTCGCTGCCATAAACTGGAAGCATAAGCTTAACAGCTTTTCTGAGGTCTGTGAGTCCTTTCAAAGAAACACTGAACCTGAGGGTGGTCTTGGAGACCCCAGACAGTCCGATGAGTAAATGATGTCCTACATGGACAAGCTTTCCCCAACTCTAATTACATGAGAATAAGCAGTTTGATGTGAGGTTACCCTCACTGAAATCCCTCAGGCCGTTGCCTAAATCCAGGAGAAGGATACGCAGAAGGAGGCCTGACTCCAAGCTCCTGATTCAACAGGCCATCATCTTGTAGGAGGACAGCACTGGAATTCCCACAGGGCCTGACAGGACTTAGGAGTCAACTCTCTGGAAGAAAGCAGAGTAGCAGATTCAGAAGACAGAGTTCTATGATATATATTAAGTTTTGATGCCAAATTTTAAAATAGAGATGTTTATATAGTATCAGGGTATCCAGCTTCAATCCACTGGATAGGTGAACACGGCCCAATTTGGATCCGTTTGGTTTCTCCAGCACCAGCGGTGTTGGGGATGGCACTGACTCTACTTAAAGCTCAAAAATGGAGATTTTTAGGAAGTGCAATTGCCCAAAGTAAACCTGCAATGCAATTTTTCAACCCAATGGCAGTTTTCTGAGCAAGTAAACCTACTGATGTCCACTAGAATCCATCTTTAGCTCAACTTACAGAAAGTAAAGGTGCTTTAATTTAATTTTCCAAATGAGTAATTCTCTAAATAAGCAATTTGACAAATAACCAAATAAAATATATCAAAAAGAGATATAATAACTTTGTTAATGTCATTACTATCTAGGGATCAAAACTATTTTTCATGTATTAAATATCTTCAGAAAAGCATATTTCAGTATAACACAAGTTCAGCACATTAAAAATGAATCAGTCTGTTTTGATAAAATTTTTAAAATTCCATTTATGACAATTTTATAAACCTTCAAATCAAACATAGTATATTTAATTTTGTGAATTTCCTTTTAATGTGCCTCTTACAATGTCATATTTGACTTCAATAAATATTCATTTCTAGGAGCTAAACATGTGAATCAGGAAGATCTTAAAAAGATGGATTCATTTTTCTTCTGGAACTTTGAATATAGCTAAAGTCAGTTAGTTGACGAAGGTGGGTAGATCATTTTTTAAGAAAACTGAAAATTTTAGTATTTACTGACTGACAGGATATTTACACATAATTATGTACACCTGTATGATTTTGATTTTATAAGGAAGTTTTAATCTGAATGACAAATTTAATTTATATATAAATACACACACACACATACATTGTAACTTAATTTAAATTCCCCTTTCCTTTTGAGGCTTGAATTCAGATGTCATTATTTCTAACCATATAAACTAAAAAGTACCTCAGTGATATTCCGGCTACTCTGGCATTCCTGAAACTCAACTTCAGACCATGACATGGAATGTGTGGGTTTCAATTTCTCTACGCTGCTCTTCTCAGGAATTCTTCCTTCTCACGGTAGCCTCACATGCGGCATCACTGATTTTCACAGTGTGTAACCCAAAACAGCAGCATTAACATCACCTTACACTTGTTGCGGTGCAAAACCGGGTTCTACCTCACACTCACATATACGTCATCATAAACTCTAGGAGTACAAGACGGCCCAGCACTCCTGCTGCCACAGCAGCGTGCACAGCGCTCGATGAGAAGCAGCCAGACTGCAAATGGGAAACACTCACTGTGTTCTACGGAACCCAAGGGTCTCCTCTTGATCCTGTACTTCCGGAGTCTCGCGGGCAACCACCACCACTGCTTCCCAGCACTCCTGAGGCTTCGCGTGCACAAGCTGCCGAGGACTGGACTTCCTTCAGCTGCCTCTGGGTTTGTAACCTCCCGGTTCTTCTCACAGAAAAACATTAACGAAGGAACATCGCCACTGCTAAGGGAGAGCCCAGCGTTGAGCAGAGACCTGTGGACGAGTGAACTTCCTGGGGGAACTGCTTGTCCTCAAAAGTTTAAAGGCCACTCACGTCCTCTGCAGTGAGTGTACCGCTGAGCTGCCCTCACTGGGGCAAAGTTTCCGACGCCTCATGAATTTGGCTTAAAACAAGGAAAAAGCACACTCACCCCCCCCCTACCATGAGGATGGAGAATATTCTTGCCATGAAAAACCCTCTCCCAATATTCTTTCCACTTTTTCCACCTCAACTCATGTCTCTGGATTGTGAGCTATACTAATGCCGGCAAAACCAGATTCGGTCAGGCCCCTGGCATATACTCCTGCACCTCACTTTAGAATGGGAGGGTACTGTGGAATCTGGGGCCAGACTCGCCTCAGAGGACCTGTTGCTTGCAGCATACAAAACCATGCAAGTATCTGGGGGGGTGTCTGACCCACGGCACCGGCGCTCCCGACGCTTCTAATTGTTGGCACGCTCAGTGCAAATTTCCCTCTTCCCCAAGAGGTATAGAGGCATACCTGAAGCTACCACAAAGCAGTAGTGGCTGCATACTGCTGTGGCTCAGATTTACCACAGGGAAGACGTTTACCTTCCAAGATAGCACAGGCCTTGCACTTCCATTTGCTGTGAAACATCCTCTTTATTGCCTCCAAAAGCACAGGTTTTGAGTCCTGCTTTTCCAGAGTCCAAGAGGAGCTCTCCCCGTTTTTTCCTTTTTTCTGAAATAAATTATTTATATCTTATCCTCAGCTTCTGTATTCTTCATTGTGTTTTATTTCTGTATCTTCCTAATGCAGTGAAACTGAAATGAGATCACAAATGAAAGCCTTAGTACGATTCCTGCTAAACAACACAGTAGCTTTGTTTACTTCTTTACCCAAATTTCACACTCAGTCTAAAATGTTCAAAGGAGATTTAGAAAACACAGTAGATATTCTCAAAATGTAATCCTCCCCGAAACAGTAGTCACATGAACAGGAGTCCTTTGAACTACAAATTCATAGAAGTTCCACATACACATACTTGTCTGTAAGACCTAAGTAAGCTAAGAATCCTATGTTTTTGTTTTTAAACTTTTTATGTTATTCTCTCATCAGAAAAAGAGGAACTTTTTTACTGGCATTTTCAGAATTTAACTCATAGAATAGAGCAGTTGTTCTCAAAGTGCGTGGTCTCCTGATCAGCAAGATCTGGGCACCTGTTAGAGATGCAGATTCTTACCCCACCCTCCCAGACCTAGCTAGTCAGACACACTGAGGAGTGGAGCACCCAAGGTTGATTTTAACAAGTACTTCATTGTTTCCCAGGAGTGCCAGAGTTTGAGAAAACTATTTCCCTGGATCAAATGTTTTTAATGTTATCAGCAAATAGGAATCCCTTAGACATTGTTTTAAAAAGCAACTGAAGCATGGTTTTTACACCTGGAGAACCTGATTAATTTAACTGTGCAGCCTGAGCAACAGGTGTTTTAAACTTTGGTGATTCTAATCGCCAGTAAGTTAGGGAATTACGACTCAAGAATTATCATGCCCATCTTTATGGAAAAGCACGAGGAAGGACCTTGTCTTCCAAGAATCCTCAATTAAAGGCCTCACACTGATACAACCTAAGTTATGTCCTCACACTAACTCCAAGCATTTGGCCTTGGGAAGAGAGGACTGACCAGGGGAGGCTTGGTATCTCACAGATGCTCTTTGGGGAAGGGTCAGCTATCAATGAAATTAATCTAGTTACTGTATATATTACATATGTTTTAATGAATATGCATATATCAATTACTGCTAAAATTCTATTTTCCATTTTAAGCTTTGACTTTAAATTTATTTTTTTCCATTTGACTTTCTTTTTAATGTTGAGATGTGTGCTATTGTGGTAATCTGACACCAGGCTAGCAGATCACTTATCCCTAGGTTCCCAATTTATCTACCTTTTTTTCCCTTCCAGTTTGATTGAGATGTAATTGCCTAAAGGACTGTATAATTTTAGGTGTGCAAAATAATGATTATATATATAGTCTGTGGTGATATTATCTTCAGATATTTTCCTACAAATGGCAGCCTTACATGCTGCATCTGTGGTTACCAGAGGATTACTCAAAACAGCAACTGTAACATCACCTTTGCACTTGTGAACATGCATAACCAAACCCCACATCAGACATGCAGAATCATAAACTCTGGAAGTAGAGGAGGGTCCAGCAATCCTGTTTCCACAAACGTGATGCATAATGATGTATGAGAACCAACCACACCTGACATAACACTTACTGTGTTCTTTGGAATCCAGAGGATCTTTTCTTGATCCTTTATTTTCTTAGACTCTAGACCAGCCAACACCACTTCTTCCCAGCACACTATGAAGCTCCAGTGCGCATGCAGAAACTGCCAAAGATGGGACTCCCTTCAGCTGTCTCTGAGTTGGTAACCTCCTGGTTGTTCTCAGAGAAAACATTCATGAAGGATTATCTCTAATGATAAGGTAGATCCCAGCTTTGAACAGGGATCTTTGGACTAATGAACTTTCTGGGAAAACTTCTTTTTGTTAGAAGTTGAAGGCCACTCACTGTGTCTGCAGTGAGTGTACTGCTGAGCTGGCTTCACTGGGGTAAATTTTTTTTTTTTTTATTAATAGACTTTTACTTTTTTTTTTAAAAGTATTTGTTTATTTATGGCTGTGTTGGGTCTTCGTTTCTGTGCGAGGGCTTTCTCTAGTTGTGGCAAGCGGGGGCCACTCTTCATCACGGTGCGCGGGCCTTTCACTGTCGCGGCCTCTCTTGTTGCGGAGCACAGGCTCCAGACGCACAGGCTCAGTAATTGTGGCTCACGGGCCCAGCTGCTCCGCGGCATGTGGTATCTTCCCAGACCAGGGCTCGAACCCGTGTCCCCTGCATTGGCAGGCAGACTCTCAACCACAGCGCCACCAGGGAAGCCCATGGGGTAAATTTTTGAAAGCCTCTTGCACTTGGCTTGAAATAAGTGGAAAGCAGACTCTCTCTTCCTCGCATGAGGTTGGAGAACATTCCTGCCATGAACTCTCTCCCGATAGTCTTTCCGCTTTTTCCACCTCAACTCTTTATATCTCTGGGTTGAGAGGTAAGCAAATACCTGCAGGACCACTTTTGGTCAGGCCCTTGGCAAGATAAAGGAGCACCTCACTTTAGAATAGGAGGGCGCTTGGCATGGATCGTTTTGGCCTTTGGAATTTAGCGCCAAGCTCTCCTATGAACGGAGCTGTTGCTTTCAACATCCAGAGCCATGAAGGTATTCAGGGGTGTCTGAGTACATCCACTCCAACACTTTTAATTATTGGCACACTTGGTGCATTTTTACATCTTCCCCAAGAGGCTACCACAAAGCAGTAGCGGCTGCGTACCGCTGTGGCTCAGATTTTCCATGGAGAAGACACGGACCTGCCCAGAAGGGCAGGGGCCAGTCACCTTCATTAGGTGTGAAATGTCGTTCTCATCATCTTCAAGAGCACAGGTTTTGGGACTTACTTTTCTAGTTTTCAATTGGAGCTCAGCCACTTTTTTCCTGTGGCCTGAGGGACTTTATTTCTGATCCTCAGTTTCTTTTTTGCCAGAAGGGAAATATTTCAGTATCTTCCGCATGCAGTGGAGCTGAAATGAGATGAGAATTATAAAGCCTTAGTACATCTCCAGGTACACAATATAGAAGCTGTTAGTAGTCATGTTAATATCACCCAGTCTAAAATTTTCAAAGGAGGTGTATAATTTACCTCAGTAGTCCTACAAATGTGATCCACCCAACATCAGCACTAGCATAACCTGTAATCTTTTTAGAAATCAAATTCCCAGGTGGCCCTTATGTGCAGGCCTACCTGGAAGACCTCAGTAGCCTAAAATTCTATTCTTTAAAAACAAAACAAAAAAACCTCTTATGCTACACTGTCATCATTAGCAGTGCAACTTTGTCACTGGCATATTCAGATTTTACCTCGTAAGAGTGGAGCAGTGGTTCTCAAAATATGGCCCCCAAAGCAGCAACACCTGGGCACTTGGTAAATATTCCAATACTCAACCCCACTCACCCAGACCTATACAGTCAGTGAGTCCAAGGGAATAGTATGGTCAACCAATGTGGATTATAACAAGCACTCCGTTAATTCCAATGAATGCCATACTTTGAGAAACCTCTTCCACTGATGACTTGTTTTCAATATTATATACAAACACGAATCCCCTGGGGATTCCTTTAGACCTGATACAATGGTTTTTACAGTTGGAAATTCTCATTAATTTGAAGTGCGGTGTGCCCTCATTGGCAGGTGTTTTAACCTTTTACCTGGACATTATCATGTGCAGTTAGTTTGTGAACCACTGCCTTAGGCCTAACCTGTACAACTTTACCAAGTAACGTGGGAAAAGACTTTGTCTTCCTAGAAATCTCAGGAAAAGACCTCATATCACCCTAACATGGTTATGTGCTCAGCCCAACTCCAAGCTCTTTGGCCTGGGGGACAGAGGATTGTTTGATGGACTCTCTGCATTCTCAGTTATAGCATGTGGGGGAGTGTCAGCTCCTCTTAAGCAACTCGTCCTGAAAATCAGGGTGAATGGTCCCTAAAGGGGATTTATAAACTGAACAGAGAGGGAGAGTCAACAATAAGTGTCTAATTAAATAACTGCTTCATAAGAATGCTTATTGCCATGTTTTTGTTAGTATGTTCTAGCTTGTCTACCTGTTTGCATTTTGTTTATGCTTTCAGTGGA
Source organism: Balaenoptera musculus (assembly GCF_009873245.2). Taxonomy (NCBI): domain Eukaryota; kingdom Metazoa; phylum Chordata; class Mammalia; order Artiodactyla; family Balaenopteridae; genus Balaenoptera; species Balaenoptera musculus. The sequence goes on from NC_045806.1 coordinate 22,940,462, forward strand.
TAAACCTGACTTATCATGACTACATTCATCTTTAGTTCTCAACTGTGAAGCAAAACCTAAATTCCTTTTTTTTTTTTAAGTTAATGATACAGAATTACAAAAACATAATATTTTTCAATTTCTTGCATATTATTGTCGCTATAATTTTTAAATTTATATAAATGCTTATTCTTTCTCTCATGTTAATTTTGTTGAACATGCTGAAGGCTTCCCTATTTTCTCATTTAACAGTGTGAATATTATCACCCCTAATATTTAAAAGCTTTCTCACAAGTTCAAATCGATTTCAGCAGACAAATTAAGAATTAAGGGGGGGAGGAGAGAAGATGGCGGAAGAGTAAGACGCGGAGATCACCTTCCTTCCCACAGATACAGTAGAAATACATCTACACGTGGAACTGCTCCTACAGAACACCCACTGAACGCTGGCAGAAGACGTCAGACCTCCCAAAAGGCAAGAAACTCCCCCGGTACTTGGGTAGGGCAAAAGAAAAAAGAAATAACAGAGACAAAAGAATAGGGACGGCACCTGCACCAGTGGGAGGGAGCTGTGAAGGAGGAAAGATTTCCACGCACTAGGAGCCCCTTCGCGGGCAGAGACTGCGGGTGGCAGAGGGGGGAAGCTTCGGAGCCACGGAGGAGAGCGCAGCCACAGGGGTGCGGAGGGCAAAGCGGAGAGATTCCCGCACTTCCCGCACGGAGGCTCGGCGCTGACCAGCACTCACCAGCCCGAGAGGCTTGTCTGCTCAGCCGCCGGGGCGGGCGGGGCTGGGAGCTGAGGCTCGGGCTTCGGTCGCAGGGAGAGGACTGGGGTTGGCGGCGTGAACACAGCCTGAAGGGGTTAGTGCACCACAGCTAGCCGGGAGGGAGTCTGGGGAAAAAGTCTGCAGCTGCCGAAGAGGCAAGAGACTTTTTCTTCCCTGTTTCCTGGTGCGCGAGGAGAGGGGATTCAGAGCGCCGCCTAAACGAACTTCAGAGACGGGCGCGAGCCGCGGCTAACAGCGCGGATCCCATAGCAACAGGGGCGCAGAGGGAAAAACGGAGAGACTCCCGCACAGAGGCTCGGCGCCGAGCAGCGCTCACCAACCCAAGAGACTTGTCTGCTCCCCCGCCGGGGCGGGCGGGGCTGGGAGCGGAGGCTCGGGCTTCGGTTGGATCGCAGGGAGAGGACTGGGGTTGGCGACGTGAACACAGCCTGAAGGGGTTGGCGCACCACAGCTGGCTGGGAGGGAGACCAGGAAAAAGTCTGCAGCTGCCGAAGAGGCAAGAGACTTTTTCTTGCCTCTTTGTTTCGCGGCGGGCAGGGAGAGGGGATTCAGAGCGCCGCCGAAACGAACTCCAGAGACTGGCGCGAGCCGCGGCGGTCAGCGCGGACCCCAGAGACGGGCGTGAGACGCTGGGGCTGCTGCTGCCGCCTCCAGAAAGTCTGTGTGCGAGCACAGGTCACTCTCCGCGCCGCCCCTCCCGGGAGCCCGTGCAGCCCGCCACGGCCAGCGTCCCGTGATCCCGGGACAACATCCCCGGGAGAACGCACTGCGCGCCTCAGGCTGGTGCAACGTCACGCCGGCCTCTGACGCCGCAGGCTCGCCCCGCCTCCTCTGTACCCCTCCCTCCCCGCGGCCTGGGTGAGCCAGAGTCCCCGAAGCACCTGCTCCTTTAACCCCGGCCTGTCTGGGCGGGGAACAGACGCCCTCAGGCGACCTACACGTAGAGGCGGGTCCAAATCCAAAGCTGATCCCCAGGAGCTGTGCGAACAGAGAAGAGGAGGGGAAATCTCTCCCAGCAGCCTCAGAAGAAGCGGATTAAAACTCCACAAACAACTTGATGTGCCTGCATCTGTTGAATACCTGAATAGACAACGAATCATCCCAAATTCAGGAGGTGGACTTTGGGAGCAGGATATATTAATTTTTCCCCTTTTCCTTTTTTTTTTTTTGTAAGTGTATATGCATATGCTTCTGGGGGAGATTTTGTCTGTATAGCTTTGCTTTATAATAGCTTTATTTTACTTCACTATATTATAGCTTCTTTCTTTCTTTCTTTCTTCCTTCCTTCCTTCCTTCCTTCCTTTCCTTCCTTCCTTCCTTCCTTTCTTTCTATTTTTTCTCCCTTTTACTCTGAGCCGTGTGGACGAAAGGCTCTTGGTGCTTCAGCCAGGCATCAGGGCCGTACCTCGGAGGTGGGAGAGCCAACTTCAGGACACTGGTCTACAAGAGACCTCCCAGCTCCACGTAATACCAAACGGCAAAAATCTCTCAGAGATCTCCATCTCAACATCAAGACCCAGCATCACTCAATGACCAGCAAGCTACAGTGCTGAACACCCTATGCCAAACAACTAGCAAGACAGGAACACAGCCCCATCCATTAGCAGAGAGGCTGCCTAAAATCATAATAAGGCCACAGACACCCCAAAATACACCACCAGACGTGGACGTGCCCACCAGAAAGACAAGATCCAGCCTCATCCACCAGAGCTCAGGCACTAGTTCCCTCCACCAGGAAGCCTACACAACCCACTGAACCAACCTTAGCCACTGGGGACAGATACCAAAAACAACGGGAACTACAAACCTGCAACCTGTGATAAGGAGACCCCAAACACAGTAAGATAAGCAAAATGAGACGACAGAAAAACACACAGCAGATGAAGGAGCAGGGTCAAAACACACTAGACTTAACAAATGAAGAGGAAATAGGTAGTCTACCTGAAAAAGAATTCAGAATAATGATAGTAAGGATGATCCAAAATCTTGGAAATAGAATAGACAAAATGCAAGAAACATTTAACAAGGACGTAGAAGAACTAAAGAGGAATCAAGCAATGATGAAAAACACAATAAATGAAATTAAAAATATTCTAGATGGGATCAATAGCAGAATAACTGAGGCAGAAGAAAGGATAAGTGACCTGGAAGATAAAATGGTGGAAATAACTACTGCAGAGCAGGATAAAGAAAAAAGAATGAAAAGAACTGAGGACAGTCTCAGAGACCTCTGGGACAACATTAAACGCACCAACATTCGAATTATAGGGGTCCCAGAAGAAGAAGAGAAAAAGAAAGGGACTGAGAAAATATTTGAAGAGATTATAGTTGAAAACTTCCCTAATATGGGAAAGGAAATAGTTAATCAAGTCCTGGAAGCACAGAGAGTCCCATACAGGATAAACCCAAGGAGAAAACGCCAAGACACATATTAATCAAACTGTCAAAAATTAAATATAAGGAAAACATATTAAAGGCAGCAAGGGAAAAAAAACAAATAACACACAAGGGAATCCCCATAAGGTTAACATCTGATCTTTCAGCAGAAACTCTGCAAGCCAGAAGGGAGTGGCAGGATATACTTAAAGTGATGAAGGAGAAGAACCTACAACCAAGATTACTCTACCCAGCAAGGATCTCATTCAAATGTGATGGAGAAATTAAAACCTTTACAGACAAGCAAAAGCTGAGAGAGTTCAGCACTACCAAACCAGCTTTACAACAAATGCTAAAGGAACTTCTCTAGGCAAGAAACACAAGAGAAGGAAAACACCTACAATAACAAACCCAAAACATTTAAGAAAATGGGAATAGGAACATACATATCGATAATTACCTTGAATGTAAATGGATTAAATGCTCCCACCAAAAGACACAGGCTGGCTGAATGGATACAAAAACAAGACCCATATATATGCTGTCTACAAGAGACCCACTTCAGACCTAGAGACACATACAGACTGAAAGTGAGGGGATGGAAAAAGATATTCCATGCAAATGGAAATCAAAAGAAAGCTGGAGTAGCAATTCTCATATCAGACAAAATAGACTTTAAAATAAAGACTATTACAAGAGACAAAGAAGGACACTATATAATGATCAAGGCATCGATCCAAGAGGAAGGTATAACAATTGTAAATATTTATGCACCCAACATAGGAGCACCTCAATACATAAGGCAAGTACTAACAGCCATAAAAGGGGAAATCGACAGCAACACAATCATAGTAGGGGACTTGAACACCCCACTTTCACCAATGGACAGATCATCCAAAATGAAAATAAATAAGGAAACACAAGCTTTAAATGATACATTAAACAAGATGGACTTAATTGATATTTATAGGACATTCCACCCAAAAACAACAGAATACACATTTTTCTCAAGTGCTCATGGAACATTCTCCAAGATAGATCATATCTTGGGTCACAAATCAAGCCTTGGTAAATTTAAGAAAATTGAAATCGTATCAAGTATCTTTTCCGACCACAACGCTATGAGACTAGATATCAATTACAGGAAAAGATCTGTAAAAAATACAAACACATGGAGGCTACAGAATACATTACTTAATAATGAAGTGATTACTGAAGAAATCAAAGGGGAAATCAAAAAATACCTAGAAATAAATGACAATGGAGATACGACGACCCAAAACCTATGGGACGCAGCAAAAGCAGTGCTAAGAGGGAAGTTTATAGCAATACAAGCCTACCTCAAGAAACAGGAAACATCTCGAATAAACAACCTAACCTTGCACCTAAAGCAATTAGAGAAAGAAGAACAAAAAAACCCCAAAGCCAGCAGAAGGAAAGAAATTATAAAGATCAGGTCAGAAATAAATGAAAAAGAAATGAAGGAAACAATAGCAAAAATCAATGAAACTAAAAGCTGGTTCTTTGAGAAGATAAACAAAATTGATAAACCATTAGCCAGACTCATCAAGAGAAAAAGGGAGAAGACTCAGATCAATAGAATTAGAAATGAAAAAGGAGAAATAACCACTGACACTGCAGAACTACAAAAGATCATGAGAGATTACTACAAGCAACTCTATGCCAATAAAATGGACAACCTGGAAGAAATGGACAGATTCTTAGAAATGCACAAACTGCCGAGACTGAACCAGGAAGAAATAGAAAATATGAACAGACCAATCACAAGCACTGAAATTGAAACTGTGATTAAAAACCTTCCAACAAACAAAAGCCCAGGACCAGATGGCTTCACAGGTGAATTCTATCAAACATTTAGAGAAGAGCTAACACCTATCCTTCTCAAACTCTTCCAAAATATTGCAGAGGGAGGAACACTCCCAAACTCATTCTACGAGGCCACCATCACCCTGATACCAAAACCAGACAAAGATGTCACAAAGAAAGAAAACTACAGGCCAATATCACTGATGAACATAGATGCAAAAATCCTCAACAAAATACTCGCAAACAGAATCCAACAGCACATTAAAAGGATCATACACCATGATCAAGTGGGGTTTATCCCAGGAATGCAAGGATTCTTCAATATACGCAAATCAATCAATGTGATACACCATATTAACAAATTGAAGGAGAAAAACCATATGATCATCTCAATAGATGCAGAGAAAGCTTTCGACAAAATTCAACACCCATTTATGATAAAAGCCCTGCAGAAAGTAGGCATAGAGGGAACTTTCCTCAACATAATAAAGGCCATATATGACAAACCCACAGCCAACATTGTCCTCAATGGTGAAAAAACTGAAACCATTTCCACTAAGATCAGGAACAAGACAAGGTTGCCCACTCTCACCACTATTATTCAACATAGTTTTGGAAGTGTTAGCCACAGCAATCAGAGAAGACAAAGAAATAAAAGGAATCCAAATCGGAAAAGAAGAAGTAAAGCTGTCACTATTTGCAGATGACATGATACTATACATAGAGAATCCTAAAGATGCTACCAGAAAACTCCTAGAGCTAATCAATGAATTTGGTAAAGTAGCAGGATACAAAATTAATGCACAAAAATCGCTTGCATTTCTATACACTAATGACGAAAAATCTGAAAGTGAAATTAAGAAAACACTCCCGTTTACCATTGCAACAAAAAGAATAAGATATCTAGGAATAAACCTACCTAAGGAGACAAAAGACCTGTATGCAGAAAATTATAAGACACTGATGAAAGAAATTAAAGATGATACAAATAGATGGAGAGATATACCATGTTCCTGGATTGGAAGAATCAACATTGTGAAAATGACTCTACTACCCAAAGCAATCTACAGATTCAGTGCAATCCCTATCAAACTACCACTGGCATTTTTCACAGAACTAGAACAAAAAATTTCACAATTTGTATGGAAACACAAAAGACCCCGAATAGCCAAAGCAATCTTGAGAACGAAAAATGGAGCTGGGGGAATCAGGCTCCCTGACTTCAGGCTATACTACAAAGCTTCAGTAATCAAGACAGTTTGGTACTGGCACAAAAACAGAAATATAGATCAATGGAACAGGATAGAAAGCCCAGAGATAAACCCACACACATATGGTCACCTTATCTTTGATAAAGGAGGCAAGCATATACAGTGGAGAAAAGACAGCCTCTTCAATAAGTGGTGCTGGGAAAATTGGACAGGTACATGTAAAAGTATGAAATTAGAACACTCCCTGACACCATGCACAAAAATAAACTCCAAATGGATTAAAGACCTAAGTGTAAGGCCAGACACTATCAAACTCTTAGAGGAAAACATAGGCAGAACACTCTATGACATACATCACAGCAAGATTCTTTTTGATCCAGCTCCCAGAGAAATGGAAATAAGAACACAAATAAACAAATGGGACCTAATGAAACTTAAAAGCTTTTGCACAGCAAAGGAAACCATAAACAAGACCAAAAGACAACCATCAGAATGGGAGAAAATATTTGCAAATGAAGCAACTGACAAAGGATTAATCTCCAAGATTTACAAGCAGCTCATGCAGCTCAATAACAAAAAAACGAACAACCCAATCCAAAAATGGGCAGAAGACCTAAATAGACATTTCTCCAAAGAAGATATACAGATGGCCTACAGACACATGAAAGAATGCTCAACATCATTAATCATTAGAGAAATGCAAATCAAAACTACAATGAGATATCATCTCACACCGGTCAGAATGGCCATCATCAAAAAATCTAGAAACAATAAATGCTGGAGAGGGTGTGGAGGAAAGGGAACACTCTTGCACTGTTGGTGGGAATGTAAATTGATACAGCCACTATGGAGAACAGTATGGAGGTTCCTTAAAAAAACTACAAATAGAACTACCATACGACCCAGCAATCCCACTACTGGGCATATACCCTGAGAAAACCATAGGTCAAAAAGTGTCATGTACCACAATGTTCATTGCAGCTCTATTTACAATAGCCAGGACATGGAAGCAACCTAAATGTCCATCGACAGATGAATGGATAAAGAAGATGTGGCACATATATACAATGGAATATTACTCAGCCATAAAAAGAAATGAAATGGAGGTATTTGTAATGAGGTGGATGGAGTTAGAGTCTGTCATACAGAGTGAAGTAAGTCAGAAAGAGAAAAACAAATACAGTATGCTAACACATATATACGGAATCTAAGGAAAAAAAAAAAAAAGGCCATGAAGAACCTAGTGGCAAGACGGGAATAAAGACACAGACCTACTAGAGAATGGACTTGAGGATATGGGGAGGGGGTGGGGTGAGATGTGACAGGGTAAGAGAGTGTCATGGACATATATACACTACCAAATGTAAAATAGATAGCTAGTGGGAAGCAGCCGCATAGCACAGGGAGATCAGCTCGGTGCTTTGTGACCACCTAGAGGGGTGGGATGGGGAGGGTGGGAGGGAGGGAGATGCAAGAGGGAAGAGAAATGGGAACATATTGTATATGTATAACTGATTCACTTTGTTATAAAGCAGAAGCTAACACACTATTGTAAGGCAATTATACTTCAATAAAGATGTTTAAAAAAAAAAAAAAAGAATTAAGGCTTAGCAATATTAGAAGGTAATCAGGATAAACCTTTTGTATACATGTAAATAATTATGATTTTAATTATTTGTAAACAAAACCAGACAAGAAAACTTTACTATAATTAATACAAATATTTTATAAGGAGGCAAAATTAAAAATACAGTTTTATAGAACGTTTTCATTCATAACAAAACTGTTGAAGAAAGTATATATGATAAAAGATACCATACATAAAATAACAATAATTTACAAACTGTGCTGTAACGGGTTCCAACTCAGCATGCCTGGGTTGCCTAAAGCACCCACACACCGAAGCTCTTTAGGACTAGCCCTCCTGTGGCTCCTTGGAGATAAATCTGAGTCCTGGGACTCTCCTGCCTGATAAGAGTGTTCATGTACACCTGAGGCTTTGGGCCACCCCAGATAGTTTATGCTAACAATGTGATTTATGATGAAGGTCTGTTTTTGTTTCCCTGAGGCTTTGGGTCTTGCTGTGTCAGTCTGATCTCTGGATGGGGCTGGAGACTGAGTAGTAAGGCTTTCATGGAGATGATCCATGCTATGTACCAAGGACTGAGTCAGCTCATCTTATTGACAATAACTTGCATGTGTGGCCACGCATCAGTCTGGGAGAATTGATCACTTTGTGATTCCACTTGAATAGGACAATTGGAAGCTTGCAGCTGCTCTCTCCTGGATTCCTCTCTATATAACCTTTTCCTTTTTAATTTATTACAATTTGTATTCCTTTGCTGTAATATACTGTAACCATGAGTATAACAGCTTGTCTTGGTTCTGTGAGTTATGGTAATGAATAGTCAAACCTGAAGGTGGTCACAGACTCCCAACACAACAATGAATAAATGACGTCTGAAGTGGACATGCTTTATCTACTCAAAAAGGCATGGAAATTACTAATTGTGTATCAGTCCTCACTTAAACTCCCCATACAGTCTCCTGAAATACAGAACAAAGATATGCTGAGGTAGCAATGACCTCATGCTCCTGCTTCAACATACCATCTTATTCTACACAAGCAGCATTTGATTCTCCAGAGGTCAGGACAGTAGCAACAAACTGACCTCCTGGAAGAATCAAGGGAGCAGATTTAGAAGAGCTATTTCTAGTATGTTAATAACATTAGGAATACAAAATTTTTTTTAAAAAATTAGTTTTATACATTATGGTAGCCAATATCAATCAATCCTTCAGGTAGTTGAATATAGCACTCCTTTTAGTCAGCTTAGTTTATACAGTCCCAGTGGATCAAGGCATAGGATTATCTTCACATAAACTTCATCAATTGAGATTTCTGAAGGACAAATGCTAAAAGGAAACCTATAATGCAATTTTCCAATGCACTGGAAAATTATTCTGGGCAGTTAAAGCTACTGATGTCCACAAGAGTCCATCTTTAAATCAATTTACTGAAATTCAATGTACTGAAATTGAATTTTCTAAATGAGTATTTCCCAAATTGCCAAAATTCACTTTGCTAAATATTCAAGTTCCCTAATAACCAATGATCAAATATAAAGACATACCAAAAATGGTTATAAGAACACACCAAAAATATCTGAAGACAAGAAATATTTTTCTGAATATTAAATATAATCAGAAAGCATATTCCACCATGAAACCAATTTTAGCATTTTTATGTATTAATGATTCAATTTTAACTGTTTATTTTTAAAATTTCATTTCCTTTTCTTGTTTTTTTAAAACCTGTTATTATTCAAATATAGTTTTTAATTTAATAAATTTCCTTTTTATCTACCTTGCAAAATCTCACATGCATCACTAATATATAGTACTGATTTTAAGGAACTAATCACATGGTTCAGAAAGACTCATCTTTCCCAGGCAGATTCATTTCTCTTCCACAAACTTATGAAACTTTCTGCAAACTGATAATGAATGCATCTCTGTCATTTTTATACAAAAAAATTAAAATTTAGCCTTTCCTCAGTGACAGGATAATTGGCACTGATTATGAATTTTTGTATGTTTTGTTATATAATTATTTTATTAATGAAAATGTTCACTTAGTTTAAAGTCCATGTTCATTTTAATGAACTTTCATTTAGAATTCTGCTTTGCTTTGGATGCTTTCACTTGAAATTCAATTATTTAATTTAATTTAAATTAAAAGAAAGCACATGGTGAGATTCCTGCTATTCTGGCATTCCTGACCTAACTGCTCAGATTCTATCATCAGGAATCTCTAAGTTCCTGTATTATCTGTGTTGCTTTTATTCTCAGATGATCTTACTTCAAATAGTAGCCCTTAATGCTCAACTAGTGGTTCTCAGAGTGTGGTCTCCAAACCAACAGCATCAACATCATCTATGCACTCGTCAGAAGTGCAAATCCTCAGCCTCAACTCCAGATCTATTCAATCAGAAATTCTAAGGGTAGAAGGGGTTGGGGGAGGGGGGGTCCAGCCATGTGAGTTTCAACAGCCTTCTATGTGATTACGATGTATGGTAATGTTTGCGAACCAACCAAAATCCCATATAACACTCGGTGTGCTGTTTTGACATGAGAGCATCCTGTCTTGACCCCTGACATTTTGGAGACTCCAGAGCAGCCAATATTACTTCGTCCCATCATTCTATGAGCCTTAAGTGTGCATGCAGAAACCAGCACATGTATGACTGCCTTCAGCTGTTTCTTGAGCGGTAACCTTCTGCTTGTACTCAGAGAAAAATTTAATAATTCAAATAAAAATCTCCTAAAATTCAAGTAAGGATCCTAAGTTTCATGCAGGGATCTTTGGACTAGTGGATTTTCTCTTGGAGCCTCTTTTCTGTAGACGTTCAAAGGTCAATCACTGTATCTGCAACGAGTTTACTACCAAGCTGGCTTCACTGGGGGCAAGCTTTCTGAAGCCTCTTGCATTTGGCTTGAAACAAGGGGAAAGCAGACTTTCTCCCCCTCACATGAGGCTGGAGAGCACTGCTGCCATGAAGAACCCCCTAGCAATATTCTTTCCACTTTTTCCACCTCATCTCTTTTATGTCTCTGGGTTGAGAGATAATCAAATGAATGCAGGACCACTTTTGGTCAGGCCCTTGGCAAGATAAAGGAGCACCTCACTTTAGAATAGGAGGATACTTGGCATGAATGGCTTTGGCCTTTGGAATGTGGGGTCAGACTCTCCTATGAGCAGAGCTGTTGCTTTCAACATCCAGAGCCATGCAGGTATTCAGGGTGTGTCTGACTACATCCACTCCCAACACTTCTAATTACTGGCACACTTGGTGCATTTTTCCATCTTTCCCAAGAGGTGTGGAGACATGCCTGAAGGTACCACAAAGCAGTAGTGGCTGCATACTGCTGGGGCTCAGATTTACCTTATAGAAGAGGTTTGCCCACTCAGAAGGACATGGGGTAGGTGCTTCCATGTGATGTGAAACCTCCTCCTCATCGTGTTTAGAAGCACAGGTTTTCCTAGTTTCCCATCTGAGTTCTGCTACTTATTTGCCCAGGGGCCTCAAGCAAAATATTTAATTCTGACTCTCAGTTTCTTTATTGTTAGACTAGAAATATTTGAATACCTTCCTCATGTAGTGAAGCTGAAATGAGATGAAAATACTAAGCTTCAGTATAGCTTTAGTATGAGCACACAACACAGTAGACACCACGACTATTCGTACTGACCAAATGTCAGTCTCAAAATGTGATCAATAAAAAGCAATAGTGACATAAACTGTAATCTTCTAAGAAATTCTAGTTCTCATGAGGCCCACCACCCAGATCTACCTGTGATATTTCAGTTACCTGAGATTTCTGTCCTTTTTTTAACTAAATTTCTCTCTTCAGAAGCAAAGCATCCTTCTCACTGTCATACTCAGATCCTCACAGAGCAGAGCTGTGACTCTCAGAGTTCGCTTCCAGTCCCACCCAGCCACACCTAATGAAAAGGAAACTCAGATGGTGTGGTTGGGCCAAACAATCTGGATTTTACCAAAGCCACCAGGGATTCGGACCCACACCGAAGTTAGAGAATCACTATTCTCTGGACCACAGTTTTTTAACACTGACTGCCAACTGGAATTCCCTGGGGAGTCTGTAAATACAACTGAAGGACAGATTTTGTAAACCAGAAATTCTGATTTACTTGATATAGGTTATCACCTGAGTAACAGTTGTTTTAAAAATTCCCCTTGGGATTTACTGTGCAGTAAGTTTGTGAGCCACTGCTCTTGGCTTATCCTGTCCAACTTTACCAAATGCAGAAGGAAAAAAGCCTGTCTTTTCATCAATGTCAAGAAAAGACCTCACATGAACCTAATGGGGATTAGGGACTCACCCCTAGACCAAGCACTTTGGCCAGGAGGATGGAGTAATGATTGATGGAGTCATATTTTCTCCCCTGGAGTGTAGGGAAGTGTCAGCTTTAACTTGGACTGAAATTTGAGGTTGTTTCTTAAAGAGGCACAAGAAAATTGGTGACTGGACAGTGGGAAAAGCAAAACATAGATGTGTAATTAATTAATTACTTGCACTTAATTTTTATTGCCATGTCTTTGTTAGTGTTTTCTAGTTTGTCTACTGTTTGTTTTTTATTATTTCAGTGCTTATCATGTTGCATTAATTTCTCTTCTCATTTCTGAAGCACCTTCTAATTTTTCCCTAGAATATATTACTTTTTTTTGTTTTCTGAATTACTGAAATAGAACTGCATAAGAACTTGTCACATTTTTCAATCTCATTTATAACTGATCACAATAACCATTTAACTCATAAAAATGTTTATTCTGTTTTCTCTCTAAATTTGTTGCATACGCTGAAGGGTAGTCTATTTTCTCATTTTAAGTAATCAATGAGAAAATTATCTCCCCAGTCATCTAAAAGTCTTCCCAGAAGTTCCAATCAATTTAACTAGACAAAAATAAGAAATAAGGCCTAGCAGTATCAGAAAGTACTCAAAGATAACTATTTAGGAGATGTGTAAATAGTTGTGATTACAGACATTTATAGGCAAAGCTAGACAACTAAAAGTTATTAGAATTGAAACAAGTATTTTATAAAATAGAAACATAAATATATAGTTGGAAATCATTTTCATATATAACAAAAATCACTAAGAAAATATATAGGACAAAAATCCTATACATATATATATATACATATACATATATATATATATACATATATATATATATATATATATGTATATATATATATACTGTACAGTCAAGGTTAACTTCAAGGCCTGGATTGCCCAAAACCTATACTTGCCTAAGGTCTTCCGGACTGGCCCTTGTCCAGCTCCTGGGATGTAACCTCTGAGCCTTTGAAATATCCTGCCTGATAAGTGTCTTTGTATATCTGATGCTTTGGGCCACACCAGATAGTTGATGGTAACAATACCGTTTATGGTAAATGTCTGTTTGTGTATGCCTGGAGCTCTGAGGTGTGCTGTCTCAGTTTGACCTCTGAATTCCACATCTCAACATACAATGGCACTCTTGCCATTTCTCCCTAGATGGATGAACAATATTTCAAAATCATACATAAAAGGCCAAACTGAGATTTTTATCTCCCAGCCCTGTTTTTTCTTATATACTCTATTATCTCTGTAAACAGTAGCTGTTATGGACTGAAGGTTGTGTCCTCCCAAAACTCATGCTGAAATCCTACCTTAATGGAGGTGGGGCCTTTGGCAGATAACTGGATCATGAGGGTGGAGTCCTCATGAATGGGATTAGTGCCTTTATAATAGGGGTCCCAGAGAGCTCTCTTGCCCTTTTTCTGCCACATGAGGATATAAGAAGACAGCAGCAGTTTGCAACCTGGATGAGGGCCCTCATCAGAACCTGATCATGCTAGCACTTTGATCTCAGACTTCCAGGCTCCAGAACTGTGAGAACTAAATTTCTGCTTTTTATAAGCCACCTAGTCTATGGTACTTTGATTAGCAGCCCTAACTGACTTAAGACAGCAGCCACTAAGCCATTCTGTTATACTAGCCAAAATCTAAGGGGTCAATCTTAACTCTTTTCTTTTACCTACTGTATCTAATCCATTATCAAGTCCTGTATAGTTCCCATATGTTAGCATCTCAACTGAAAAGATACCAAAGGTCAAGTATACCATAGCAACTGCAACTTCACACATGCAAAACTGATAAACATTAAAATTGAAAATCTCATCACTTCCTAAGAATTACAAAGCCTGATTGCTGTCAGTTTCCAAAATTCCTATGCTACAGGCTTTTATACAGCATTAATGTTAGTTCCTAAATAAAATGAATAATTAAGCTGTTATAGACATTTGGCTTTTAATAAAAATTATCCATTAGCTACTGCAATATAACAGGATTATGTGTCACTAAGAACTGATTTGGTTTCCACTAGTGGACCACCAGCAGTTACAACTAGATTTTTCTACTTCTTTAGTCATTTTTTTAATGCATGAGCACTCATGTTAATTATTGAGTTTACTTAACTTACATTTTTAGTATTTATCAAAATTAATATCAATTGCATGACTCAATAATTCAATAAATAATGCATACGATAAATAAAATGAAGTTTTTCATGAGTATGGATTTACTTAAAAATTAAATAAAATAATCTCATATGAAATACTAAATTAGCCTGTAGTGAAATTCCAATTCCTTAATCTGAGATTAGCAGAGGTATCTTGAAGGTGTACTGACTTGTAACTATACTGAGAAAAAAAGTTATATTTGAAGCAAATTTAACACAAATTTATGTTCAAATGATATTTTATAATTATTGTAATGCACTAAAAATCTTTAATATTTCATATTACAGATGTTATTCTAGAAATTTAGAAGGCATGAATTATATACTTCAGTTAACTACTTTAAAAAAATATTAAAATCTTACTTTAAATAAAGGTAAGACAAGAAAAAAAAATTAATTTGACATCAAACATTACAGCACAAAAGTAGAAACAGCTTAGTGGATGAACTTTCTTGATCATTGGTTAAGTAAGATAAAACGTTATCTAAATCTTTCTGAACCTGGTGATAAAGGATTTTAGAGTCGTAAGACTCTCATTGGTACTACAAATACCCAGCCTAGGGATTTCCCTGGTGGTCCAGTGGTTAAGACTCCGCACTTCCAATGCAGAGGACATGAGTTTGATCCCAGGTCCGGGAACTGGGATACCACATGCTGCTCAGCCAAGAAAAAAAAAAAAACAGCCTAAGTGCTTATCTAGATAATCTATTTTGTAACCTTTGTAAAGCATAGCACTGCTCATACCAATGCCTTTAAAAAAACTACTTTGTAAGCCACAAATTACCAACAAAATAAAATCCACAATGCAATAGCCGGCATTCAAGATATTCTGCCATCTGGTTTCCAATTGTCTTCCCAAAATTCTCTCTCACTGTTTTTTCTCACACACTTATGTTCCAGCCAAAATAAATTACCTAGTTTTCCCTGAACATATACTGAGTCTCTGTACCTCAGTGGCTTTATCTCAACTCTTCCAGTGATGCCATCTCATCAACCCCAAATCTAAACCAGCTGTCAAGGTGTAGCTCAGATACCAAGTCAACTATGAAGTCATACCAGATTGCGGTATATGACAGTAATTTCTCCTTCCTCTAAAGTTCCATCATACCCAGTGACACACTGACTGCATTCTAGTATGCATTAAAAGTATTTATGCAGATATCTTACAATGTAAAGTATCCTTTAAGCAGAATCCTTTCTTGATTTATCATTTTTCTTTTCTTCCCCATTAATACTGCCTTACTCACTGAATATTAATTGAATGAATAATTGTCTCACTAAAAGAGAGAAAAGGTAACATTTATGTGAACACTTGAAAGGAAATATCACTCACTGATTTCTTTTCATTTTAATGAGTGTCAGTGTTTCTTGGCTGAATATAAAAATATGACTCTTACATAGCCAGAAATCTTTATGCACCAGTCTCAGAATGGTTAAACTGTTATGAGCTACAATTTAACTGCCAGAAACAAGACCATAGTTTAATTCTTTGTCCTTATTCCTAAAAAAACACTGAAAGGAATATAATTATAATGATCTAAGTAAAGGTAGTATTATACTTAGATTGTTATATTTCAGTCATTCATGTTTTTGAGGAAAAAAACCTGTATTGTTTAAGTTGTACATTTTTTTCCCCAATGGAAGAAGGCCCAGTACTGAGGAACAGAATTTTTCCAAAAAGTGGTGATTCACTCTTCCTTTCCTACTCCTGCTGCCCAATTTGCTCTACAAATATCTCTTTTGAAAAGTGTGCAATTTGGTCCCAGTAAGATTACTCTGTCATTAACCCAAATGAATCCAAAATGAATGGGAAAGAATAAAGAGCAAAGCAAACATAACAGAACTTTGGAAATTAAGACTGCAATGAACCTCGGCTAACAGATAATAAAATTATTATCTAATACAAATAAAAGTATGGAAATGGCAGGTAAATAAATTAATAAAGTGAATTAGCCTAGAACTAAACTCTAGTATATATAAAATTTTAAGATGTACATGTAAAACTTCCAGGTCAGTTGGTTAAAAATATTACTTATTAAATAGTGCTGGGACAAATAATTAACTACTGGAAAAAAATACTATTCACTCTTAACATAAGATACAAAATATAATTTTGAGTAACTTAAAAGATAAATATAATAAAAACATAAATATGACTGATTGTTTATCATAGTTTAGATATTTGAGCAACAGAAGAGAAAATGGTAAAAATCTGAATATACCAAAATAAATTTTCTACCCCTAAAATTCTAAATTCGTTTTAGGTCTTAAAGACTTTCATTGGACAAATAACAAAGATAGAAACAGAGTGACTTGATCTCTGATGCAAAGAAAGCATGATAACAACATCTACAGAAGGATAACTTTTTAAAATATGTACTTCAGGTCCTACTTAGTAAAAAAACCCTAAATAAACACAGAGGGAAGTGAAATACTTTCTTATCATGAAATAGTTATGACTATATAAGACTTGAGAGCAGCACAGAAAAAATACTGTTAGAAACACTTAAAGAAGGGGGAAAAGTGAAAGGATGTTTCCTTGTTCTAGGAAGGAGACTTTGAATTGATCATACTATTTTGGCTGATGATATAACAACAAATTGTTTTGGAGAACTGCATATATTCGTATATTTTCTCAGGCTGATGAGGAAATAATCATTGTCTTCACTTTGCCAATGAAGTTAGTTGGGGTGTGCAGAAATTTAATTATTTGCTTAAGGACTCATTAAGCCTCAATCCAAGGTTTGGACCCTTGTACTGTGACCGCAGGTATCATTACCACTACCTCAGCAAGTCTGGATGGTTTAGTTGATTCATAGAAAAATAAACTATAACAAGTTTATAAAACAGAAAATGAAACTACAAGTAAGATTATAAAATGCTGTACTAGTGTTCATAATTGGTCTTTTAGCGCATTCAAAACAAGTAGAAAAGATCCAGTTCCCAGTAGGCATCTCTTCCAGGGAGATGAGCTGAATCAAAACTGGTGAACCATATGTTATAGTAGTGATACGGTCTGCTTTTCTTTTATAGATCCTGTTCAGTTGTGTGTGTGTGTGTGTGTGTGTGTGTGTGCATGTGTGTGTGTGAGTGTATGTGTACTGAAAAAGTGATTATAATTTGAACAAATCATATAAGATTCAATGACCCAACAAATTTAATTCTGTCACCCTAAAGACTGTATTTTAAAGAAAAAAATACATTAAATTCTACATGAGATAAGCATATTTTATTAATTGTTAGAACAAATAGCAATATTTTGGCAAAAAATTATGCAAGGAATTCTGTGTGGCAAATGGTAAACTGAGAAGATACAAGCTTGTAGTCATTGCTTAGCAACAATCTAGGATGAGTGTCTGGGAAATATTGCTAACTATTAGAGACAAGTAAAATTTAGAGGGGATAAAATGTATTGTTGTTGAAGCCTCTGAAGGAAATAATGTTTTGATTCTGAGCTCAGATACCACTGTTGGATACTATATAATGGCATTTTTTCTCCCCCTTGATCTGTTCCTATTCCAAGACCTGTTTATTTCTACTGATAATGTTTCAGTAACATTGTGCAAATCATTTTTTGACAACTAAAGTTTTGTTTATTCCCAAATTGCTATCAACTTGCATAAATACTAAGACTAACAATAAAATCAAAATCTTAACTATATTCAGAAATATCAGATATACATAAATATATAAATTTCTAAATAGAAAGATTAATTTAATGATTCCATGATTCCTCAAAGTTTATAAAATACTTTCCTAAACAACATATCATTTAGTTGTAACAATAACTTAGAGTTGACACTTGTGTGTTTTCCTATTTTACGTATGTGCACATATACAAATGGGCATGGATGGAAGACACATTAGATAAATATGATAAAATAGTCAATATTCTGTGCTTTTTAACTACCTAAAGAACAGGCCCAGTAAGTATTTAAGGTGGTCTTCCTGTTTTAAATCTGCCATTGAGGAATAATTTACATTCATCTAAAATCATCAATCATTAAGTATGCAGTTTGATAAAATTGGACAAACTAGCAACAGAAAGGAATTTCCTCATCTTAAGTGAATCAATAAAAAATCTACAGTTAGCATATTAAAGTAAAAGAGGGTTTCCATACAAATTTTAAAATTATTTGTTCTAGTTCTGTGAAAAATGTCATTGGTATTTGACTCTACTACAAAGCTACACTAATCAAAACAGTATAGTACTGACACAAAAACAGACACATAGATCAATAGACCAGGAATAGAGAGCCTAAAAATACACCATGCAGGGAGATTGGTTCAAGATGGCAGAGTAGAAGGACGTGCTCTCACTCCCTCTTGGGAGAGCACCGGAATCACAACTAACTGCTGAACAATCATCGAAAGGAAGACACTAGAACTCACCAAAAAAGATACCCTACATCCAAAGACAAAGGAGAAGCCACAGTGAGACGGTAGGAGGGGTGCAATCACAATAAAATCAAATGCCATAACTGCTGGGTGGGTGACTCACAACCTGGAGAACTTATACCACAGAAGTCCACCCGCTGGAGTGAAGGTTCTGAGCCCCACGTCAGGCTTCCCAACCTGGGGGTCCGGCAACGGGAGGAGGAATTCCTAGAGAATCAGATTTTGAAGGCTAGCGGGACTTGATTACAGGACTTCAACAGGACTGGGGGAAACAGAGACTCCACACTTGGAGGGCACACACAAAGTAGTGTGCACATCAGGACCCAGGGGAAGGAGCAGTG
This sequence comes from Balaenoptera musculus, assembly GCF_009873245.2. Taxonomy (NCBI): domain Eukaryota; kingdom Metazoa; phylum Chordata; class Mammalia; order Artiodactyla; family Balaenopteridae; genus Balaenoptera; species Balaenoptera musculus. Next base: position 22,959,472 of record NC_045806.1, read on the forward strand.
ACCCCAGGGGAGACTGAACCAGACCTACCTGTTAGTGCTGGAGGGTCTCCTGCAGAGGCGGGGGGTGGCTGCATCTCACTGTGAGGACAAGGACACTGGCAGCAGAGATTCTGGGAAGTACTCCTTGGCATGAGCCCTCTCAGAGTCCGCTATTAGCCCCACCAAAGAGCCCAGGTAGGCTCCAGTGTTGGGTCGCCGCAGGGCACAAAACCAACAGGGAGTGAACGCAGCCCCACCCATCAGCACACAAGCGGATTAAAGTTTTACTGAGCTCTGCCCACCAGAGCAACACCCAGCTCTACCCACCACCAGTCCCTCCCATCAGGAAGATTGCACAAGCCTCTTAGATAGCCTCATCCACCAGAGGGCAGACAGTAGAAGCAAGAAGAACTACAATCCTGCAGCCTGTGGAACAAAAACCACATTCACAGAAAGATAGACAAGATGAAAAGGCAGAGGGCTATATACCAGATGAAGGAACAAGAAAAAACCCCAGAAAAACAACTAAATGAAGTGGAGATAGGCAACCTTCCAGAAAAAGAATTCAGAATAATGATAGTGAAGATGATCCAGGACCTCGGAAAAAGAATGGAGGCAAAGATCGAGAAGATGCAAGAAATGTATAACAAAGACCTAGAAGAATTAAAGAACAAACAAACAGAAATGAACAATACAATAACTGAAATGAAAACTACACTAGAAGGAATCAATAGCAGAATAATTGAGGCAGAAGAACGGATAAGTGACATGGAAGACAGAATGGTGGAATTCACTGCCAAGGAACAGCATAAAGAAAAAAGAATGAAAAGAAATCAAAACAGCCTAAGAGACCTCTGGGACAACATTAAATGCAACAACATTCGCATTATAGGGGTCCCAGAAGGAGAAGAGAGAGAGAAAGTACCTGAGAAAATATTTGAAGAGATTATAGTGGAAAACTTCCCTAACATGGGAATGGAAATAGCCACCCAAGTCCAGGAAGCGCAGAGAGTCTCATACAGGATAAACCCAAGGAGAAATATGCCGAGACACATAGTAATCAAATTGGCAAAAATTAAAGACAAAGAAAAATTATTGAAAGCAGTAAGGGAAAAACGACAAATAACATACAAGGGAACTCCCATAAGGCTAACAGCTGATTTCTCAGCAGAAACTCTACAAGCCAGAAAGGAGTGGCATGACATATTTAAAGTGATGAAAGGGAAGAACCTACAACCAAGATTACTCTACCCAGCAAGGATCTCATTCAGTTTCGATGGAGAAATCAAAAGCTTTACAGACAAGCAGAAGCTAAAAGAATTCAGCACCACCAAACCAGCTCTACAACAAATGCTAAAGGAACTTCTCTAAGTGGGAAAAACAAGACAAGAAAAGGACCTACAAAAACAAACCCAAAACGATTAAAAAAATGGTAATAGGAACAATAAACAAAATTGATAAACCATTAGCCAAACTCATCAAGAAAAAGAGGGAGAGGACTCAAATCAATAAAATTAGAAATCAAAAAGGAGGAGTTACAACAGACACTGCAGAAATACAAAGCATCATAAGAGACTACTACAAGCAACTCTATGTCAATAAAATGGACAACCTGGAAGAAATGGACAAATTCTTAGAAAGGTATAACCTTCCAAGACTGAACCAGGAAGAAATAGAAGATATGAATAGACCAATTACAAGTAATGTAATTGAAACTGTGATTAAAAATCTTCCAACAAACAAAAGTCCAGGACCAGATGGCTTCACAGGTGAATTCTATCAAACATTTAGAGAAGAGCTAACACCCATCCTTCTCAAACTCTTCCAAAAAATTGCAGAGGAAGGAACACTCCCCAACTCATTCAATGAAGCCACCATCACCCTGATACCAAAACCAGACAAAGATACAACAAAAAAAGAATATTACACACCAATATCACTGATGAATATAGATGCAAAAATCCTCAACAAAATACTAGCAAACAGAATCCAACAACACATTAAAAGGATCATACACCATGACCAAGTGGGATTTATCCCAGGGATGCAAGGGTTCTTCAATATATGCAAATCAATCACGGTGATACACCATATTAACAAACTGAACAATAAAAACCATATGATCATCTCAATAGATGCAGAAAAAGCTTTTGACAAAATTCAACATCCATTTATGATAAAAGCTCTCCAGAAAGTGGGCATAGAGGGAACCTACCTCAACATAATAAAGGCCATATACGACAAACCCACAGCAAACATCATCCTCCATGGTGAAAAACTGAAAGCATTTCCTCTAAGATCAGGAACAAGACAAGGACGTCCACTCTCACCACTATTATGCAACATAGTTTTGGAAGTCCTGGCCATGGCAATCAGAGAAGAAAAAGAAATAAAAGGAATACAAATTGGAAAAGAAGAAGTAAAGTTGTCACTGTTTGCAGATGACATGATACTATACATAGAGAATCCTAAAGATGCCACCAGAAAACTACTAGAGCTAATCTATGAATTTGGTAAAGTTGCAGGATACAAAATTAATGCACAGAAATCTGTTGCATTCCTATACACTAATGATGAAAAATCTGAAAGAGAAATTAAGGAAACACTCCCATTTAGCATTGCAACAAAAAGAATAAAATACCTAGGAATAAACCTACCTAGGGAGACAAAAGACCTGTATGCAGAAAATTATAAGACACTGATGAAAGAAATTAAAGATGATACCAACAGATGGAGAGATATACCATGTTCTTGGATTGGAAGAATCAATATTGTGAAAATGACTATACTAACCAAAGCAATCTACAGATTCAATGAAATCCCTATCAAATTACCAATGGCATTTTTTACAGAACTAGATCAAAAAATCTTAAAATTTGTATGGAGACACAAAAGACCCCGAATAGCCAAAGCAGTCTTGAGGTAAAAAAACGGAGCTGGAGGAATCAGACTCCATAACTTCAGAGTATACTACAGAGCTACAGTGATCAAGACAATATGGTACTGGCACAAAAACAGAAACATAGATCAATGGAACAACATAGAAAGCCCAGAGATAAACCCACGCACCTATGGTCAACTGATCTATGACAAAGGAGGCAAGGATATACAATGGAGAAAAGACAGTCTCTTCAATAAGTGGCGCTGGGAAAACTGGACAGCTACATGTAAAAGAATGAAATTAGAACACTCCCTAACACCATATACAAAAATAAACTCAAAATGGATTCGAGACCTAAATGTAAGACCGGACACTATAAAACTCTTAGAGGAAAACATAGGAAGAACACTCTTTGACATAAATCACAGCAAGATCTTTTTTGATCCACCTCCTAGAGTAATGGAAATAAAAACAAAAATAAACAATTGGGCCCAAAGAAACTTCAAAGCTTTTGCACAGCAAAGGAAACCATAAACAAGACAAAAAGACAACCCTCAGAATGGGAGAAAATATTTGCAAATGAATCAACGAACAAAGGATTAATCTCCAAAATATATAAACAGCTCATTCAGCTCAATATTAAAGAAACAAACAACCCAATCGAAAAATGGGCAGAAGACCTAAACAGACATTTCTCCAAAGAAGACATACAGATGGCCAAGAAGCACATGAAAGGATGCTCAACATCACTAATTATTAGAGAAATGCAAATCAAAACTACAATGAGGTATCACCTCACACCAGTTAGAATGAGCTTCATTAGAGAATCTACAAACAACAAATGCTGCAGAGGGTGTGGAGAAAAGGGAACCGTCTTGCACTGCTGGTGGGAATGTAAATTGATACAGCCACTATGGAGAACAGTATGGAGGTTCCTTAAAAAGCTAAAAATAGAATTACCATATGATCCAGCAATCCCACTACTGCGAATATACCCAGAGAAAACCATAATTCAAAAAGACACATGCACCCCAATGTTCATTGCAGCACTATTTACAATAGCCAGGTCATGGAAGCAACCTAAATGCCCATCGAGAGACGAATGGATAAAGAAGATGTGGTACATATTTACAATGGAATATTACTCAGCCATAAAAAGGAACGAAATTGGGTCATTTGTAGAGACGTGGATGGATCTAGAGACTGTTATACAGAGTGAAATAAGTCAGAAAGAGAGTAACAAATATCGTATATTAATGCATATATGTGGAACCTAGAAAAATGGTAGAGATGAACCAGTTTGCAGGGCAGAAATAGAGACACAGATGTAGAGAACAAACGTATGGACACCAAGAGGGCAAGTGGCGGGGGGTGGCGGTGGTGGTACGATATTATTTTCTTGGTGCTTTTTTGGATTGATGAGTGTCTCACTTTGTGCCCATGTTTTGCATGCAGTGACTCATGCATGGTTTTCTTAACTAGCTAATATTCATAATTTGTTCCATACCAAAAAAATTTAAAAATACACCATGCACTTATGGTCAATTAATCTATGATGAAGGAGGCAAGAATATTCAGTGGAAAAAATGACAGTCTCTCCAATAAGTGGTGCTTGGAAAAGTGGACAGCTACATGTAAAGGAATGAAATTAGAACATTCTCTAACACCATATACAAAAATAAACTGAAAATGGATTAAAGACCTAAATATAAGATCAAATATTATAAATCTCCTAGAAGAAAACATAGGTAGAACACTCTTTGAAATAAATCACAGCAATATTTTTTTGGAACCATCTCCTAAAGTAAAGGAAATAAAAGCAAAAATAAACAAATGGGACCTAATTAAAGTTATAAGCTTTTGCACAGTAAAGGAAACCATTGACAAAACGAAAAGACAGCCTACTGAATGGGAGAAAATATTTGCAAATGATATGACCAATAAGGGGCTAATATCCAACATATATAAACAGCTCATACAACTCAACACCAAAAAAAAAGAAAAAAGAAAAGAAAAGAAAAAAATCCCGATTGAAAAATGGGCAGAAAACCTGAATAGACGTTTTTCCAAGGAGGACATACAGATGGCCAAAACATGCACATGAAACGATGCTCAACACTGCTAATCATAGAAATGCATATCAAAACCACAATGAGATAGTGTTTCACACCTTTCAGAATGGCTACAAAAGACAACAAATAGCAAATGTTGGTGAGGATGTGGAGAAAAGGAAACCCCTGTACACTGTTGGGGGCAATGTAAATTGGTGGAGCCACTGTGGAAAACAGTGGAACTTCCTCAGAAAACTAAAAATAGAGCTACCGTATGATCCAGCAATTCCAGTCCTGGGTATATATCCAAAGAAAACTGAAACACTAATTTGAAAAGATACACACACACCGATGTTCAGAGCAGCATTGTTTACAATAGCCAAAACATAGAAGCAACCTAAACATCCATCAACAGAAGAATGGATAAAGAAGATGTGGCACATATCTATTTATCTATCCATATATATATGATGGAATACTACTCAGCCATAAAAAAGAATGAAATTTTACTATTTGCAACAACATGGATGGACCTGGAGGGTATAATGCTTAGTGAAATAAGTCAGGCAGAGAAAGACAAATACTGTTTGTTTTCACTTACATGTGGAATCTAAAAAAATAAAACAAACTAGTGAATATAACTAGTTTATATTCACTAGTATAAAGAAACAGAATCACAGACACAGAAACAAACTAGTGGTTACCAGTGGCAGGGGAGGGGCAAAATAGTAGTAAGGGATTAAGAGGTACAAACTACTATGTATAAAATAAGTACTCTACAATGATATATTGTACAGCACAGGGAATGTAGCCAGTACTTTATAACAACTATAAATGAAGTATAATCTATAAAAATTTGGATTCACTATATTGTATCCCTGAAACTAATATAATATTGTAAATCAACTATATCTCAATTTAAAAAAAGGCATATCCTTTAACCCACTAATTTTGGCAATGTATCCTAAGAAAATAAAAACCTTTACGCACACACACACAGAAATAAATAAAGTAAAACCTGAATGATTTTCCACAGGTTTGGAAACAAGGCAAGGGTATTGGTTCTTATCATTTCTAGTCAAACTTGAAATGCAGGTCCTAGCTAGCTTAATAAGATAAAAAAAGAAAAGAAAATATACACAGATAGGAAAAGATTACTTATAATTGTTTTTTTTTTCAGAAATGGAATTACCATATATACAGAAAACCTGAAGGAATGTACAAAAAAGTAAACAGAACAGTAAGTGAATTTATCAAGTTTGTGGTACACAAGATCAGTACAGAAAAAAATCAATTGCACATCTGTCTATCAGCAAATAACCATCAAAAACCAAATTAAAATATTATCATGTACAATAGCATCAAGAAACATGAAATAACCAGAGAAACATTAGCAAAATATATGCAAAACCTGTGAGTGAAAACTACATACATTGCTGAGAAAAACAAAAGAAGATATAAAGAATTGTGATACCCTAATTTTCTTGGATTGGAAAACTTTAAGTGTTAAGATATCATTCCTTTCCAAATTGATCCACAGATTCACCCTCAATAAAAATGTCAGCAGGCTTTTCATGTAAACATTTACAAGACTATTCTAAGATTAGTACGGAAATATAAAGGATCTATTAAAAACAACAACAACAACTAGTTGGAGGATCTTTAATACCTGATTTCAGGACTTCCTACAAAGGTCCAATATTCAAGAGAGTATAGTATTGGCATAAGAAGAGAATGGAACAAAATAGAAAGTCTAGAAATATGTCCAATTAATTTTTGACAAGGTTGTCAAGCTAATCTAACGGAATAAAGATGAGTTGTTTCAATAAATACTGTAGCAGCTGAATAATCATATGGAAAAATGTATTTGGACATGAATTCCACACTACACAAATAAACCTGAAATAGATCTTGGAACTTAATATAAAAGTACAAACTGTAAAACATATAGAAAAAAAAAATCTTTCAATCCTTACCATAGAAAAAAAATTCTTAGACACTATACCCAAAATAAACAAAATAAACTGTATTTCATCAAGTATATAAACTTTAAATATATACACAACTTTAAATATATAAAAGTTAAATATATGACAACTTTAAATATATGCACAATTGTCTTTAGTAAATACTTCGCTAATGAATATCCAGTTAGCACATGAACAAATTCCCAACATCCTTGGTCCTCAGGGAAATACAAATAAAATCCACAATCAGATACCAATTCCCACCTTCTATAATGGCTAAATTTTAAAAGTGTCACAAAACCAAAAGTTGACAAGAATGTGGAAAAACTGGAACTTCATACACTGATGGTGGGACTCAAAATGGTACAGCAACTTTGAAAAACATGTAGGCAGTTTCTTTCAAAATTAACCATACCACACTATGTGATCCAATCCCACTACTCCTAGGTATTTACGCAAGAGAACTGAAAGCTTATGTCCATACAAAGACTTCCACAAAAATGTTCATAGCCACTTTACTCATAATAGCCAAAATATGGAAAGAATTGTAATCTCCATCAACTCATAAATGGGTAAACAATAAGTGATATAACCATACAAAGGAATTCTGACTCAGCAATGAAAAGAAACTACTTTCTCATGCATGCTAGCACATGGATGAACCTCAAAAACATTATGCCAAGTGAAGGAAGTGAGACAAATCAGACCACATATTATACAAATCCATCAACATGAAATTACCCAAAAAGGCAATTGTATAGAGACACAAAGCAGGGTCATAGACATTTCAAAGTAACTTTTAGCAATATGCCATCATGTGACTATTTATTTCACTTTTATATTATTAATTACAAACATGGCATGTATTCAATGTAAAACTTCCAAAAAATACAAATGCATATCCCTTTGCAGAAAGAAACCATGATTATCCATCAAACATGTATATTAGCAAATGCAAACATATATACACATTTATATAAATAATACATTTATATATTTGTGCACTTCTCTGAAAGTCTACAATTTAACTTTTTTATTGGCAATGTGTATTGGAGATGTTTTCTGCAAGTGTATACAGATTTACCAGACTGACTGTAACAGTTGTATAGTATTCACAGTATAGACACACTGTAATTTATTTCATAACTGTTTTTCCTGTTATGTTTCCATACTTTTTTGTCTGTTGTTGTTTATTTGAGGGTGTGGAGTTTGCTACACTGCAGCTCAGAGAGGGCCTCACAACAGGCAGCCTGGGCCCCACACGGAACATTTGCTTTTTGCAAATGAATAGAGGAGGATGGCACAACCAGAAGTAAATTAAGGCCCTCCTGGTCCCATCCTGAACCTGGGGGGAAACTCAGAGGTCCCAGCTTAGCAGGCCTTCTCTTGGACAGGTCACCTCCACTCCCTGGGTCTGGGACCCCCACCGCCACTCCCGCCACTCTAGCTGCCCACCTGAGGTCAATTCCTAAAGCCGGAGGGGAGTCTGACAAGGACAGCCCCAGCTGGGGCAGGCAGGGAGCAGGAACCCCAGAACCTGCCCCTCCCCCACACACATTTAAGTAGCTGTGTCAAATACAGTTCTAGAAACAGAATTACTGTGCAAGGTAATGCAAAATAAATTTGTGGAACAGTGTCAAATTTCTTTCCAAGATGGGTGTAACATTTTAAAATCCTTCATAATCTAATACTAGGGTAAAAATATAAAAATTATCTTATTTAGTTTACATTAAATATTAAGCATATTTAATATACTTATTTGTCTTTTATACTTTTTCATATTTATTCTTTGATGTTTTTTACAAATACTACTTGTTTAAATAGGCTATCATTTCATTATTATTTGAAATACCAGAATTATTACATATTAAGCATACGTATATATGCATATTTTCACTTTACTTTCACTTTTGTTCTATAAATTGTGTTACTGCATTGATTATGGTTTGAACTATTTTATATAAATTACTGTATATAAAATGCTTTGCAAAAACTGAATGTTATTGGATATTATATAATTAGTGCAGATATAAAACTTTTTGCCATAGGTAATACAAGTGTCACTTCATTTTCTTTATTAAGAGATTTGGCTGTTCTTATATAATTTTTCATCCAAGTCAGCATTACCATCAGATCACCAATTATAACAAAAAAAGCTTTAATATTTGGAGATATTGCTTGGAAATATGCCTAAATTACTTTAACTTGTATACGAATTACTCAAACAAATATTTTAATAAGAAAAAAAGAAAATTTAATTTTTTTGGTTTTTATTATTTTTATGCTAGCTTTTCTTTTTTGCTTTGTTTTGTTGTTCCTGCCAGGGAAATCAGTTTATTTATATAAATGAATCTGTTTACCTATAGAAATTAAATAATTTTGATTAAAAAATAGCTATAAATTTGTTGAAATATTTTACCATACTATATATTCATCATATACATGAAATATGAAGAATATTATGAAAATATGAAGTGATCAAATGTATTTCCACCAATATTGCCAGAGAAATAAGGACATATTGCCAAGAAGGGAACAATGATTTAAATGATGACTAACCTCTTGTTAGAAACCAAGCGGCATTCAGAGGGGGGATGTCGTCATGGGCTTTGAGAAGCTGGCTGCCTTCTCAATAGCATCCACGGAAAACTACAACCAGGGTGAAAGAACAAATAAAACCGCCAAGGCAGAATTCTACCCTCAGCAAAATTATCCTTCCAAACTGAGACTGAAATAAGACACATCCACATAAACGAATCTGAGATAATTTGTCTCTTAAGGGCCTGTGATTCACCAAGCTACCGGAAGTTCTACTGGCCAAAGGGAAGTGACACATGATGAGAACTGAGAACCAATGAAATACGAGGAAAGAATACTGGGAGGCAGGCCAAGATGGCGCCCTCCATTGGCAGCAGTTGGTAATGGCAGTTGATTGGAACCTCAGCCTAGGAATTTATGCAACATCAGAAGTGCTGCAATCTGTCAATTAAAAAGAGTCATGAGGTTGATGCAGAATCATAGGAAGAGCCATACATCTCATCTATTAACAGGAAAGCACATCAAAGAATGTGTGGAAGTGTTTTTTTTTTTTTTTAACATCTTTATTGAAGTATAATTGCTTTACAATGGTGTGTTAGTTTCTGCTTTAAAACAAAGTGAATCAGTTATACATATACATATGTTCCCATATCTCTTCCCTCTTGCATCTCCCTCCCTCCCACCCTCCCCATCCCACCCCTCTAGGTGGTCGCAAAGCACCGAGCTGATCTCCCTGTGCTATGCGGCTGCTTCCCACTAGCTATCTATTTTACATTTGGTAGTGTATATATGTCCAGGACACTCTCTCACCCGGTCACATCTCACCCCTCCCCCTCCCCATATCCTCAAGTCCATTCTTTAGTAGGTCTGTGTCTTTATTCCCATCTTGCCACTAGGTTCTTCATGTCCTTTTTTTTTTTTTTTCCTTAGATTCCATGTATATGTGTTAGCATACTGTATTTGTTTTTCTCTTTCTGACTTACTTCACTCTGTTTGACAGACTCTAACTCCATCCACCTCATTACAAATACCTCCATTTCATTTCTTTTTATGGCTGAGTAATATTCCATTGTATATATGTGCCACATCTTCTTTATCCATTCATCCGATGATGGACACTTTGGTTGCTTCCATGTCCTGGCTATTGTAAATAGAACTGCAATGAACATTTTGGTACATGACTCTTTTTGAATTATGGTTTTCTCAGGGTATATGCCCAGTAGTGGGATTGCTGGGTGGTATGGTAGTTCTATTTTTAGTTTTTGAAGGAACCTCCATACTGTTCTCCATAGTGGCTGTATCAATTTACATTCCCACCAACAGTGCAAGAGTGTTCCCTTTCCTCCACACCCTCTCCAGCATTTATTGTTTCTAGATTTTTTGATGATGGCCATTCTGACTGGTGTGAGATGATATCTCATTGTAGTTTTGATTTGCATTTCTCTAATGATTAAGGATGTTGAGCATTCTTTCATGTGTCTGTTGGCCATCTGTATATCTTCTTTGGAGAAATGTCTGTTTAGGTCTTCTGCCCATTTTTGGATTGGGTTGTTCATTTTTTTGTTATTGAGCTGCATGAGCTGCTTGTAAATCTTGGAGATTAATCCTCTGTCAGTTGCTTCATTTGCAAATATTTTCTCCCATTCTGAGGGTTGTCTTTTGGTCTTGTTTATGGTTTCCTTTGCTGTGCAAAAGCTTTTAAGTTTCATTAGGTCCCATTTGTTTATTTGTGTTTTTATTTCCATTTCTCTAGGGGCTGGGTCAAAAAGGATCTTGCTGCGATTTATGTCATAGAGTGTTCTGCCTATGCTTTCCTCTAACAGTTTGATAGTGTCTGGCTTAACATTTAGGTCTTTAATCCATTTTGAGTTTATTTTTGTGTATGGTGTCAGGGAGTGTTCTAGTTTCATACTTTTACATGTACCTGTCAAATTTTCCCAGCACCACTTATTGAAGAGGCTGTCTTTTCTCCACTGTATATGCTTGCCTCCTTTATCAAAGATAAGGTGACCATATGTGCGTGGTTTTATCTCTGGGCTTTCTATCCTGTTCCATTGATCTATATTTCTGTTTTTGTGCCAGTACCAAACTGTCTTGATTACTGTAGCTTTGTAATATAGTCTGAAGTCAGGGAGCCTGATTCCTCCAGCTCCATTTTTCGTTCTCAAGATTGCTTTGGCTATTCGGGGTCTTTTGTGTCTCCATATAAATTGTGAAATTTTTCGTTCTAGTTCTGTGAAAAATGCCTGTGGTAGTTTGATAGGGATTGCACTGAATCTGTAGATTGCTTTGGGTAGTAGAGTCATTTTCACAATGTTGATTCTTCCAATCCAGGAACATGGTATATCTCTCCATCTATTTGTATCATCTTTAATTTCTTTCATCAGTGTCCTATAATTCTCTGCATACAGGTCTTTTGTCTCCTTAGGTAGGTTTATTCCTAGATATTTTATTCTTTTTGTTGCAATGGTAAATGGGAGTGTTTTCTTAATTTCACTTTCAGATTTTTCATCATTAGTATATAGGAATGCAAGAGATTTCTGTGCATTAATTTTGTATCCTGCTACTTTACCAAATTCATTGATTAGCTCTAGTAGTTTTCTAGTGGCAGTTTTAGGATTCTCTATGTATAGTATCATGTCATCTGCAAACAGTGACAGCTTTACTTCTTCTTTTCCGATTTGGATTCCTTTTATTTCTTTGTCTTCTCTGATTGCTGTGGCTAACACTTCCAAAACTATGTTGAATAATAGTGGTGAGAGTGGGCAACCTTGTCTTGTTCCTGATCTTAGTGGAAATGGTTTCAGTTTTTCACCATTGAGGACAATGTTGGCTGTGGGTTTGTCATATATGGCCTTTATTATGTTGAGGAAAGTTCCCTCTATGCCTACTTTCTGCAGGGCTTTTATCATAAATGGGTGTTGAATTTTGTCGAAAGCTTTCTCTGCATCTATTGAGATGATCATATGGTTTTTCTCCTTCAGTTTGTTAATATGATGTATCACGTTGATTGATTTGCGTATATTGAAGAATCCTTGCATTCCTGGAATAAACCCCACTTGATCATGGTGTATAATCCTTTTAATGTGCTGTTGGATTCTGTTTGCTAGTATTTTGTTGAGGATTTTTGCATCTATGTTCATCAGTGATATTGGCCTGTAGTTTTCTTTCTTTGTGACATCTTTGTCTGGTTTTGGTATCAGGGTGATGGTGGCCTCGTAGAATGAGTTGGGGAGTGTTCCTCCCTCTGCAATATTTTGGAAGAGTTTGAGAAGGATAGGTGTTAGCTCTTCTCTAAATGTTTGATAGAATTCGCCTGTGAAGCCATCTGGTCCTGGGCTTTTGTTTGTTGGAACATTTTTAATCACAGTTTCAATTTCAGTGCTTGTGATTGGTCTGTTCATGTTTTTTATTTCTTCCTGGTTCAGTCTCGGTAGGTTGTGCATTTCTAAGAATCTGTCCATTTCTTCCAAGTTGTCCATTTTATTGGCATAGAGTTGCTTGTAGCAATCTCTCATAATCGTTTGTATTTCTGCAGTGTCAGTGGTTACTTCTCCTTTTTCATTTCTAATTCTATTGATTTGAGTCTTCTCCCTTTTTCTCTTGATGAGTCTGGCTAATGGTTGGTCAATTTTGTTTATCTTCTCGAAGAACCAGCTTTAGTTTCATTGATTTTTGCTATTGTTTCCTTCATTTCTTTTTCATTTATTTCTGATCTGATCTTTATGATTTCTTTCCTTCTGCTAGCTTTGGGGTTTTTTTGTTCTTCTTTCTCTAATTGCTTTAGGTGCAAGGTTAGGTTGTTTATTCAAGATGTTTCCTGTTTCTTGATGTAGGCTTGTATTGCTATAAACTTCCCTGTTAGAACTGCTTTTGCTGCGTCCCATAGGTTTTGGGTCGTCGTGTCTCCATTGTCATTTGTTTCTAGGTATTTTTTGATTTCCTCTTTGATTTCTTCAATGATAACTTCGTTATTAAGTAGTGTATTGTGTAGCCTCCATGTGTTTGTATTTTTTACAGATCTTTTCCTGTAATTGATATCTAGTCTCATAGCGTTGTGGTCGGAAAAGATACTTGATACGATTTCCATTTTCTTAAATTTACGAAGACTTGATTTGTGACCCAAGATATGATCTATCCTGGAGAATGTTCCATGAGCACTTGAGAAAAATGTGTATTCTGTTGTTTTTGGGTGGAATGTCCTATAAATATCAATTAAGTCCATCTTGTTTAATGTATCATTTAAAGCTTGTGTTTCCTTATTTATTTTCATTTTGGATGATCTGTCCATTGGTGAAAGTGGGGTGTTCAAGTCCCCTACTATGATTGTGTTACTGTCGATTTCCCCTTTTATGGCTGTTAGTATTTGCCTTATGTATTGAGGTGCTCCTATGTTGGGTGCATAAATATTTACAATTGTTATATCTTCCTCTTGGATCGATCCCTTGATCATTATATAGTGTCCTTCTTTGTCTCTTGTAATAGTCTTTATTTTAAAGTCTATTTTGTCTGATATGAGAATTGCTACTCCAGCTTTCTTTTGATTTCCATTTGCATGGAATATCTTTTTCCATCCCCTCACTTTCAGTCTGTATGTGTCTCTAGGTCTGAAGTGGGTCTCTTGTAGACAGCATATATATGGGTCTTGTTTTTGTATCCATTCAGCCAGTCTGTGTCTTTTGGTGGGAGCATTTAATCCATTTACATTTAAGGTAATTATTGATATGTATGTTCCTATTCCCATTTTCTTAAATGTTTTGGGTTTGTTGTTGTAGGTGTTTTCCTTCTCTTGTGTTTCTTGCCTAGAGAAGTTCCTTTAGCATTTGTTGTAAAGCTGGTTTGGTGGTGCTGAACTCTCTCAGCTTTTGCTTGTCTGTAAAGGTTTTAATTTCTCCATCAAATCTGAAGGAGATCCTTGCTGGGTAGAGTAACCTTGGTTGTAGGTTTTTCTCCTTCATCACTTTAAGTATATCCTGCCACTCCCTTCTGGCTTGCAGAGTTTCTGCTGAAAGGTCAGCTGTTAACCTTATGGGGATTCCCTTGTGTGTTATTTGTTGTTTTTCCCTTGCTGCTTTTAATATATTTTCTTTATATTTAATTTTGGATAGTTTGATTAATATGTGTCTTGGCGTGTTTCTCCTTGGATTTATCCTGTATGGGACTCTCTGTGCTTCCAGGACTTGATTAACTATTTCCTTTCCCATATTAGGGAAGTTTTCAACTATAATCTCTTCAAATATTTTCTCAGTCCCTTTCTTTTTCTCTTCTTCTTCTGGGACCCCTATAATTCGAATGTTGGTGCGTTTAATGTTGTCCCAGAGGTCTCTGAGACTGTCCTCAGTTTTTTTCATTCTTTTTTCTTTATTCTGCTCTGCAGTAGTTATTTCCACTATTTTATCTTCCAGGTCACTTATCCGTTCTTCTGCCTCAGTTATTCTGCTATTGATCCCGTCTAGAGTATTTTTAATTTCATTTATTGTGTTTTTCATCGTTGCTTGGTTCCTCTTTAGTTCTTCTACATCCTTGTTAAATGTTTCTTGCATTTTGTCTATTCTATTTCCAAGATTTTGGATCATGTTTACTATCATTATTCTGAATTCTTTTTCAGGTAGATTGCCTATTTCCTCTTCATTTGTTAGGTCTGGTGTGTTTTGACCCTGCTCCTTCACCTGCTGTGTGTTTTTTTGTCTTCTCATTTTGCTTATCTTACTGTGTTTGGGGTCTCCTTTTCACAGGCTGCAGGTTCGTAGTTCCCGTTGTTTTTGGTATCTGTCCCCAGTGGCTAAGGTTGGTTCAGCGGGTTGTGTAGGCTTCCTGGTGGAGGGGACTAGTGCCTGTGTTCTGTTGGATGAGGTTGGATATTGTCTTTCTGGTGGGCACGTCCACGTCTGGTGGTGTGTTTTGGGGTGTCTGTGGCCTTATTATGATTTTAGGCAGCCTGTCTGCTAATGGATGGGGCTATGTTCCTGTCTTGCTAGTTGTTTGGCATAGGGTGTCCAGCACTGTAGCTTCCTGGTCGTTGAGTGAAGCTGGGTCTTGATGTTGAGATGGAGATCTCTGAGAGATTTTCACCGTTTGGTATTACGTGGAGCTGGGAGGTCTCTTGTGGACCAGTGTCCTGAAGTTGGCTCTCCCACCTCAGAGGCACAGCCCTGATGCCTGGCTGGAGCACCAAGAGCCTTTCATCCACACAGCTCAGAGTATAAGGGAGAAAAACATAGAAAGAAAGAAAGAAAGAGGATAAAATAAAATAAAATAAAGCTATTATAATAAAAAATAGGAAAAAAAATTATTAAGAGTAAATGTATTCAGAAAAAAATTTTTTTTTAATTTTTAAAGATCGATTATTAATTTTTTTATAATAAAAAATAAGAAAAAAATTAAGAAAAAAATTTTTTAAATTTTTTTTAAAATAAAAAATATGAAAAAACTTATTAAATTTTTTTTTTAATTTCTAAAAATAGAAAATAAGGAAAAAATTATTATGAAAACATTTATTAGGAAAAAAAATTTTTTTTTTAAGTAAAAAAAAACAGAAAAACAAACAAAAATAACGGACGGACCTAACCCTAGGATTAATGGTGAAAGCAAAGCTATACAGACAAAATCTCACCGAGAAGCCTACACATATCCACTCACAAAAAAAGGAAAAGGGGAAAAAGTAATATATCCTGCTCCCAAAGTCCACCTCTTGAATTTGGGATGATTCGTTGTCTATTCAGGTATTCAACAGATGCAGGCACATCAGAAGTGCTGCAATCTGTCAATTAAAAAGAGTCATGAGGTTGATCCAGAATCATAGGAAGAGCCATACATCTCATCTATTAACAGGAAAGCACATCAAAGAATGTGTGGAAGTGTTTTTTAAAAGC
This sequence comes from Balaenoptera musculus, assembly GCF_009873245.2. NCBI lineage: Eukaryota > Metazoa > Chordata > Mammalia > Artiodactyla > Balaenopteridae > Balaenoptera > Balaenoptera musculus. The sequence continues at coordinate 22,975,760 of NC_045806.1, forward strand.
CTCAGATAAAAATGCAATAGAAGAACTTAATTTGAATAATAAAAAATGTTTAAAAAACACAAATGTAGGCACAAAAGCAGGAACAGAGAAATAAAGAGATTGGAAAACAGAAAATGAAGGGCAAGGTGATCAACTTTAAAACAAACTGTATTCATAATAACTAAATTTTAAAAGACCTAAACATTCCAGTTAAAAGTGGAGACTGTCAGACTAGATAAAAACAACAACAACAACAACTAAATCCCAATTAAATGCTGTTTATGTGAGACACAACTTATAAAGAAATGGTTAGGTGTAAAATAAGTGTGAAAAAAGATACAGCAAACAAAAGTAAGCATAAGAAAACTGGAATAGGTACATTAATGCTAGACAAAATAAAATTTAAGAGAAGGAGTATAACTAGAGATAAAAAGGGATGTTTCATTATGATTAAAGGATCCATTTAATAGGCATACTACACACTTAAATATTTGGATGCCTAATAACAGAACTTCAAATACATAATTGTTTAAACTTCCAGTTCTCCACTAAATTCTTAATTTTGTATTTTCTTCTTTGTACATATTAGGCATTTTAAATTGCATATCTGATAGCTATGAGATGACCTGCCCCCACCTCTCAGAAACAAAAGCAAATATTCCCTGGAAGAAGACAAAGTCACCCAGAATCTCTAATTATCTTTTCTTCCTTGGGTCAGTTTGGATTTTTTTTTTTAATTGAAGTATAGTTGATGTACAAAGTTTTGTTAGTTTCAGGTGTACAGCAAAGTGATTCAGATATATATATATATTTCTACAGTAAATCTAAACCAAAACTCACCATATATGCAAAATATGAAGAATAATTGATCTGAAAACATTTTGAGAATAACTAAATTTGTAGCTAATTTGTAGCTTAATTCCACTCTGGATATGGAATATACTGTGTATTAGTTACATGAATTTTGTCAAATTTTGCCTAATGACTCAGTATCTGATCAAATTGTGTAGATGTTTTCATGTGTACTTGAAGAGAATATGTATCCTGCATTTGTTGAGTCCATTCTTCTATATCTCAATTAGGACACTATTGTTTAAATATTCTTCCTTGTGATTTTTTCCTCCTTGTTTTTCTTTCCTTTTTTAAAAAATATTTATTTATTTATTTTTGGCTGCACTGGGTCTTCGTTGCACGCGGGCTTTCTCTAGTTGCGGCAAGTGGGGGCTACTCTTTGTTGCAATGTGCAAGCTTCTCACTGCGGTGGCTTCTCTTGTTGCGGAGCATGGGCTCTAGGTGTGCGGGCTTCAGTAGTTATGGCACGCAGGCTCAGTAGTTGTGCCGCATGGGCTTAGTTGCTCTGCGGCATGTGGGATCTTCCTGGACCAGGGATCGAACCCATGTCTCCTGCATTGGCAGGCAGATTCTTAACCACTGTGCCATCAGGGAAGTCCCTCCCCTTGTTTTTTTTTTTTTTCAGAGATAGGTGAGTTAAACTCTCACACTGTGGTTATTCCTACCTCCTTTTAGTTCTATCACTTGTCTTGTAAATTGAGGCTATATTATTATCTAAATAGAAGGTTAGGATGTTTCTATCTTCCTCTTGCATTCAGCCTCTTATTATATTTAAATGTCTTTTTTTCCTCTAATAATAATTTCCTTCCTTAAATCTATTTTGTCTGATATAAGAGTAACAACACCAACTTTCTTTGGTTAACTGCCACATTGTGCATTTTTCCCATTCTTTCTTACAGGACACAGAATTCATCTTTAAGATTATATGTATGTTTTCTAATATTTCTTAACTTTTAAAATGGAGTATTTTGTCTGTTTATATGTAACTTAATGCCTGATGTGTGTGGATCTGAATGTTCCATATTATCATTTCTTCTGTTTGTTCTTTAGAACAACATAGGATATGCTGAGTAGAAAACAACAGAAACAACAAGAACAACAACAACAAAACTGTGTACTACATTATTGTAGGTGGGGAAATTTATAGAATTACAATATTAAACTTGAAAACTTTGACATACTATCATAAAATGTAAGAAAAAAGCCTTGAATCTGAGAAATCACTTGAAGAACCATTAGACAAATGTCTTACTCAAAGACTATGTATGTCACATTTTAATAGCAACTGGGATTTCATATAAATCAATCTAATTATTTACAAGTTTGCTTGATTTAAATAGATTTCTTTTTGACTCTGAATAGCCAAAGTGATTTTGAGAAAGCTGTAGGTATCATGCCCCGTGACTTCAAACTATACTTCAGAGCTATAGTAATCAAAATAGCATGGTACTGGCACAAAAACAAACACAAAGATCAAAGGAATAGAATAGAGAGCCCAGAAATAAACCCATACATGTGGTCAATTAATCTACGACAAGGGAGGCAAGAATATACAATAGAGAAAAGACAGTCTCTTCAGTAAGTGCTGTTGGGAAAACTGGACAGCTACATATAAAACAATGAGATTAGAACATTCCCTCACACCATATAAAAAAATAAACTCAAAAAGGGACTTCCCTGGTGGCGCAGTGGTTAAGAATCCACCAGTCAATGCAGGGGACACGGGTTCAAGCCCTGGTCCGGGAAGATCCCACATGCCTCGGAGCAACTAAGCCCGTGTGCCACAACTACTGAGCCTGTGCTCTAGAGCCTGCAAGCCACAACTACTGAGCCTGCGTGCCACAACTACTGAAGCCTGCACACCTAATGCCCGTGCTCTGCATCAAGAGAAGCCACCTCAATGAGAAGCCCGCACACCACAACAAAGAGTAGCCCCCACTCGCCGCAGCTAGAGAAAGCATGCACGCAGCAACGAAGACCCAACGCAGCCAAAAATAAAAAAATTTAAAAAAAAAAGGGTTCAAGACTTAAATGTAAGACCTGAAACCATAAAACTTCTAGAAGAAAACATAAGCAGTACTCTTTGACATGGGTCTGAGAGATATTTTTTTTGGATATGTCTCCGCAAGCAAGGGAAAAAAAAGCAAAGATAAACAAATGGGATCAAATCAAACTAAAAAGTTTTTGCCCACTGATAGAAATCATCAACAAAATGAAAAGCAACCTACTGAATGAGAGAAGATATATGCAAATGATATGTCAGATAAGGGGTTAATTTCCAAAATACATTAAAAAAAAAACTCATGCAACTCAATACCAAAAAACCCCAAATAATCCAATTAAGAAATGGCTAGAGGACCTGAATAGGCATTTTTCCAAAGAAGACATACAGATGGCTAACAGGCATATGAAAAAATGCTCAACGTCACTACTCATCAGGGAAACACAAATCAAAATCACAATGAGATATCACCTCACACCTGTCAGAATGGCTATCATCAAAAAGACAAAAAATAACAAGTGTTAGCAAGGATGTGAAAAAAAGGGAACCCTAACACACTGTTGGTGGGAATGTAAATTGGTACAGCCACTATGGAGAACAGTATGGAGGTTCTACAAAAAATTTAAAAACAGAACTACCATATGATTCAGCAATTCCATTCCTGGGTATTTACCTGGAGAAAACAACACCACTAATTTGAAAAGATATATGCGCCCCAATGTTCGCAGCAGCATTATCTACAACAGCAAAGATATGGCAGCAATCTAAGTGTCCATCAACAGATGAATGGATGAAGAAGATACAGTGTGTATCTGTGTGTGTGCATACATATACAATGGAACATTACTCAGCCATAAAAAAGAATGAAACCTTGCCATTTGCAACAACATGGATGGGCCTGGAGGGTATTATGCTTAGTGAAATAAGTCTGACAGGTAAAGACAAATACTGTATGTTTTCACTTATATATGGAATCTAAAAAGCAACACAAATAAATATAACAAAAGGGAAACAGACTCACAGATACAGAGAACAAACTAGTGGTTGCCAGAAGGGAGGGGGCGGAGAGGGGCAAAATAGTTGAAGGGGAATAAGAGGTGCAATTTACCAGTTATAAAATAAATAAGTCACAGGGTGGAATGTACAGAGTGTAGTGTACCCATGGAATATAATCAATATTTTACAATAACTGTATGGTGTGTAATCTATAAAAATATCAAATCATTATGTTGCACCCATGAAACTAATATAATATTGTAAGTCAACTATACTTAAATTTAAGAAAATAGTTTTCAATTTTATGTTAGAAGTTATTTTAATTAGAGTGAAATCAATATTTAAAATTCTCATTGCAGATTACAGATGGATAACTCAAGAGCATAATATTGAAATCAATTTCCACTACAGAGATGGATCACCTTCAGGATGACAATCTTTAAAGTGGGTTGCCTAGTGCTCTATGTGTACCTTGTTGCAGATAGTTATACTGGACTACGAGGCGATTTTTTCTGATGCAGGTTAGCTTATTTAACTTAAGAATTTTTATATGTCAGCAGACCAAATCCATTATTTTAACTACAATGAGATGTTCAAGCTCACTCTTCACTACGACTCTAATATAATTAACTTTCCTAAGCTTCCTTTCATTTTAAAGCACTTCTGGAGTGGGAGCCCATTCACTTATAATATTTTAGCCTTATAAACATCTTTTTTAGTGTAATAAATCTAGCTATGTAAGAGTTATTGATTCCAGGGAGGTGATGCCGAGTTTTGTTCTTATCTTGACAATAAAATACTACATTTCAATTTTAAGTTAATTTCTATTTAAATATGGAGTAACAGATATCAATACTCATATATCAATAGACTTAGCTGCTCCCAAATAACAAGATTTTTAGATATATTTTTTGTTTTAATCCAAAGGATGACCAAGTTACAATTAATTTGTTTCAACCCAGAGCCTTGAAACAATGGCGCCACCAAATATTTTAGCAATAGTCATGATATTTATCAAGATTATAAAAACAAAATAAATTTTATTCTTTTTAACTGTTAAACATATGGAATGCATACAAGCAGAGGTTTTCATGTGAGGCTTGTGGAATTACTTCTATCTTATACATCTACTATAAGTACCTTTTAAGTGAGAGGAGATGTGTGAAGATCAAACACTATGACAGCTTTAAAGAAGTGTTCATAATGGCTGGTCTGAGTGCTATAAGTCAAAAGGTTTCAATACAAATGAAAGAAAACAACAAAAATTTTTTAAAAATTAAAAGATTAAAAAAATATATACATGTATACTTCAGTTATTAACATAGGTTCACGAATCCAATGCTAAATATGAATTATATGCTAACATTTCAATTCAGGCCCTTAAAATTCTGCTGGTGTTATCTGTACCATCAGTGATTTCCTTATTGTCCTAGAGAGGCTCTTAGCGCAATGTCTTGTAGTAGAAGACTTGGGGTTTCATTAATCTTTGAAAATAAATGCGGACACAGTTGAGTACTGGAATTTTTCAGGTTTCTACATAAAAAGAGAAAATAATTGGCTTCTCTGGAGATGAAAGTAAGATCTAGTATCAGGAAACAAACAGTTAAAAGAAAGTATAGACAAATAAAATTTAACATTAAACCAATGCATGTATATTTATTAATTTAAGCTTTTCTAGAGCTGCTAATTTGTGCTAGGCTTGGTGGAGCAAAAAGCAAAATATATAACCAAAAGACATTACAAAAATAGCACACAGTTCCTTTATCTTTATACAGCTCTCCCCCCAAATTATCATATTATATAATCATAGTACATCAGAACCAGGAAATTATCACTGATAGAACACTACTAGCTAATCTACAAAACTTAATCTAATATTACCAGTTATCACAATAATGTCCTTTTACTGTTCCAGGATTCAATCCAGAAGGGCACACTGCATTTAGTTGTCAGGTCTTCCAACCTGGGGAAGTGTCATGACCTTGACAGTTTTAAAGAGTTTTGACCAGTTATTTTGCTGAATGTTCCTCAATTTGGGCTTGTGTGATGTTTCCTCATAATGGATTTCAGTTATACATTTTTTGCCAAGAATACCACAGAAGTGATGGTGAGTTCTTCTCAGTGCATCATATCAAGGGATTCATAATATCAATATGTCTTATTACTGATGATATTGACCTTTATCATCACTTGGTTAAGGTGGTGTCTGTCAGGTTTCTCCACTGTAAATTTCCTATTTTCTCCTTTGTAATCAATATGTATGTTGAAGAAGAATAACTATAAAACTGTGCAAATACCCTTTATTGAGGAATTTGCAATGTGTTACCTAGTTCATACTTATGTTAAATATTATTAAAATATTATTTTATGTAGAAATTACAGTGAAGGCGTGATGAGGAAGTAATAAATTCCACTGAAAATAATAACTTTTAAATATAATTTCATTTTCCTCCCAACAGAATATTTTCCTTGGTAATATTCACTTATAAAGATAGTCTGTTGCTATTTCTTGCATACTTTATTAGTACATCTGCAAATGCAAAGAGAAACAGCTGAGTAGAGAAGTGTAACAGAATATGCAAGGCCTATAGCAGAATATCTTTCCCCCAGAGTATGCTGATCAGGGAAACAACACCACCAGATCTCAGGGAAACTGTGAAGCAAAAAATAGAGTATAGGCTTGGCCTTCTTTTCAGCCTCTGTATATTTCAGGAAGATTCTGCTTAAAAGCTAATCCTTTTCTTTGTTACTTTGAACAAAAACAATCCCTATTAACAGTGTCCATAACAAGTGCCTCTCCCACCCCACCTCCCACACACACACTCACACACACATATCATATGTATTATACACAAGCAAGGTTCCAATGAAACGTTATTAACAAAAACAGAGTAGGCTGGATTTGGTGAGCAGAGCCATAGTTTACTGATCCTTGATTGGAGCACTTAGCGCAGGATTTCTCAACCTCGGCACTATTCATATTTGGGGCCAGATAATTGTCATGTTTGATGTTTTTTGTTCTGACAAGATATAAAACTGTGCTGAAAATCATGCTTCTCTGGAACAGTTATACTCAGAGCTATCTATCTCAGAAGCTGTGTCGGGGCTACAGTCTTCAGTTTGGCTTGAATAAAACCCTTTTCTATTCCTATTATAGACTGTTTATTGATTCTTTCCATCAACCCAGTAGAACTCTCCCACTCTGGAAGTGACCACCACAAATGTCTCCAGACATTGCCAAACATACCCTGGGGAACAAAATCATCCCTGATTGAGAAACACTGCCCTCGCAGTCTCCTGGCCAAAGAGAGCAGACTTAATCTGATATTTTCCATTGTTCTTTGGGTCTTTTTCAACACCTGTTGTCATTTCTGGGTTGAGAACTTCTCTGGCACTCAGGTTGGGGATATATATAGGAGATGAAAAAAAAAACCCTAAAAGACTCAACTCTGAGTCTTTCCTGGAATCCCAGTGTCCCTAGCTGGGTCTGACTTCTTTTCTCTCCCTTTCATACTCTTCTGCTGTTTGCTTTCATTTGTCTTATCCAGGTTTTAGGTGTAACAAGTGGGAAGACTAGAGTGAAATTTCTTATCCTTCCAGGTATATATTCTTAAAAGATGACTCCTGTCTGAGAATGTGTATTGTCATGGTTAAGAGTGGTTAAGAGTTCAGAAACCAAGTATCATGAATTATGAATTCAACTCATGGCTATACTGTTCAAGGCATGTGAACCCCTGGACAGGATACATAGCCTCCTGCTAACCAATTTTTTCAGATGTAAATTTGTAGTGGTATTAATATACAACTCATACTTGTATGCAGTATAATCCAAATTTAACTCATGAGGACTAAATGAATTACTACACATAAAAAATATGGACCAGTGTTACATAGTAAATTCTATGTATTAGATATCATTGTATCATTTTTATTATAATTATCTGGACCTAGAGGGGTGGGATAGGGAGGGTGGGAGGGAGGCTCAAGAGGGAGGGGATATGGGGATATATGTATACATATAGCTGATTCACTTTGTTGTACAGCAGAAACTAACACAACATTGTAAAGCAATTATACTCCAATAAAGATATTTTTTTTTAATTAAAAAAAATAATTATCTGGAAAAGTACTGACAAGTGACTTTACAAACATCATGCCAATGATTATTAATGCTCCACACCCCTATCCCAAAGTGAAAGCAAGAATCATCAAAAAGGAAAGCTTTAGCAGATTTTTAAAAACTGGAAGAGATTCACTTGAATTTGAACTAATTTAATGCACTGTTTTAAAGGGTTGGAAAACTGGGATATTTGATATCTTGAGGTACATCAAATCATGAAGAATTTAAATGCCTGAACTACAAGGACCACATTACAGTGTTTTTCTTTTAAGTAATTCTTTTCCCCACTCAGGGACAATAACAGAGAAAGGGCTAGTGTTTCATTAAGGCTATACCTACTCTCATTCTCTCTAGAACAATATTTGCCTCCTGAGCAAGGGCACATATTAATCTCTCTTCAAGGAAGGTCTTTAACCCTTTGGCAACCTGAAGAAGAGAGGTTCTTTCCATTCAGAATTCATCATATGTCATCTAAGGTTATAAAGCTAAACACTAGAACAAAGAAGCCCACACTCACACAATTCCCACAGCAGACAAGAGAAAACAAAGGAAGCATTGAATATAAAAGAACATAAAGTAAAATGAAAGAATTAAGACCAAATATTTGTATATCAATAAGTAGAAACAGGATACGGTACATATTAGAAGTAAAAGGCTAAGCAGATAAAATAACAGTAGCAAATATATACTGCATCTAATAGGTGTATCTAAAATGACTTAAAAGTGAAAGTATGAACCGAGTTGTGCCATGATATTAATCCTAGACAATGGAGACTTCTTAAAGAAGAAAAAGAAGGGCATGTGATAATGATAAACAGCACTGTCCACACTGATAATAAAACTTTGTGATTCATATTTATATAGTGAAAAACCAAATGTCCAAAATATGAAACACAGACTGCAAGAACAAAATTAAGGGAAACAACGAATGAGAAACCGACTTTAAACCACCATGAATACCTAATGAAGAAGTCACATAATCTTTTTGAGCAGTTAACCATGTAACCTATCAGGAAAAATGTATTAATAAGATTGGTATTGTCTTATTTTGAATTCTCCCAGAAGCAGGTCTTAAGATAAGAATCCCACTGAAATGTGTTCATTAGGGAAGACTAGGGACACGAGTAGGGAACAGAGAAGCTATCTAGTTAAGGGAAAGCATCCAATAGAAGGTGCATAATTAAACTACCTGACACAGATTAATCACATGGAAAAACTCTAAGAAATAGTATAAAATATGACCACATTTTCATACACAAGTGGGGAGGCAACTAGGGTATTTATATACCATATCACAGCAGACATGGGTTGGGGGTTGCAGGGCATGTATTAACTCACCAGAACTTCTGGCCTGCTGCATGGGAACAGAACAGCCTTTTAAGAATTCAGGAAAAGCTTTGTGGCAGAGAGATACAGATACTGGCAGCTGGAAGTTCAAAGGCACACACTGAAAACTGTAGGGTCTGAGAGGTATGGGCAGGGGACTACTAGTATCTGCTATAGCCATATATTATTCTCTATAACCTGGTAACACAAAACTTTATGTGATGATAAGGCAAGTACTAAAATTGAGCATATGTTAGACCACAAGGAAAATCACAATTCATTTAAGAAAGTAAAAAAGAAAGAGCCATATTTTCTGACCACAATGGTGTAATATTTAAAATTAAGGGGGGAAAAAAAATCTGAAATTATCTCAAAATATTTTTAAATTACAAAGAAAACACTGTCATACAACTCTTAAAGATGAAACCCAAATCAACACTGCATAGTATAGACACAATCATGATTAAGGATACACATGTTTTAAAAATAGATAACACTAAAGCTATTTTCAGTGAAAAACAATTCATGCCCTTTGACTCATATATCCCTAAATAAGAAATAGTATTTTAGAATTGTTACATTTTCCATGTTAAATTAAAAAAAAAAAATCCATGGAAAAAAGAAAAATTTTAAAGGATTAAATCAATAATATTATTCAAAATCCTACACTAGTTAGTTTATATATATTTTAATGATATTATAATGCTACTAGATTAATATATGAAAAAGGATAAAATGCTACGATAGCAAAATTAGAAATGAGGAAAGGAAAAAAGATAGGAAATTAAAAGATATATATCAAAATTCTTTGGAATAATTTGCACAAAATTCTTTGAAAATCAGGATTAAGTAAATAACATCGATTATCAAAATTAACTCCAGAAGAGATGGAAAATCTATACAAGCCAATCACTGCATGAAAATTAATTTTAAAATACTGATAAAATACCTCACTAAAATTAAAAGGCCAAGATGATTTCATAAAAATTTCAAACCAAGAAGTTAATTCCAATGTAATTTAAAATTTTCCAGAGCAGTAATTAAGGTAATGCTTAAAATATTGTTTTGATGTCAGAATAATATTGACAACAAAATTCAAATCAGTATAATTTATTAATATCAATACCCAGGTAAGAAATCAAGTGTTAGAAAAGAGGAAATACTGATAACATTAAAATAACTATGTACCTTTAGGGCAAGGATTTTACATGTTTTGTTTAGTTCTGAATCTCTAGCTTCTGGGAAAATGCCTGCCACGTTTTAGGCACACACTAAGTACACGTAGTATGAATGAGTAATGACAGGACAAGAATACAAGGGTGGTTCAAAATGGCCAATTATATATGTATGTATGTGTATATATATATATATATTTATATTTTAAGTAGATCAGAGTAAAAATTTTTGTTTATGATTACCATGTGGCATTAAAAACACACAAAAAATAATATTCAGTCTTGATTTTTTTAACTGAAATATAATTGACACATAACATTGTATAAGTTTAAGGTATACAACGTGTTGACTTGACACATTTATGTACTGCAACATTATCGCCACCATGGCATTAGCTCACACCTCTATTATGTCACATAATTACCATTTCTTTTTTCTGGTGGGGACAATTAAAAGCTAGTCTCTTAGCAACTTTGAAGTCTGTAATACAATATCATTGACTATAACCACTATGCTCTGCATTAGATCCCAGGACTTATTTATGTTGTTTAAGGGTACAAACTTGGAGCTAGTAGATAAATAAGTCCTGTAGTCCTAATTTTTAAAAATAATTGTCTTTATTTATCTATATCTATAAAATCAAGGAAAGCATCATGCTTAATGAAAAGACACTAGAAAAATTCCATGAAAATTTAGAAAATCTAAAGAGCCCTGAATAACAACATTATTATTTAGATTTGTTCTAAAATTCCAAGTAATATCAAATGTAAGCTGTGTGTGTGTGTGTGTGTGTGTGTGTGTGTAAGACAAGACAAAAAATAGAAAAAATGTGTACGGTTTATGATCAGGCAGTTAAAAGAAATACAAATGGCTAAAAATATAAAAGGATGTTTAATAGTGAAATGCAAAAAACATTTTTCAACTGTAAGATAGGTAAAATTTATAAAATTAAGTAAAATTACAATTTGGCACACATGTGGAAACAGTTAAAACCACATGAGAAGATGTTGAATATCACTAATTACTAGAGAAATGCAAATAAAAACTACAATGAGGTATCACCTCACACCAGTCAGAATGGCCATCATCGAAAAACCGACAAACAATAAATGCTGGAGAGGGTGTGCAGAAAAGGGAACCCTCTTACACTGTTGGTGAGAATGTAAATTGATACAGCCACTATGGAGAACAGTATGGAGGTTCCTTAAAAAACTACAAATAGAACTACCATATGACCCAGCAATCCCACTCCTGGGAATATACCTGGAGAAAACCATAATTCGAAAAGATACATGCATCCCAAAGTTCATTACAGCACTATTTACAATAGCCAGGACATGGAAGCAACCTAAATGTCCATCAACAGAGGAATGGATAAAGAAGATGTGGTACATATATACAATGGAATATTACTCAGCCCTAAGAAGGAACAAAATTGTGCCATTTGCAGAGAGATGGATGGACCTACAGACTGTCATACAAAGTGAAGTAAGTCAGAAAGAGAAAAACAAATATCATATATTAACGCATATATGTGGAATCTAGAAAAATGGTACAGATGAACTTATTTGCAAAGCAGAAATAGAGACACAGATGTAGAGAACAAACATGTGGACACCAAGGGGGGAACAGGGGGTGGGATGAATTGGGAGATTGGGATTGACATATATACGCTACTATGTATAAAATAGATAACTAATGAGAACCTACTGTATAGCACAAGGAACTCTACTCAGTGCTCTATGGTGACCTAAATGGGAAGGAAATCCAAAAAGGAGGGGATATATGTATACGTATAGCTGATTCACTTTGTTGTACAGCAGAAACTAACACAACATTGTAAAGCAACTATACTCCAATAAAAAACAAAACAAAACAAACAAACAAAACTACTCATGAGCATCTAAATAAGTTCAACAATTTTGGAGGCCTATTTTTCCATGTACAAGAAAATTTAAACTCCAGAAACTGGCTGCCTTACCAATTTTTTTTTTTTGGGAGGGTGCTGGGAAACTACCCCAAATCCCTCTTCAAAAACTATGACAAGAACTAATTATATTGCTATTTAATTTTGTATTGATTTTAATAGCAAAACCCAACCCATATGTTCAACAACTTGGGAATGATAAAAAGCTAATTTTAATAAAAATATTAATAATATCTTTTAGGAAGGGAGCTAAGAATCCTTGTAGTGAGGTATGATAGAGAAGCTTAAAGTTTTTAATTTATAATTTCATAAACATTTTGTCCTTAACATATATCATATATACTTATACTCATATGTGTGTGTACATATCCACCTACATATGTACGTAATGTTTTTAGAGACTGGGAAAGAGTTTACTATGACAGATTAGTAGAAAAAGATTAACTGAGCATTCTATTTAAAATACTTACATTACTTGGTATTGAGAATAAAATAAATATGACACACCATCCTCAGGATCTACTCTATATATGTAATCATATTGCCACAACACAAGCGATCTCAAATTATTCAAGTCTCGAAAATCGCAATTAAATTCCTCAGTAACTCTTCTAGGGGATGGAAACTATGTGTTGTGATGTTGATGTGAAATTAATTATCTAACAAGAGCCACTTACTTTTAAACTTCACAATCTGAAGTTTCAGAGGTTGTTAAATGTGCGGTAAGGTCTTCTAAATGAATATACGCCAATGGCTTTTTCAGATATTTTGGAAAAGTACACAAAAATGCACTTAGCATTTTTTAATAAAGCCATGGAAATGTCATCGCTTTTGGGGGAAGATTATCTAGATTCAATTGAGAAATAAAATTCCTCAGTGATAGATATAAATGAGGCCCTAAAGTTAGCACAAAAGATTTAGGGATTTGATTGTGCACTTGCAGAGGTAACTCAGAGTAGGGAAGCTCTGGACTTCAGTGATGTTTCAGACTTATTATTCCATTCTCTATTCTTAGTATTGCATCAGAAATCCAAGTATTAGAAAGAATGAAGAATATAATGAACAAATTACAATATCATTTATTTTACAAAAACATATTTAATTTCCATTAATATCATCAATATTATAGTCGTTATCTGCCCTTAAAATATTGCTACATAGTTTCATCTAACTATAGCTAAAAACAATAACTGGAATATCTGTCCTCAGCCAAAATGTTCAAAATAGGTATTTGCCACTTATGAATATAGCTATAGCGAGATGTAGAACTGAGTGAGACCTTAAAGAAGAATTAAATGATACATCCCAGAAGGTATGAAATATGAAAGGTGGCTCTGACTATACCCTAGAACATACAGTTCTAAGTAAACTACAGATGGATAAAATGTAAAACAAAACCAATATAATTACAGCAAAACTTGTATACTACTAATAGGCCAGGAGAAAAAAAGGAATGCATTTCTAATATCCTATAATATAAAATACTAGCTGGACAGTACTATGGTATTTTGTCTCCTATAAGTATTTCTATGCAGTAAATTTAAGAGGTTGATTTGAAGATGATTCTGCTCTCCCACGTTCAATGCAAATAGCCTTGTGTAGTTGAAATGATAATACTAAGACATCAGCATATTTTCATTAGTCTTCCAATCAGAGAATAATTTTAGCTATAGATAAAACCATTTTATGGTTTTGTCAACCTTTTCTGCTATCACTTGATTAAAATACTCTCAAGAATCTTAAAATATCAAAAGATTAGAAATTACATTCTAGAAGTGCAAAATATATGAGGCTCAAAATTATTTTCTATGATAAATGTAAGTCCACATTTTTTAATATTCACTATGATGAAAAATAATATAAAATAAGGTAAGCATATTTTTCACTCAAATTTCTCGTACAAATGAAGTCATTTGAGGCACAACATGGCTTTGGGGGGCAGCTGTACTATTAAAACTATGTTTGTCCAGATATGAAAATATGTTTAAAGCATTCTTCATATAACATTTATTGCTTGTGTCTGTCAAAGACAAAAAAAAATTCCTGAAAATCTAGCCAGTATCATATATTAACCTCCATGAGAACACAAACCAGATAAATGTTTTTTCAATGCATTTCAAAAAGCATGGTACATAGTAGCTTATATTTGTCAATTACTTTCACATTGCATTGGTCTTAATTATGTGAAACAAAAAAATTAAGAATTTGCTCTATTTTTAAGGAAATAAGACCAAAAATGAAAATAAATTTCTTATTACCCTCAAACCAATATGTGGATTAGAGAAGAGTAAGGAATTTAAGAAGTGTGTTACAAATCATTGTACACACATTGCGTGGCACAATGCCTGCAAAGAGAAGACATTTATTGAATGAATGGATGAATGAAAGCTGAATCAGGAATCAGAAAAAAATAGCCAAAGATTGTTTTACTAAAAGAGTCCAATAAGTCAACACAATGAGTTAAATTTAATAGTAGGTAAGTCAAACGCGCTATGGGAACACCTATGAGACATGTTTAAATGAGAATGAGGTTCAGGAAACCCTACCAGAGGGATATTAGCATGAGCTAAATTTTGGTGGATGAAATTAAAGAAGATATACGGAGAAAACAGAACAGTGCATTTGAGAAACTACAATTGTTCGCCATGGCTGAAGCAGATAATTTAACAATCATCACACAGAAGTTAATTTTTTTAAAAAACTGAAAAAGATCCATTAGATATGGCAATATGGAGAGCACTGGATAAACAATGTTTCTGGGTGTTTTGTTTTGTTGCTTTTATTCTTCTTCTTCTTCTTTTAACATCTTTATTGGAGTATAATTGCTTTACAAGGTTGTGTTAGTTTCTGCTGTATAACAAAGTGAATCAGTTATATGTATACATATATCCCCATATCCCTTCCCTCTTGTGCCTCCCTCCCACCCTCCCTATCCCACCCAAAGCACTGAGCTGATCTTCCTGTGCTATGCAGCTGCTTCCCACTAGCTATCTATTTTACATTTGGTAGTGTATATATATCAATGCTACTCTTTCACTTCGTCCCAGCTTACCCTTCCCACTCCCCATGTCCTCAAGTCCATTCTGTACGTCTGCATCTTTATTCCTGTCCTTCCCCTAAATTCATCAGAACCATTCTTTTTTTTTAGATTCCATATATATGTGTTAGCATACAGTATTTGTTTTTCTCTTTCTGACTTACTTCACTCTGTATGACAGACTCTAGGTCCATCAACCTCACTACAAATAACTCAATTTCATTTCTTTTTATGGCCGAGTAATATTCCATTGTATACATGTGCCACATCTTCTGTATCCATTCATCTGTCAATGGACCCTCAGGTTGCTTCCATGTCCTGGCTATGGTAAATAGTGCTGCAATGAACACTGGGGTACATGACTTTTTTTTTTAATTTAATCTTATTTATTTTTTTATACAGCAGGTTCTTATTAGTTATCCATTTTATACATATTAGTGTATATATGTCACTCCCAATCTCCCAGTTCATCACACAACCACTGCTGCGCACCCCGCCCCGGCCACTTTCCCCCCTTGGTGTCCATACGTTTGTTCTCTATGTCTGTGTCTCTATTTCTGCCCTGCAAACTGGTTCATCTGTACAATTTTTCTAGGTTCCACATATATGCATTAATGTATGATATTTGTTTTTCTCTTTCTGACTTACTTCACTCTGTATGACACCCTCTAGATCCATCCACGTCTCAACAAATGACCCAATTTCGTTCCTTGTTATGGTTGAGTAATATTCCATTGTATATGTGTACCACATCTTCTTTACCCATTCGTCTGTCTATGGGCACTTAGGTTGCTTCCATTACCTGTCTATTGTAAATAGTGCTGCAATGAACATTGGGGTGCATGTGTCTTTTTGAATTATGGTTTTCTCTGGGTATATGCCCAGTAGTGGGATTGCTGGGTCCTATGGTAATTCTAATTTTAGTTTTTTAAGGAACCTCCATACTGTTCTCCATAGTGGTTGTATCAATTTACATTCCCACCAACAGTGCAGGAGGGTTCCCTTTTCACCACACTCTCTCCAGCATTTATTGTTTCTAGATTTTTTGATGATGGCCATTCTGACTGGTGTGAGGTGATACCTTATTGTGGTCTTGATTTGCATTTCTCTAATGATTATTGATGTTGAACATCCTTTCATGTGTTTGTTGGCCATCTCTATATCTTCTTCGGAGAAATGTCTATTTAGGCCTTCTGCCCAATTTTGGATTGGGTCCTTTGTTTTTTTGATATTGAGCTGCATGAGCTGCTTGTATATTTTGGAGATTAATCCTTTGTTAGTTGCTTCATTTGCAAACATTTTCTCCCATTCTGAGGGTTATCTTTTCATCTTGTTGTTGGTTTCCTGTGATGTGGAAAAGCTTCTAAGTTTCATTAGGTCCCATTTGTTTATTTTTGTTTTTATTTCCATTTCTCTAAGATGCATATCAAAAAGGATCTTGCTGTGATTTATGTCATAGAGTGTTCTGCCTATGTTTTCCTCTAAGAGTTTTATAGTGTCTGGCCTTACGTTTAAGTCTTTAATCCATTTTGAGTTTATTTTTGTGTATGGTGTTAGGAAGTGTTCTAATTTCATTCTTTTACATGTAGCTGTCCAGTTTTCCCAGCACCACTTATTGAAGAGGCTGTCTTTTCTCCATTGTATATTCTTGCCTCCTTTATCAAAGATAAGGTGACCATATGTGCGTGGGCTTATCTATGGGCTTTCTATCTTGTTCCATTGATCTATATTTGTTTTTGTGTCAGTATATTGTCTTGATTACTGTAGCTTTGTAGTATACTCTGAAGTCAGGGAGTCTGATTCCTCCAGCTCTGTTTTTTTCCCTCAAGACTGCTTTGGCTATTCAGGGTCATTTGTGTCTCAATACAAATTTTAAGATTTTTTCTTCTAGTTCTGGAAAAATGCCATTGGTAATTTGATAGGGATTGCATTGAATCTGTAGATTGCTTTGGGTAGTATAGTCATTTTCACAACATTGATTCTTCCAATCCAAAACATGGTATCTCTCTCCATCTGTATCATCTTTAATTTCTTTCATCAGTGTTTTATAATTTTCTGAATACAGGCCTTTTGTCTCCTTAGGTAGGTTTATTCTTAGATATTTTATTCTTTTTGTTGCAATGGTAAATAGGAGTGTTTTCTTAATTTCACTTTCAGATTTTTCATCATTAGTGTATAGGAATGCAAGAGATTTCTGTGCAATAATTTTGTATGCTGCTACTTTACCAAATTCATTGATTAGCTCTAGTAGTTTTCTGGTAGCATCTTTAGGATTCTCTATGTGCAGTATCATGTCATCTGCAAACAGTGACAGTTTTACTTCTTCTTTTCCGATTTGGATTCCTTTTATTGGAATCTTTTATTGGATTCCTTTTCTTCTCTGATTGCTGTGGCTAAAACTTCGAAAACTATGTTGAATAATAGTGGTGAGAGTGGGCAACCTTGTCTTGTTCCTGATCATAGAGAAAATGCTTTCAGTTTTTCACCAATGAGAACGATGTTGGCTGTGGATTTGTCATATATGGCCTTTATTATGTTGAGGTAAGTTCACTCTATGCCTACTTTCTGGAGAGTTTTTATCATAAATGGGTGTTGAATTTTATCAAAAAATTTTTCTGCATCTATTGAGATTATCATATGGTTTTTATCCTTCAGTTTGTTAATATGGTGTATCACAATGATTGATTTGCATATATTGAAGAATCCTTGAATTCCTGGGATAAACCACACTTGATCATGGTGTATGATCCTTTTAATGTGCTGTTGGATTTTGTTTCCTTGTATTTTGTTGAGGATTTTTGCATCTATGTTCATCAATGATATTGGCCTGTAGTTGTCTTTTTTTGTGACGTCTTTGTCTGGTTTTGGTATCAGGGTGATGGTGGCCTCGTAGAATGAGTTTGGGAGTGTTCCTCCCTCTTCTGTATTTTGGATGAGTTTGAGAAGCATAGGTGTTAGCTCTTCTCTAAATGTTTGATAGAATTCACCTGTGAAGCCATCTGGTCCTGGACTTTTGTTTGTTGGAAGATTTTTAATCACAGTTTCAATTTCAGTGCTTGTGATTGGTCTGTTCATATTTTCTATTTCTTCCTGGTTCAGTCTTGGAAAATTGTACCTTTCCAAGAATTTGTCTATTTCTTTGTGCTTGTTCATTTTATTGGCATATAGTTGCTTGCAGTAGTCTCTTTTCATTTTATTGGCATAGAGTTGCTTGTAGTAATCTCTCATGATCCTTTGTATTTCTCTAGTGTCAGTTCTTACTTCTCCTTTTTCATTTCTAATTCTGTTGATCTGAGTCTTCTCCCTTTTTTTCCTGATGTGTCTGGCTAATGGTTTATCAATTTTGTTTATCTTCTCAAAGAACTAGCTTTTAGTTTTATTGGTCTATGCTATTGCTTCCTTCATTTCTTTTTCATTTATTTTTGATCAGATCTTTATGATTTCTTTCCTACTGCTAACTTTGAGGGTTTTTTTTGTTCTTCTTTCTCTAATTGCTTAAGCTGTAAGGTTAGGTTGTTTATTTGAGATTTTTCTTGTTTCTTGAGGTAGGATTGTATTGCTATAAACTTCCCTCTTAGAACTGCTTTTGCTGCATCCCATAGGTTTTGGGTCGTCGTGTTTTCATTGTCATTTGTTTCTAGGTATTTTTTGATTTCCTCTTTGATTTCTTCAGTGATCTCTTGGTCATTGAGTAGCATATTGTTTAGCCTCCATGTGTTTGTATTTTTTACAGTTTTTTTCCTGTAATTGATATCTAGTCTCATAGTGTTGTGGTCAGAAAAGATACTTGATACAATTTCAATTTTCTTAAATTTACCAAGGCTTGATTTGTGACCCAAGATATGATCTATCCTGGAGAATGTTCCATGAGCACTTGAGAAGAAAGTGTATTCTGTTGTTTTTGGATGGACTGTCCTATAAATATCAATTAAGTCCATCTTGTTCAATGTGTAATTTAAAGCTTGTGTTTCCTTATTTATTTTTATTTTGGATGATCTGTCCATTGGTGAAAGTGGGGAGTTAAAGTGCCCTACTATGATTGTGTTACTGTCGATTTCCCCTTTTATGGCTGTTAGCATCTGCCTTATGTAGCAGCAGCCTTAGAAGTTCATGCCCATCTCTGGGGTCCGAGCTGATAGCCATGGCTTGCATCTATCTCTGGAGCTCGTTTAGGTGGTGCTCTGCCTTCTGTGGGCACATGGGGAAGGAATCCCCTCTCCTTGTGCACCCTGAAGTGCTCCTATGTTGGGTGCATAAATATTTACAATTGTTTTATCTTCTTCTTGGATTGATCCCTTGATCATTATGTAGTGTCCTTCTTTGTCTCTTGTTATAGTCTTTTTTTTAAAGTCTGTTTTGTCTGACATGAGTATTGCTACTCCAGCTTTCTTTTGATTTCCATTTGCATGGGATATCTTTTTCCATCCCAACACTTTCAGCCTGTATGTGTCCCTAGGTCTGAAGTGGGTCTCTTGTAGACAGCATATATATGGGTCTTGTTTTTGTATCCATTCAGCCAGTCTGTGTCTTTAGGTTGGAGCATTTAATCCATTTACATTTAAGGTAATTATCGATATGTATGTTCCTAGTACCATTTTCTTAATTGTTTTGGGTTTGTTATTGTAGGTCTTTCCCTTCTCTTGTGTTTCCTGCCTAGAGAAGTTCCTTTAGCATTTGCTGTAAAGCTGGTTTGGTGGTGCTGAATTCTCTTAACTTTTGCTTGTCTATAAAGGTTTTAATTTCTCCGTCGAATCTGAATGTGATCCTTACTGCGTAGTGTAATCTTGGTTGTAGGCTTTTCCCTTTCATCACTTTAAATATGTCCTGCCACTCCCTTCTGGCTTGCAGAGTTTCTGCTGAAATATCAGTTGTTAACCTTATGGGGCTTCCCTTGTATGTTATTTGTTGCTTTTCCCTTGCTGCTTTTAATATTTTTTCTTTGAATTTAATTTTTGATAGTTTGATTAATATGTGTCTTGGAATGTTTCTCCTTGGATTTATCCTGTATGAGACTGTCTGAACTTCCCAGACTTGACTATTTCCTTTCCCATGTTAGGGAAATTTTCAAATATAATCTCTTCAGAATTTTTTCAGACCCTTTCTTTTGCTCTTCTTCTTCTGGGACCCCTATAATTCAAATGTTGGTGTGTTTAATGTTGTCCCAGATGTCTCTGAGACTGTCCTCAAATCTTTTCATTCTTCTTTCTTTATTCTGCTCTGCGGCAGTTATTTCCACTATTTTATCTTCCAGGTCACTTATCCATTCTGCCTCAGTTATTCTGCTATTAATTCCTTCTAGAGTATTTTTAATTTCATTTATTGTGATGTTCATCATTGTTTGTTTGCTCTTTAATTCTTCTAGGTCCTTGTTAAACACTTCTTGTATTTTCTCCATTCTATTTCCAAGATTTTGGATCATTTTTACTATCATTAGTCTAAATTCTTTTTCAGGTAGACTGCCTATTTCCCCTTCATTTGTTTGGTGTGGTTGTTTTTTACCTTGCTCCTTTATCTGCTGCATATTTCTGTCTTTTCTCATTTTGTTTTAGTTACTATGTGTGGGGTCTCCTTTTCACAGGCTGCAGGTTCATAGTTCCTGTTGTTTTTGGTGTCTTCCCCCAGTGGGTGAGGTTGGTTCAGTTGTTTGTGTAGGCTTCCTGGTGGAGGGGACTAGTGCCTGTGTTCTGGTGGGTGGGTCTGTATCTTGTCCTTCTGGTGGGCAGGGCCGCGTCCAGTGGTGTGTTTTGGGGTGTCTGTGAACTTAGTATGACTTTAGGCAGCCTCTCTGCTAATGGGTGGGGTTGTGTTCCTGTCTTGCTAGTTATTTGCCTTGGGGCTTCCAGTACTGGAGCCTGCTGGCCGTTGGGTGGAGCTGGGCCTTAGTGTTGAGACTAAGATCTCTGGGAGAGCTCTCGCTGATTGATATTACATGGGGCCGTGAGGTTCCTGGTGGTCCAATGTCCTGGACTCGTCCCTCCCACCTTGTAGGCTCAGCCCAACACCTGGCTGGAGCACCAAGACCCTGCCAGCCACACGGCTCAGAAGAAAAGGAAGAAAGAAAAACAAAACAACCATCAAAAAACAACAACAGGGGCTTCCCTGGTGGCGCAGTGGTTGAGAGTCTGCCTGCC
Source organism: Balaenoptera musculus (assembly GCF_009873245.2). Classification (NCBI taxonomy): domain Eukaryota; kingdom Metazoa; phylum Chordata; class Mammalia; order Artiodactyla; family Balaenopteridae; genus Balaenoptera; species Balaenoptera musculus. Next base: position 22,997,306 of record NC_045806.1, read on the forward strand.
AATGCAGGGGATATGGGTTCGAGCCCTGGTCTGGGAGGATCCCACATGCCGCGGAGCAGCTGGGCCCGTGAGCCACAATTACTGAGCCTGCGCGTCTGGAGGCTGTGCTCTGCAACAAGAGAGGCCACAATGGTGAGAGGCCCGTGCGCCGCGATGAAGAGTGGCCCCCACTTGCCGCAACTGGAGGGAGCCCTCGCACAGGGGCGAGGACCCAACACAGCCATAAATAAATAAATAAATAAATAAATAAATAAATAAAAAGACCCTCTGATCACCAAATACAACTACTTAAAAAAAAAAACAACAGAAACAAAACAAAACAAAACAAAAAAACCAAAAAAACGGATAGCCAGAACCCTAGGACAAATGGTAAAAGCAAACCTATACAGACAAAATCACACAAAGAAGCATACACATACACACTCACAAAAAGAGAAAAAGGAAAAAATATATATGTAAAAGAAAAAAAAAAGGAAGAGAGCAACCAAACCAATAAACAAATCCACCAATGATAATAAGCTTTAAATACTAAACTAAGATAAACATAAAATCATAAACAAATTAGACTCAAAAAGCAAACTGTAAGTCTACAGTTGCTCCCAAAGTCCACTGCCTCAATTTTGGGAACATTTGTTGTCTATTCAGGTATTCTTCAGATGAAGGGTTTACCAAGTTGACTGTGTGGATTTAATGTCCTGCTCCTGAGGCTGCACAGAGAAATTTCCCTTTCTCTTCTTTGTTTGCACAGCTCCTGGGCTTCAGCTTTGGTTTTGGCCCCACCTCTGCGTGTAGGCTGCCCTCAGGAGTCTGTTCCCGCCCAGACAGGAGGGGGTTAAAGCAACAGCTCATTAGGGCTTTCTTGCTCACTCAGGCCAGTGGGGAGGGATGGGTACGGTAGTCATAATTGGAATGTGGGGCAAGCCTGAGGTGGCAGAGGCTGGCATGATGTTGCAACAGCCTGTGGTGGGTCATGCGTTCTCCCAGGGAAGTTGTCCCTGGATCATGGGACCCTGGCAGTGGCATGCTGCACAGGCTCCCAGAGGGGTGTGGATAGTGATCTGTGCTTGCACACAGGATTCTTGGTGGCAACAGTAGCAGCCTTAGCAGTTCATGCCCATCTCTGGGGTCCGAGCTGATAGCCATGGCTTGCGTCCATCTCTGGAGCTCGTTTAGGTGGTGCTCTGCCTTCTGTGGGCACATGGGGAAGGAATCCCCTCTCCTTGCGCACCCTGAAACAAAGGTCTCTCGCCTCTCCAGCAGGTCCAGACTTTTCCGCGACCCTGTCCCAGCTAGCTGTGGTGCACTAGCTCCCTTCAGGCTGTCTTCATGCAGCCAACCCCAGTCCTCTCCCTGATGTCTGACCTCCAAAGCCCGAGCCTCAGCTCCCAGTCCCCACCCGCCCCAGTGGGTGAGCAGACAAGCCTTTCGGGCTGGTGAGTGCTGGTCGGCACCGATCCTTTGTGCGGGAATCTCTCCACTTTGCCCTCTGCACCCCTGTTGCTGCGCTCTCCTCCGTGGCTCCAAAGCTTCCCCCCCACCCACCATCCCTGTCCCCGCCAGTGAAGGGGTTCCCTAGTGTGTGTAAACTTTTCCTCCTTCACAGCTCCCTCCCAGATGTGCAGGTCCCATCCGTATTCTTTTGCCTCTGTTTTTTCTTTTTTCTTTTGCCCTACCCAGGTACGTGGGGATTTTCTTGCATTTTGGGAAGTCTGAGGTCTTCTGCCAGCATTCAGTAGGTGTTCTGTAGGAGTTGTTCCACAAGTAGATGCATTTTTGATGTATTTATGGGGAGGAAGGTGATCTCCACGTCTTACTCCTCTGCCATCTTGAAAGTCTCTTCCTGTTTTGTTTTTTAAATAATGACAGACTCAATTGTGTTCAGCCTATAGGCCAATCTGGGGAGAACTGACATCTTTACTATGGTCAGTCAGTCTTCCAAGAACATGGCATGTTTGTCCATTTACTCAGATTCTCTTTATTTCATTAGGATTTTGTAGTTTCCTGCATACAGATCCTGCCCAGATTTTGTTAGTTGTACACAGTATCCCCTTACTCATCTGTAATGATATCTAGTGATTCATTCCTGATACTAGTAAAATTTTTTCCTCTCCATTTTATGGTTGTTATAAATTTTATTGATCTTTTCAATGAACCAGCAATTGCTTTTGTTGTTTTCCTCTATTGTTTTGTGTTTCCAATTTAATTGATTTCTGGTCTTATCTTTATTATCACTTTCTGCTTGTTTTGGATATATTTTGTTATTTTCTAGTTGCTTGAAATGGGTACATGGATTATTGATAAGACTTTTCCTCTTTTGTAATGCAAACATTTAGTGCTATAAACTTCACTCTCAGTACTACTTTATCTGTGTCCTACAAATTTTGATATCTTGCATTTTCATTTTCATTCAGTTTCATGTATTTTTTACTTCTCTTGAGCTTTCTTCTTTGACCTATAAAATACTTAGAAGTGTGCTATTTAATTTTAAGTGTTTGAAGATTTTCCTGTTTCTGTTATTGATTTCTAGTTTGATTCCCTGATGGTCAAAGAGCATACGTTATATTTTAATTCCTTTACATTTTTTGAGGTTAGTTTTGTGGCTTAGGATATGGCCTGTCTGGGAATATGTTCCTGTGGACTTGGAAAAAAGATGTATTCTGCTGTGGGCTGAAGTATTCTAAAAATATTGATTATATTCTCTTGTTTAATGGTATTGCTCAATGAAGTAGATAGACCTGAATCACGCCGTTCAGTGGGAGTCCTAGCAATGCAGAATGATTGAGTTAAGAAGGTTTATTTTGTGTGCCCTGTAGTGTTTTACAATTCGAACTTGGATATATAGTGTATGACAGCAAGGCAATTTACCATGATTGTCAAAATAAGGCTCTAGTTTAAAATATTTAAAACCAATATACACTTTATTTGCTGCTGGATATTTTCCATATCCTATCCCTACTTTTGTATTTAATACAGTTTAGGGGAGATAAAATAAGAAGCAACAGTCAAGGTTGCACAGGGTAACAAAATCATTTTTCCGTTAACTTTTTCTACTATTGCAGTGGATAGTGTCAGTGGAGACTAGAAAAATCATAAAGGAATTCACCTTTATCTCCATTTAGTGGCTAGTATTATATCTCCCCCCCCCAAAAAAAAACGTGTTTACACTAAATTAATTTTGTTTGTAGCCAAGAATGGTTAATTTAGCATACCTAAGTAAACTGAATTATACCCAGTTTGCTCATAATAATCAAAACACAGGAAAAATTAACTAAGCTAATATTAAATGAAATCTGGGGATAAGAAATATTGAAATGTAATAATTTTTGAGTCTTCAATATCTTGGGTGAGATGAAAAAATTTTTTAACTTAACCAAGATATTACATTTTTAGAAAAATATTTAACGAAAGGCATCATTTATAACTTAGTCATAAATATATCTGGTAGCGTTCTTTGGCTTCTGTAGTTTTCAATGCAGTCAGCAAAAATCGAAGGATTCGAGGAACTGCATTGTATTGTCATGCCTCTTCCCAATTAAACATAAGCTTAATTATAAAGCTCCTCACGAAGTACTATAAAATACACTGAAGGTTTTATTTGGGCTAAGGCAGGCCTATAAAACAGATAAATCTGTAATAACTGTTTGTACATTAGTAGTACTGTTTATTAATATATGTAGTTGCAATCAGCCATCACTGAAGAAGCTTACTGAAATAAATTTGCAGTAATATACGAACTAAAGGATAGTACATAAGCCTTCTTAATCAATTAGAGTTTATTTGGTCAATAAAGCACACAGGACCACAACAGCACATTTCATTTTTTCCCTAGGAAATCAATATCCACAATAGAAAATAAATGTCAAATTGAAGCCTTGGATTTTGTGGTCATGAGGAATATTGGAAATAGCTCTGCACTGGTACACAAGGCACAAGGGTTCTATTCCAAATAGTCACTATCATTGACTTTGAAAAAGTAACACCTTTTTAAAGACTTAGTTTCTCTTCCTAATTTAATTCATGGTCTTGTTATTGACGTGTCATTGAATGAGTATTTCTAAGAGAGGACCATAGGATTTAACCTGTAGGAACATATTCACCATAATTATTGCCTGTAATTTTTCAAAGTCCTAGATCTGTCTACCAAGCTGTGGGATTTTGTTATTGATGCTAAGCTCAACAGTAGAAATATGTATGAAAGCGTAGTCAGCATATAAAACTCCTTATTACCTGGCTAGTGTAAGAGTAAAGAATTTCTGTGAACCTAAAGCCAGATGTATATTTATATATATATATATATATATATATATATATATATATATGAAATGTATTATATATATCTGGAATTAAGTATAAAAATAGGTCTGTTTCTGCCCATATCCTCACTCTGACTTCACATTTCCTTGTACATAACCTGTGATATTATTATTTAGGACTTACTTTTCTTTGCTACTTGTATTCCTTACCACTATCTATGTGATAAACCTCTATTCATCTTTAATACACAAATTAAAAATTCTAGGTTGATATTAAGATATTTGAGTGACTGAAAGATTTACTAGTCTTATTCCTAACTGCCCAACAAGAGTAGTGTTTGAAACCAAAAAATAAGAAAAGAACATATTCTAAGACCAGAAGTATTTTATATGACTTCTTATAACAACAGAGATAAGACAAAAATGTTCACAGCTCATTTGATATTAACCATCCTAAATAAATCTGTATAATTGGGACAAAATATTAACCAAGAATACTATTGAGCTTTTTAAATATCAGCAGATGCCCCATCTTAATAAGTAAGTTCTTATTGGTCTCAGTGATTGAGAAAAAGCCAAAATCAATCAACACATTTTGAGTGTCTTAAAACACTGGGTGTAGGTAGATTTTGGCTGTTGGTTATGTTCGAGCATGAATCTACAAACAATAACTAAAGCATGGGTTCTATGACAATACACTACAGCTGTAGTGAAGAGAAATAGTCTAGAAATAGTCATAAATACCTACGCATGAAAAAAGTAATAAGGGCATTTTCACATTCCACAGGAATTAATGTGTACTCAAGTTGCCATTCAAGTGTGAAAATTTAAAAAAAGTTATGCTTAGATTTCCAAGATTTCAGTAAATGGAACAACCAGGTACTTGTACTAAGGAAGTTGATTGAAAATATTTTCAAAGGTCACCAGAAAACAAAATAGCAACACAAGAATGGGAAAGCGCAGTTGAAAAATACTGGCAGTTATTAATAAAATCATCCTGAGTCTTTGACAGTCGTATATATCCAACTGTCAACTTGACATATCTACTTGGATGTTTAATCGACATCTCACACACAACATGGCCCAAACTAAATTCCTGAAATCCCCCCTCAGAAAACTTCACTTATTGCCTTTGCCGTCTCAGTTAACAACAACTCCATCCTTCTAGTTGCTCAGGCCAAAAACCTTGGATTCATGCCTCAATTTACCTTATGCCCTTTATGTCATCAGTGAGAAAATCCTTTTGATTCTATGATGTTGCGATATACCATCTGGATTCCCCTTCAGGACAGAAGGACTTATTCCCCCAGCTGCAATGAGCAGTGTTGACAGACAACCTTAATCTCTTACTCTTAAAGAGGAGCCCTCCTTAAGAATTGTCTCCACTGATGGAGTTATCTTGCTCAAAGTCATTCTCACTGATCAATACAAGGGTATGCTTCCCTTGTTTCAACTCTGGACAACTTTACAGGGCCATCCCTCTCAGCTTCAGAGCTCCATTCAGTTGTATGAAGCTTTCATTGACACTGCATCACAGCCCAACCTCCCCTTCTGACAAATCCTGCTTCCTCCTCTTCCTTCTGACAGATGTTGATGCCAAGAGCACTCCCTAATAAAATTTTTGCACACTAATCTTCATCTTAGAGTCTGCTTCTTGGAGAACCCCACCATTGATAGTTGGGCCAGGAGTGGTCCGAGAGACCAAATACTAAGATAGGATCTTCAACTGTTCTGCTGGCAATGAGGACTCCATCACTTTTGGTATGTAGAGCACACATATTCCCTGGAACAGGTAACAGTGAAATTTTAAAAACTTTAACTGTGGTTAACTGGGGTGGTATTCTAGTGAAAGGAAATGAATGAGTAGGTGTGATTGTGTACCAGGCATCTGAGAAAAATGAAGGGAGTAGTTTCTATAAAGACAGTGGAGGGACTTCCCTGGTGGCAGAGTGGTTAAGAATCCACCTGCCAATGCAGGGGACAAGGGTTCAAGCCCTGGTCCAGGAAGATCCCACATGCCGTGGAGCAACTAAGCCCTTGCGCCACAACTACTGAAGCCCGCGCACCCTAGAGCCCGTGCACTACAACTACTGAGCCCATGTGCTGCAACTACTGAAGCCCACACGCCTAGAGCCCATGCTCTGCAACAAGAGAAGCCACTGCAATGAGAAGCCCATGCACCGCAGAGAAGAGTAGCCCCCGCTCACCACAACTAGAGAAAGCCCACGCGCAGCAATGAAGACCCAATGCAACCATAAAATAATAATAATAAATAATAATAATAAACAAATTTTTAAAAAGACAGTGGAAATAGATAATGTTAAATATAATTGACATTTGGAGAAAAGTTTTTAAAAGAGGCGTAGAGTGATTAATTGACAATTAAAAGCTAAGTGTGAAAACCAGAAAGCCTCTTGGGAAGCTTATAAAAAGGCTCCTTCCAGGAGCTGGGGGCAGCCAGACTCAGGAATTACTCCTAAAACTATCAGAGCTCAGAGAAAGATTAAACCCAAAAAAGGGTAGGTCTGCAAAACCAAGATGAATGGATGAACAAAAGGTGATATATACATACAATGGAATACTTTTGAGCAAAAGAAGAATGAAATCCTGATACATGTTACAACATGGATGAATACTGAAAACATTATGCTAAGTGATAGAAGACAGTCACTAAGGACCATAGCTTGTTTTTTCAATTTATATGAAATTTTTAGGAAAAAAAAAAGACACTATAGATACAGAAAGTAGATGAGTAGTTAGTTGCCTGAGGCTGGGAGTGGGAGTGAGGATTGGCTGCACAAGGGAAAATGGGAACTTTCTGATGTGATGGAAATGTTCTGAAAGTGGATTGTAGTGATAGATTCACAACTGTACAGATTTACCAAAAATGATTGAATTGAACACTTAAAATAGGTGGCATCAATGATATGTTAATTATTCCTAAATGAATTTGTAAACAAAAGAAATAAAATCCAAATAACAAAAAATCAAAACGAGAGAGATTAAATGTTAATACTATATGTGAATTTTTCTCTGACTACTTTTGGCTATATTAGTCATCCTTCCTCTTTGCTCTCGTCTTTTATTCATCCGTTCAAAAACATTTATTGAGAACTACTAAATATCAGTCTTATGCTAGTATCTGGAATGCAAGGAGAACGGGATGTGATTTGCACTCTAAAGGCATTTACAGACTAGTGTGGGAGACATTCAAGAAAATCATCCTGTATGGGGCACTGTATTACATTCTCTGACACTGCTATCCACAGGAGCTAAAGGAGACAGTGGAAGGGGTTTTCAGAAATACATATATTACACTATTTACCTGATTGAATATTTATTAAGCATCTAGTATATTTCAGTCTATTATTGATGACAAATATTATACTGGAACTTTAGTGTGGCAGTATCTGGGAATTATTTTAGAAGTAAAATTTGTTTTATTTTTCTTGAGACCATTGAGATGTGAGAATGACATGAGATAAGGCATTAGATTTGAGAAATAGTAAGCAAACTCCACGTGGACATATTGTTACCTAGGGAAGAGCTGTGTCATTTTATATATCCCAAAATATATTTATATATTCATATATCATATCCACATATCCACAATACTATAACATTTCATTTATTCTTGTTTCACACTTCTTAGATTTCATCTTTCTGGAACTCAACAGGAACCAGGAGATAAATAAATAGTAGATGATTCAGATCATTCCAAACAAGGCTACCAGTTTACTGCACAATTATTGCCTCCTGTTTTACAGAGTCTTTAAATTACAGTCTTATTTATTTAATGCAAAAATTCCAACAAGCAACTCAGATAGTTGCCTTTTTGTTTAATTTTGATTCTTAGTGCCCAGCATATCAGAAACAGCAGACTATAAGTAGGCTATAAGTGCAGGAACTGTTTAGATACCAGTCCTATGACAGCAGCAGTGACAGAGGCACAAAATGGTAGAAAGGAAGGAAAATAAAGCAGAAAAGCAGAAAAACTGTTTTCCAGTATAGGTTGGAGATATGTGTTAATAACCAACATTTGCATAGTACTTTTCAAGTTCCAAATTATTTGCAAATGTGTTGCTCATTTAACCCTCAAAACTGTCCTTTGAGGCAAGCGTCATTACCTTTGTTTCACAATTGTTGATTTGAGCCTCAGATCACCAGATCCTGCACAGCCAGAAATAGGAGCTCCAGGTCTAGGTCAAGTCCAAGATCAGTATTCTGCCCTCATACCCTAACAATGACCCACAAACTGTTATGAAAAATTGAAAGTGGAGTCAATATTATATGCTTATAGAGCATAAAATCAACACTATATACTGATTTCTAAAACAATCTGTTCTGATTTCCACCTAAACAGGTATATGTTAGATAACTTAAAATTTGTTTTATTGAATAGCTCTTCTGTCATTATTGACAGCCAAGATACCATTACAGAAATTTGAAGTAGTTATTCATTATACCAAATAAAAACCATGATGCTGCCTTTTTTATCATCCAGTATTTTTACCTAATCTGGACATCTTCAATGGTCATTTCCATTTTAACAGAACTCCCTTTGGAGAATATCAGTATGAGCTATAATTCATTTTCTTCATCTGCCATGAGAGTTTTTCTAATACAGAGTTTTGGTAATTGCTCTAGAAAACATGAAAATGAACTCTGTCACAATAGAAAGATAAGCATATATATGTTTTACTGTTAACTGTGTGATTAAAGATCATACACACAAACACCACACATCCATAATAATAAGGATGTGGGATCTATATGTAAGCTGAAAAAAAAACTGTGACATTTAAAATAGAACAAAATCTATTTTCCAATTTTCTTGCCTTTCTCTCCTCAGATTCTGAATTCTTCCTTCTGTCTCTATCAATTACAGATGCCATTAACTTAATCTGTGTTAGAAATGCACCTCTATTTTCTCCAAGTTCCAGAAATTATAATATATACTGTTTTCCTTTTATATTCCTTAATATTCAACCCACCTCTTTTTTTCTCAATTGGTGAGCCACCTACATGGGAATTATTTTTATAGTTATGTTCTTCCAACTCCTACTTTTTTTTTGGCAAATATTGAATATATGGCTAAAAATGGGAGACCTATTGTACATTCATGAGAATCAAGGTAGGACCACAATTTTTATGTTTTTTTTCAAACAAGCAGTAAGAATTAAAATTTTACCCATATGGCTTTCTTTGGGGTCCTCTTTACAGTGGGTAAAATGACTTAAAGATTATTATGATGACATTTTATGCAAATTACATTTTTACATTATCTTAATGTGCCTATAATGATAGCTACTAAGTACTCAGCTTGAAACAATTATACCACCTGCCCCTCAACACTAACTGAAATAAAAGAAGATCTTACCATTTCAAGTCAAAGATACACAGAAAGGACATTTTCTCTTTTCTCTCTTGATACAACTTGAAAATAACACATATTCCAATAGTATATCGTTTTCTCTTTCACTGAAACATCCTGTTATCCACCTTTTCCCTTGATACATACAGTGTTTTTAAAAGAGTGTTTCCTTCCAGTTGTAATGAGACCCGCAGATTTGCTTTTTTGACCCATACAGTGTTCTAAAAAGTATAAAAAGAATTATTTGAGTAGGGCATTCACTCACCAGTTCATCTCAAGCCTCCCCATTCTCTACTGTGCTTGTGGTAGCTACAGGGATGCTCAGATATTCTCCAGGGATCCCCTTCTCCCAGTATTCACGTCCACACTGCATCAGAGTTGCCTTGTGTGACCAATAGAACACAGCAGAAGTAATGGTACAGCACTTCTGAGATTCAATTATAAAAGACTGTGGCATTTTCTTTCTTGAATCATTTGCTATGGGAGTAGCTAGCTGCCTTGTCGTGAAGACACTCATAGAAGCCTATGGAGTGACACACACACGGCAAGGAAGTGGAGTTGGCCGACAACCACATGAGTGAGCTTGGAAGCATATCTTCCAGCTTCGAATGACTGCAGTCCCAACCAACCTGATGAACACAACCTCATGAGATCTTAAGACAAAACCACCTACTGAGGCCACTCTTGAATTCCTGACCCACAGAAACTATGAAATAATCCATACTGTTGTTTCAAGTTACTAAGTTTTGGGGTAAATATATTATGCAGCAGTAGATAATGAGTACAATTTTACACCTAGAACATTCACCTGCATAGTATTTAAAGGATTTTGAGAATGTAACCTTGTATTATTTAGGATAATTAATGTTAGTGGCCACAATACACAAATAGACCAAAGTCTACTTCTTGCTCATGTCACAGTCCAATTCAGATCCATTGGTTCTGCCTGGTGACTTTCCCTCAAAAGTGCATTGTGGATCTGGATTTCTTTTTGAAAAAAACCCACTACTAAAATTTATTCACTTTCAGCTGTACATGAGGGAGAGAGAGTGAACATGGAGAACCCATACCCATCCTTAATTGCCTTGAACCATAAATAACACATCACTTCTCTCATATCCTTATAGGTAAAAACTCAAGTATACAAGTCTAGCCAAAATGCAAAGGAGGAAGGTAAATGAAGTCACCTGGATCCAGGAAGAGGAAATATTTTACAGGTAACATTGTTTCTGCCACCTGGCTCCTGCTTTAGAGCCAAAGTAATGAAAAAGGGATGTTCAATACATTCAAAGAGAGGTTCTGTACTATTAAATACTCCTTCAATTTCTATTTTTTGTGGTTTATTGACAGGGTCAGAATATTTTTTCTCACTTTGTTCAATTATTTAAAGAAAGTGATTTCAAGTTTGCCACTTACATAAGAGTAACTTTTTAATGTTTCTTCAGAAACTACTTTGAATGAACTTTGAATATAGAAATGATTACAATGTACCAGTTATCTTTTTCTGCATAACAAACTGGAAGTCAGCTAAGCAGCTCTGCCCATCTTGACGGGCCTCACTCACATGTTCTGAGGTGATCTGGTGGTCAACTGATCTAGGCGGACTTCGGCTGGGGTGTATTGGGTGACTTGGCTGTGCCCAAATGTCTCTCATCCTCCAGTAGACTAGGTCAGGAATGTTTTCATGGTAATAACAGAGGCACAAGAGAGTGCATAACCTAATGTGCAAGCTCATTTCAAGTCTCTGCTTAACATCACATATGCTAATATCCCTTAGGTGAAAGCAAGCTAAGAGCCAGGAGGTTACAAAAAACACAGCAAAGTGCATGGATATAGGCAGAGATGAGGGATCAGGACGTTAATGTAATCAACCACAATATACGCATACTCTGAAATATGAATAAATAAATAAATATAAGGAGCACACAATCTTCAGTAAAGGCAATCACTAACTGTCTATTCCTAAAGATGGCACCAATGGAATGAATTGGATTTCTTCACATTCAATTGCATATGTAATGAAACTCAGTATCTCAGTTTGCCAAAATTGAGGGTGGGTATGCTCTCATTTAAATCTAAGTAATAGGTCTGGTCAAAAAGACTACATTGATATTAAATTTGCCTTAATTAGAAAATAAATAATGAAAATGTTGTATGGATTTATGACTAAAGAAAAATAAAATTTAAAGACATATTGGCTAATAGATTTCCCAATAATATTAAGAATTTCTCCCCTTCATCTTTTGAAGTTTTTCCCCCCCAGGAGAATTTTTTAAAGGAAATATAATATGTTCTGTCTCTTTTGGACTATGATAATCATTGGCAATGATAACACCTAATAAATCACTTAAGATGTTTTCTTTAATTAATTTGAGCTATTTTTATTGAGTGCACTATATTGCCATTTTTGCTAGTTGCTAGTTTTTCAATGACTAGCAAGAAAGATTCAGTCATATACAAAGTTTATAATCTAGTGGAAAGTATGAATAAGTCAATATTTGCCATTCAGTGCAATACACTGTAATTATACACAGATGTCTGTGGTGCTTAAGAAAACAGGAGAGCAACCTAAGCCAGACACGAAGAAAATTTTCAAGAAGAGATTTAAATCTCAGTTTGAATCTGGTCATGAGTAGTCAGCTCATGAGAAGGATGTTGGTTTCTTCTGGGCAGTAAATATTGAGAAAAGAAAGATTTATAAAGACATTTAAAATGTATAATCAACAGACTAGGTGATCTATTGGAAACTGGGCATAAGGTAGAGAAAAGAGTTAAGAAAAATGCGTAATTTTATTATTAGGGTAACTGAATTTATTATTCAATAAGATAGAGAGACTTGTGAGGAACAGTTCTGATAGTAACTGGATACAATCAGTTTGAGGCTTCTATAAGAAATACAAGTGAAAATATCTATAAGGTTATTAGCTTCTTGCCCCTGAAGATGAAGGCAAAGTCCTAGGCTGGAGGTAAACATTTGGAAATGTTAGCTTATATGTTAGCTATATGACAGATGGCCTATAAAGTCCTGGGAGTAGTGGAACTGCCAAAGAGAGGGTTGTCCACTTAAGCAAAGGAGATAGCCTAGAACTGAAACCCAAAGAACTCCGACATTCAAGGGATGGGCAGAATAAAATTCATCCACAAGAAAAAACCAAAAGGGAACAACTAGAATTTGTAGAAAGAAAACAGAATAATATGTTGTGATTAAAAACTGAAGGAAGAGTTTTTTAAAAGGAAAAGACAATGATCAACATTTTGGAATGTTTATGTTTTATCAAATAAAATAAGGTTTGAAAAGTTGGCTTTATCAACAAGATAGCTGTTGATGTTCTTGACAAGAGTATTGGCAGGAGTGTGAATAGAGACCAGAATGTAGTTGACTGAAAATAGATGGATTTTTTGAAGCAGATACTGCAAGTGTATTTAACATGTTCAATAAAGAGAGATATGAAGAACATCTTGAGAACAAGGAACTTTTTTAAAAAAATTAATATGAGAAACTCAAATGTTTTAAAACACTACTGGTTTGTAGAGGAAAAGGTTAAAGACCCAAATGCTGAACTAAGTAAATCAGACAGCATCTTGCAGAGAAATGAGAGCAGATAGGAGGCAGAGCATGAATGTAGAAATTAACCATATTAAAGAGGATCACTAATTACATGGCATCGATAGTGAAATAGGAAAGCATCTTTGTGAGGACAAAGGTGATTTTATGATTAATGTGATTAATGGGGACACCTAAAAGCATTCCACTAAGAGTTATGTTGAAGAAAAAAGGTTTTCATGGTCAGTACCACTAATTAATATTGCTTTGGAGGTAATAACCAAAACAATTGGATAAGAGAAATGAATATGGCTTATAGAAAATACTCATAATGCTTTCGAGCGAAAAAAAGGGACCTTTTCCCATAGGATGGCAATGAACTTCTCAATAGCAACAAAGAAACTAGAAGAAAATGAAACAAAAAGTTTGAGGGACAGTTGTTGCAAACTATATTCAGCCCAACCGTCGATCAAGGATAAAGAAAACAAAGATAGGAGCTAGGGGCAAGATGCCGGAAGAGTAAGACACGGAGATCACCTTCCTTCCCACAGATACAGTAGAAATACATCTACACGTGGAACTGCTCCTACAGAACACCCACTGAACGCTGGCAGAAGACGTCAGACCTCCCAAAAGGCAAGAAAATCCCCACGTACTTGGGTAGGGTACAAGAAAAAAGAAATAACAGAGACAAAAGAATAGGGATGGGACCTGCGCCAGTGGGAGGGAGCCGTGAAGGAGGAAAGGTTTCCAGGCACTAGGAAGCCCCTTTGCGGGCAGAGACTGCGGGTGGCAGAGGGGGGAAGCTTCGGAGCCATGGAGGAGAGCGCAGCCACAGGGGTGCAGAGGGCAAAGCGGAGAGACTCCCGCACAGAGGCTCGGCGCCAACCAGCACTCACCAGCCCGAGAGGCTTGTCTGCTCACCCGCCGGGGCGGGCGGGGCTGGGAGCTGAGGCTCGGGCTTTGGTGCTAGCCGGGAGGGAGTCCGGGAAAAAGTCTGCAGCTGCCGAAGAGGCAAGAGACTTTTTCTTGCCTCTTTGTTTCGCGGCGCGCAAGGAGAGGGGATTCAGAGCGCTGCCTAAACGAAATCCAGAGACGGGTGCGAGCTGCGGCTACCAGCGCGGATCCCACAGCAACAGGGGCGCAGAGGGAAAATCGGAGAGATTCCCGCACAGAGGCTCAGTGCCGAGCAGCGCTCACCAGCCCGAGAGGCTTGTCTGCTCACCCGCTGGGGCGGGCGGGACTGGGAGCTGAGGCGCGGGCTTCGGTCGGATCGCAGGGAGAGGACTGGGGTTGGCGGCGTGAACACAGCCTGAAGGGGTTGGCGTGCCGCGGCGAGCCGGGAGGGAGCCGGAGAGGAGGTCTGCAGCCGCCGAAGAGGCAAGAGACTTTTTCTTGCCTCTTTGTTTCACGGCGCGCAAGGAGAGGGGATTCAGAGCGCCGCCTAGACGAACTCCAGAGGCGGGCGCGAGCCGCGGCTAACAGCGCGGACCCCAGAGACTGGTAGGAAACGCTAAGGCTGCTGCTGCCGCCACCAAGAAGCCTGTGTGCGAGCACAGGTCACTCTCCACACTGCCCCTCCCGGGAGCCAGTGCAGCTCGCCACCGCCAGGCTCCCGTGATCCTGGGACAACTCCCCCGGGAGAACACACGGCGCGCCTCAGGCTGCTGCAACGTCACGCCTCTGACGCCGCAGGCTCGCCCCGCCTCCTCCGTACCGCTCCCTCCCCCGGCCTGAGTGAGCCAGAGCCCCCGAAGCAGCTGCTCCTTTAACCCCGTTCTGTCTGGGCGGGGAACGGATGCCCTCAGGCGACGTACATGCAGAGGCGGGTCCAAATCCAAAGCTGAACGCGGGGAGTTGTACGAACAAAGAAGAGAAAGGGAAATCTCTCCCAGCAACCTCAGAAGCAGCGGATTAAAGCTCCACAAACAACTTGATGTGCCTGCATCTGTTGAATACCTGAATAGACAACGAATCATCCCAAATTCAAAAGGTGGACTTTAGGAGCAGGATATATTAATTTCCCCTTTTCCTTTTTTGTGAGTGTATATGTGTATGCTTCTGGGTGAGATTTTGTCTGTATAGCTTTGCTTTCACCATCAGTCCTAGGGTTAGGTCCGTCCATTTTTTTTTTTTTTTTTTTTTTACTTAAAAAATTTTTTTTTTCCTAATATGTTTTCTTAATAATTTTTTCCATATTTTCTATTTTTAGAAATTAAAAAAGTTTTTAATAAGTTTTCTTATATTTTTTATTTTAAAAAATTAAAATCTTTTTTTCTTAATAAATTTTTTGCTTAAAAATTTTTTTCTTATTTTTTACTATAAAAAATTAATAAATCTATTTTTAAAAATTAAAAAAAAATTTTTTTTCTGAATACATTTACTCTTAATTTTTTTTCTTATTTTTTATTATAATAGCTTTATTTTATTTTATTTTATCCTCTTTTTTTCTTTCTATTTTTTTCTCCCTTATATTCTGAGCTGTGTGGATGAAAGGCTCTTGGTGCTCCAGCCAGGCATCAGGGCTGTGCCTCTGAGGTGGGAGACCCAACTTCAGGACACTGGTCCACAAGAGACCTACCAGCTCCACGTAATACCAAACGGCAAAAATCTCCCAGAGATCTCCATCTCAACATCAAGACCCAGCTTCACTCAACGACCAGCAAGCTACAGTGCTGGACACCCTATGCCAAACAACTAGCAAGACAGGAACACAGCCCCATCCATTAGCAGGGAGGCTGCCTAAAATCATAAGGCCACAGACACCCCAAAACACACCACCAGACGTGGACGTGCCCAAAAGAAAGACAAGATTCAACCTCATCCACCAGAACACAGGCAATAGTCCCCTCCACCAGGAAGCCTACACAACCCACTGAACCAACCTTAGCCACTGGGGACAGATACCAAAAACAACGGGAACTACGAACCTGCAGCCTGTGAAAAGGAGACCCCAAACACAGAAAGATAAGCAAAATGAGACGACAGAAAAACACACAGCAGATGAAGGAGCAGGGTCAAAACACACCAGACCTAACAAATGAAGAGGAAATAGGTAGTCTACCTGAAAAAGAATTCAGAATAATGATAGTAAGGATGATCCAAAATCTTGGAAATAGAATAGACAAAATGCAAGAAACATTTAACAAGGACGTAGAAGAACTAAAGAGGAACCAAGCAACGATGAAAAACACAATAAATGAAATTAAAAATATTCTAGATGGGATCAATAGCAGAATAACTGAGGCAGAAGAAAGGATAAGTGACCTGGAAGATAAAATGGTGGAAATAACTACTGCAGAGCAGGATAAAGAAAAAAGAATGAAAAGAACTGAGGACAGTCTCAGAGACCTCTGGGACAACATTAAACGCACCAACATTCGAATTATAGGGGTCCCAGAAGAAGAAGAGAAAAAGAAAGGGACTGAGAAAATATTTGAAGAGATTATAGTTGAAAACTTCCCTAATATGGGAAAGGAAATAGTTAATCAAGTCCAGGAAGCACAGAGAGTCCCATACAGGATAAACCCAAGGAGAAACACGCCAAGACACATATTAATCAAACTGTCAAAAATGAAATATAAAGAAAACATATTAAAAGCAGCAAGGGAAAAACAACAAATAACACACAAGGGAATCCCCATAAGGTTAACATCTGATCTTTCAGCAGAAACTCTGCAAGCCAGAAGGGAGTGGCAGGATATACTTAAAGTGATGAAGGAGAAAAACCTACAACCAAGATTACTCTACCCAGCAAGGATCTCATTCAGATGTGATGGAGAAATTAAAACCTTTACAGACAAGCAAAAGCTGAGAGAGTTCAGCACCACCAAACCAGCTTTACAACAAATGCTAAAGGAACTTCTCTAGGCAAGAAACACAAGAGAAGGAAAACACCTACAATAACAAACCCAAAACATTTAAGAAAATGGGAATAGGTACATACATATCGATAATTACCTTGAATGTAAATGGATTAAATGCTCCCACCAAAAGACACAGACTGGCTGAATGGATACAAAAACAAGACCCATATATATGCTGTCTACAAGAGACCCACTTCAGACCTAGAGACACATACAGACTGAAAGTGAGGGGATGGAAGAAGATATTCCATGCAAATGGAAATCAAAAGAAAGCTGGAGTAGCAATTCTCATATCAGACAAAATAGACTTTAAAATAAAGACTATTATAAGAGACAAAGAAGGACACTATATAATGATCAAGGGATCGATCCAAGAGGAAGGTATAACAATTGTAAATATTTATGCACCCAACATAGGAGCACCTCAATACATAAGGCAAATACTAACAGCCATAAAAGGGGAAATCGACAGCAACACAATCATAGTAGGGGACTTGAACACCCCACTTTCACCAATGGACAGATCATCCAAAATGAAAATAAATAAGGAAACACAAGCTTTAAATGATACATTAAACAAGATGGACTTAATTGATATTTATAGGACATTCCACCCAAAAACAACAGAATACACATTTTTCTCAAGTGCGCATGGAACATTCTCCAGGATAGATCATATCTTGGGTCACAAATCAAGCCTTGGTAAATTTAAGAAAATTGAAATCGTATCAAGTATCTTTTCCGACCACAACGCTATGAGACTAGATATCAATTACAGGAAAAGATGTGTAAAAAATACAAACACATGGAGGCTACACAATACACTACTTAATAACGAAGTGATCACTGAAGAAATCAAAGGGGAAATCAAAAAATACCTAGAAACAAATGACAATGGAGATATGACGACCCAAAACCTATGGGACGCAGCAAAAGCAGTGCTAAGAGGGAAGTTTATAGCAATACAAGCCTACCTCAAGAAACAGGAAACATCTCGAATAAACAACCTAACCTTGCACCTAAAGCAATTAGAGAAAGAAGAACAAAAAAAACCCCAAAGCTAGCAGAAGGAAAGAAATCATAAAGATCAGGTCAGAAATAAATGAAAAAGAAATGAAGGAAACAATAGCAAAAATCAATAAAACTAAAAGCTGGTTCTTTGAGAAGATAAACAAAATTGATAAACCATTAGCCAGACTCATCAAGAGAAAAAGGGAGAAGACTCAAATCAATAGAATTAGAAATGAAAAAGGAGAAGTAACCACTGACACTGCAGAAATACAAAAGATCATGAGAGATTACTACAAGCAACTCTACGCCAATAAAATGGACAACCTGGAAGAAATGGACAGATTCTTAGAAATGCACAAACTGCCAAGACTGAACCAGGAAGAAATAGAAAATATGAACAGACCAATCACAAGCACTGAAATTGAAACTGTGATTAAAAACCTTCCAACAAACAAAAGCCCAGGACCAGATGGCTTCACAGGTGAATTCTATCAAACATTTAGAGAAGAGCTAACACCTATCCTTCTCAAACTCTTCCAAAATATTGCAGAGGGAGGAACACTCCCAAATTCATTCTACGAGGCCACCATCACCCTGATACCAAAACCAGACAAAGATGTCACAAAGAAAGAAAACTACAGGCCAATATCACTGATGAACATAGATGCAAAAATCCTCAACAAAATACTCGCAAACAGAATCCAACAGCACATTAAAAGGATCATACACCATGATCAAGTGGGGTTTATCCCAGGAATGCAAGGATTCTTCAATATACGTAAATCAATCAATGTAATACACCATATTAACAAACTGAAGGAGAAAAACCATATGATCATCTCAATAGATGCAGAGAAAGCTTTCGACAAAATTCAACACCCATTTATGATAAAAGCCCTGCAGAAAGTAGGCATAGAGGGAACTTTCCTCAACATAATAAAGGCCATATATGACAAACCCACAGCCAACATTGTCCTCAATGGTGAAAAACTGAAACCATTTCCACTAAGATCAGGAACAAGACAAGGTTGCCCACTCTCACCACTATTATTCAACATAGTTTTGGAAGTGTTAGCCACAGCAATCAGAGAAGAAAAAGAAATAAAAGGAATCCAAATCGGAAAAGAAGAAGTAAAGCTGTCACTGTTTGCAGATGACATGATATTATACATAGAGAATCCTAAAGATGCTACCAGAAAACTCCTAGAGCTAATCAATGAATTTGGTAAAGTAGCAGGATACAAAATTAATGCACAGAAATCTCTTGCATTTCTATACACTAATGACGAAAAATCTGAAAGTGAAATTAAGAAAACACTCCCGTTTACCATTGCAACAAAAAGAATAAAATATCTAGGAATAAACCTACCTAAGGAGACAAAAGACCTGTATGCAGAAAATTATAAGACACTGATGAAAGAAATTAAAGATGATACAAATAGATGGAAAGATATACCATGTTCCTGGATTGGAAGAATCAACATTGTGAAAATGACTCTACTACCCAAAGCAATCTACAGATTCAATGCAATCCCTATCAAACTACCACTGGCATTTTTCACAGAACTAGAACAAAAAATTTCACAATTTGTATGGAAACACAAAAGACCCCGAATAGCCAAAGCAATCTTGAGAACGAAAAATGGAGCTGGGGGAATCAGGCTCCCTGACTTCAGACTATATTACAAAGCTACAGTAATCAAGACAGTTTGGTACTGGCACAAAAACAGAAATATAGATCAATGGAACAGGATAGAAAGCCCAGAGATAAACCCACGCACATATGGTCACCTTATCTTTGATAAAGGAGGCAAGCATATACAGTGGAGAAAAGACAGCCTCTTTAATAAGTGGTGCTGGGAAAATTGGACAGATACATGTAAAAGTATGAAATTAGAACACTCCCTGACACCATGCACAAAAATAAACTCAAAATGGATTAAAGACCTAAGTGTAAGACCAGACACTATCAAACTCTTAGAGGAAAACATAGGCAGAACACTCTATGACATAAATCACAGCAAGATTCTTTTTGACCCAGCTCCCAGAGAAATGGAAATAAGAACAGAAATAAACAAATGGGACCTAATGAAACTTAAAAGCTTTTGCACAGCAAAGGAAACCATAAACAAGACCAAAAGACAACCATCAGAATGGGAGAAAATATTTGCAAATGAAGCAACTGACAAAGGATTAATCTCCAAGATTTACAAGCAGCTCATGCAGCTCAATAACAAAAAAACGAACAACCCAATCCAAAAATGGGCAGAAGACCTAAATAGACATTTCTCCAAAGAAGATATACAGATGGCCTACAGACACATGAAAGAATGCTCAACATCATTAATCATTAGAGAAATGCAAATCAAAACTACAATGAGATATCATCTCACACCGGTCAGAATGGCCATCATCAAAAAATCTAGAAACAATAAATGCTGGAGAGGGTGTGGAGGAAAGGGAACTCTCTTGCACTGTTGGTGGGAATGTAAATTGATACAGCCACTATGGAGAACAGTATGGAGGTTCCTTAAAAAACTACAAATAGAACTACCATACGATCCAGCAATCCCACTACTGGGCATATGCCCTGAGAAAACCATAGGTCAAAAAGAGTCATGTACCAAAATGTTCATTGCAGCTCTATTTACAATAGCCAGGACATGGAAGCAACCTAAATGTCCATCGACAGATGAATGGATAAAGAAGATGTGGCACATATATACAATGGAATATTACTCAGCCATAAAAAGAAATGAAATGGAGGTATTTGTAATGAGGTGGATGGAGTTAGAGTCTGTCATACAGAGTGAAGTAAGTCAGAAAGAGAAAAACAAATACAGTATGCTAACACATATATACGGAATCTAAGGAAAAAAAAAAAAAGGCCATGAAGAACCTAGTGGCAAGACGGGAATAAAGACACAGACCTACTAGAGAATGGACTTGAGGATATGGGGAGGGGGTGGGGTGAGATGTGACAGGGTGAGAGAGTGTCATGGACATATATACACTACCAAATGTAAAATAGATAGCTAGTGGGAAGCAGCCGCATAGCACAGGGAGATCAGCTCAGTGCTTTATGACCACCTAGAGGGGTGGGATGGGGAGGGTGGGAGGGAGGGAGATGCAAGAGGGAAGAGATATGGGAACATATTGTATATGTATAACTGATTAACTTTGTTATAAAGCAGAAGCTAACACACCATTGTAAGGCAATTTTACTTCAATAAAGATGTTTAAAAAAAAAAAAAAAAGAAAACAAAGATATTTTTGACACACAATAACTCATACTACTTTTCTCTCATGTTCTATTTTTCAGGAAAGTATGTAAGTAAACTAAGAAAGAAAGAAAGCAGTAAACAGAAAGCACAATAAATAATAATACTAATTCAAGAGAGAGAGACTAGGAAATTATCTAACACTTTTGCCTATACAGAAAATAATATTGAAAAACATTTTACTGAACTCGTGGAGTATTGAGGAAGGATTAGCAAAAGGTACTTTGAAAAATAAGCAAATGAAAAAATACTATGATAATATTATTAAAAGGGTTCTGAGACTCAATTTCCAATGTGTGGAGGGGAGTTTTCTCACACAGCACCAGGTAATTCTCCAGATACCAGGTGGGTGTTCTACAATTCATCTTCAATTCCGATTCTACCTACCCAGAGATAGCATGAGATTCCATAGGTTAAGGGTTCAGCCCTACAAGACTCCACCCTTCCCGACTTCAGCTGCCACTCACAAACCGAGGTTGTTACCTGTTCTTGGGACCAACTGGCTATAGATAGAGGTTCCCAAGACTCCCTCCTCAGGTTCGACTAATTGTGAGAGCAGCTCACAAAACTCAAGAGAAACATTTTACTTACTAGATCACTGGTTTATTATAAAAGGATATAACTCAGGAATGACCAGATGGAAGAGATACATAGGGTAAGGCATGGGGAGGGGGCATAGCTCTTCCATGCTCTTGCCAGGCCTACTTCTCTCCCTGAATTTTCATGTGTTCACCAACCCATAAGCTCTCCAAACCTCATCGTCTGGGGGTTTTATGGAGGCTTCACTACATAGGCATGATTGATTAAATCACTGGACGTTGGCACTAACACTAATTATTAGAGAAATGCAAGTCAAAACTCCAATGAGGTATCACCTCACACCAGTCAGAATGGCCATCATTAAAAAGTCTACAAATAATAAATGCTGGACAGGGTGTGGAGAAAAAGGAACCTTCCTACACTGTTGGTGGGAATGTAAATTGGTACAGCCACTATGGAGAATGGTATAGAGGTTCCTTAAAAAAGTAAAACTAGAGCTACCATATGATTCAGCAATCCCATTCCTGGGCATACACCCAGAGAAAACTCTAATTCGAAAAGATACATGCACCCCAATATTCATAGCAGCACTATTTACAATAGCCAAGACATGGAAGCAACCTAAATGTCCATCAACAGATGAATAAAGAAGAGGTGGTATATATATACAATGGAATATCACTCAGCCATAAAAAGGAATGAAATAATGCCATTTGCAGCAACATGGATGGACCTAGAGGTTATCATACTAAGTGAAGTAAGTCAGATTGAGAAAGACAAATATCATATGATATCACTTATATGTGGAATCTTTTAAAATGATACAAATGAACTTATTTACAAAACAGAAATAAACTCACAGACATAGAAAACAAACTTATGGTTACCAAAGGGGATAGGAGGGGTGGCGGGAGAGATAAATTAGGAGACTGGGATTAACAGGGACACACTACTATATTTAAATAGGTAAACAACAAGGACCTACGGTATAGCAAATGGAACTACGCTCACTATCTTGTAATAACCTGTAATGGAAAAGAATCTGAAAAAGAATATATACATATATGTGTAACTGAATCACTTTGCTGTACACTTGAAACCAACACAACATTGTAAATTAACTATACTTCAATAAAAAAAAGAATAAAGAAAAAATAATCATTGGACTTTGGCAATTGATTCAATCTCTAGCCCCTCTCCCATTCTGGAGGTTGAAGAGAGGGACTGAAAGTTCCAACCCTCTAATCTTCCCTCTCTCGCCCCCCCACCACCACCACATTGGTTCCCCTAGCAACCAGCCCCCATCCTTAAGTTACCTCAAGGCTTTTCAAAAGTCACCTTATTAACATAACAAAAGACATTTAAATCAATATTATCCCAAGGAATTCCAAGGGATTTAGGGGTTCTGTGCCAGGAGTGGGGTCAAAGACCAAATATATTTCTTACAATAAATCACAATATCACAATTATAAAATGAGATAATGGAGGCACAGGAGGCTGCCCTGAAAGACAACCAAGATAGAGGACTGAAGCTTGGTATTAATGGACAAAAGGGGTAATTCAAATGATCAATTAGAAACAAAAAGACTGTTCTTGGTTATTGTACTCTGAGGGTTAATTCCAACAGGCCTGGAATTGGCCTGAGATGTTTTGCTGAAGTATGAGATGCATCTGCATGGTACTGACCCAGGATCAATGAAATATAATGATTAATAGTACTGTTTTGTAACATGGGTCCAAGGCAAGTTTCAGCATGTTTTGTGCCAGCTTGCCAGCACTGTTTATAAAGTGAGATTGATGGTTTGCCGGTGATTGATGGTTCACACCTGATAACAGCAGCAGTACTGATGGTTTGCACAAGGGCTCTGCCACTGGGGTTGGTCAGCTAGGATTAATATGACCAGAAAGCTGTAAGAAGCTCTGGCCAAGACTCCATCTTGAGCTCACTGGCTGTATGCAAATGTTGATGATTCCTGATCCAAAAAAAAAGCAGGACAACTGGAGCCTGCTTCCAACCTTTCAAAACTCTTGCTGTGAGGTAGCCTGTGGCTGTGATGCATATCCTAACTAAAACTTTGACTTATTGTTTCCTTTCCCTGCAATAAATGGCAGACTTGTAAATCTTGTCTTTTTGGGTCTTGTGAGTCTTAAAAATCCAAACTTGTTTGACTGCCACCATTAACACAGTTATGGAGAAGTATATAGTTATACCTAATTCTGTGCATATCTATTTGAGAACTATGGGGAGGATGGTAGTGATGGGGTAACTCCAAAACTGCAGTTCCTTTTTCTGACACAACTGCAGGGGTACTCTCTTGAATTGGAATAAAATCCCATTTTCTCAGTTTTCGAAAGATTTTCTCTCTGAACTCAGGGTGAGAATTCAAAATATCAATTACATCCATCCATTGTAAATGAAGGTGTCCTGGACTGGCTGTTGTATTTGAGTGTCATGTCAGTTTTCTGGTTCAACTGATCTGCGTCTGCAGATACTGGTACAATTTACTTCTTTTTATCTTTGTATACATCTCAAGTCACTTTTGAATGTCTCAACTTATGTCTTTCTTATGGTCTCAAATATCTGTCGCCCCTCAGTATCCACAGGGGATTGATTCCAGGACCCTCCCGAGGATACCAAAATCTTCGAATGCTCAAGTACCTTATATAATATGGCATAGTATTGGCATATAACTTATGCACATCTTCCCATATACTTTAAATAATCTCTAGATTACTTATAATACCTAATACAATGTAAATGTTATGTAAATCATTGTAAATACTATGTAAATAGTTGCCAGCACACAGCAAATTCAAGTTTTGCTTTTTGGAAATTTCTGGAATTTTTTCCCTCAATATTTTTGACTTTGGTTGAATATGCAGATACGCAGGACCAACTGCATCTTTTTTATCACCCTCAACATGTCCAAAGCCCCGCTGCAATACATTATGCTTTCAAGCATTTGGGTGCTCACCCAGTCTGTTCTTCCCTAGAGATCCAGTTCATCTGCACCTAGGCCATCTCTCAAAGATCCTAGTCTCAAATTACCAATGATTCTCCTTTTTCCACAAGAGTATCTCTGCTTTTAGCTGGGTCCATTCTTTCAGGAGGTGGCTATAAAGTGTCCAAATTTCTATCTCTTTGCTAATGCCTCACACCCTGAAATGTATGGGTATACTTGTCCTTGATATTTATTTTTTATAGAAAAAAATCCTCATATTCTAACCCAGCACTAATCAACAAGTAAAATCATACAGTTATTTATAATCCTAGTGTGTAGACTTCAAGTTAGACATTCCTTGTGTGAAGACTTGCATAGTAGCACTGTTTAAACTGTGCACATTGGGAATTCCCTGGAGATCCAGTGGTTAGGACTCTGCGCTTCCACTGCAGCGGGCACGGGTTTGATCCCTGGTCCGGGGAACTAAGATACCACAAGCTGTGTGGCTCGGCCAAAAAAAAAAAAGTTAAAATAAAAAATTTAATTTAATTTAATTTAAAAATAAAATATAAAATAAACTGTGCACATCAGACAGCTTTTCTAGTGATGGTATGATAGAAAGCAAAAAGAGACCATTAAATAAAAGGACGCAATCAGATTAAATTTTATATATAAATTCTTTTTCAGCAGTTTCCAGATTTTTTTTTTAATGTGCAAGCATTTCGTTTTAATTATCGCTATTTGAAAGTTCTTATTTTGGAGAGCAGAAAACCATCTCATTATACATTCACTCCATTTCTCAAGGGCTTCCACAAGTTTTATCAAATTTATGTTTCAGTTACTCCAGGTGTATTAGTAGATTCATCATCAATCTAGCTCACCCATTCTCCAAATTGTTCTACAATATTGACATGAATAGCACACTGTAACTTACCTAAGTAGATGGGGCAAATGTCTAGAAGCCCATGGTCTGGTTCTTCCAGGTGGCTAGAGCCTTGCATTAGAATCACCAGCCAATGGTAAAGTCAGAGTCCAAATTTGTGTCCAATTTCATGGATTAAACACTTACAGGATTGAAGTAGCAAAATACCCAAGATTTCAGGAATATAATAGTTATTAAAAATTCAAGAGTCACTTGAAGATTTTTTTTCAAGTTTTTAACTTTGCATTCACAGTATGAAAGATAAATATCACTGCCATATCTGGCAAAGCTGACTATTCCTGTGCCATCTGCCAAAAAGCCTTGTCCAAAGACAAAATTTCAGGAGTCTCTTGGGGAAAGACAAATCATTGTTATGCCCATGATACAGAAGACATCTGAAGATTTTTTTGTTTTTAAGCACTTAAGAATGCCCCTGTGGACTTCCCTGGTGGTCCAGTGGTTAAGACTCTGTGCTTCCGCTGCAGGAGGCATGGGTTCAATCACTGGTCGGGGAAGTTCCGCATGTCGCGTGGTGTGGGCGAAAAAAAAAAAAATGCCCCCGTATGAATTTGTAGGTTTTGTGTGTTGTCACTGAATCTAAAGGAACACTAAGTTTGTAGAAACAGGAAACTTTTCTACAAGTTTTACTGGCAAGCCATAGAAAAATATTTCACGGTAGCCCTTGAGCTCTTTAACATATTCTTCTCTGATAATTCTGGTGTTCCCTAGAGTTCCAATGGGCTGCATATAAATATTTCATTTCTTCATAAAGATTATTGATAAACTGTTCAAAGTCTTCAGGAGGGGTGCTCAGAATGGGAGGAGATCCAATCTGAGTGTGAATGAAAGGTAATGGGTCCAAAGAGATCACTCTCTGGCTGAAAGTCTTTGTTCATAGCTGTTCCCCACCTTCTCAGTTCTTATACTACAACATAAGCACTGGAATCTTTGAGATGAAGGCTGTTTGTAATGTCTGTTCAGAGTTATGCATTGTTTGCATAATGACAGGAATGTTCCATTCATACTGTGTTCCTATGCAGAGGTTTCTTTTTTTTTTTTCCAATTTTTTTTTTAATTGTGCTAAACTTCACATAACAGAAAATTTACCATCTTAACCATTTTTAAGTGTATAGTTCCGTGGTATTAAGTATATTCATGTTGTTGTACAACCATCACCAACATCCATCTTCGGAACTCTTCTTGTCTTGTAAAACTGAAACTCTGTACCCTTTAAACAATGTTTTCAACCCTTCAGTTTGGAGAGACTGAATATACAAATAGACAATGGCCAGGCCATACATAAAAATAAAGCTCTGACCCCCAACCTGCAGCAACCAGCCCAGGAAATCAACTCATTATCTATAGTAACCAGCCAGGAAGCCAGCCTGTTGTCTATTTGTCAGACTTGTAGGCATTCAGACCATTATCTCTGTCCAGTCAGGGAGGGCATACCTGAAGCCTTCCCCTTTTTCCACTATAAAGCATTCCCACTCATCTGCCTGCTTTTGAGTCTTTGCCAAAACTCTAGTGACAGTGGCTGACTCCCCTGCTATAGCAAGCTCTGACTAAACAGCCTTTGAATGTTCTCATTTGGTTGGTATTTGTTATTTCTACAGCTTGAATGGGTTAAACAGCTGCTCTACCACAAGGTTTACAAGGACCAGCGTATTTAAATGTGTTCACAGAAGTGGTATGGAGGGTGCCCTCACCTGCCACTAGGTCAGAAGAGAGCCCATCCACTGCCAGATTTTTTTTTAAATCAAGTTGTTACCTTTGAACATCATTAGAGTTCCTCCAGGGCCTACATGTGGAAGCGAGCCATACAAAAATAAAAAGAGGGAGGAAAATAGGAAGAAAAGAAGAAAGAATATATGAAAGACAGAGAGAGAGAGAAAGGGAGGGAGGGAGAAGAAAAGGAGGGAGGAAGGAAGGGGTGGAGGAAGGAAGGAAGGAAGGAAGGAAGGAAGGAAAGGTGGGAGGGAGGAAGGAAGGAAGGGAAGAGAAGCTTGTTGGATCCTGGATGGTGTTTTTTCAGAACAAGCATTGACAGCCAGTTGGCCTTTTGAATTAGAAAACTGCCTAGATATCAGAATTTTTAGTAACAGAACATTAACTTTTAGACATAAACTCTAATCTGTGCCTTGAAAAATGAAAAGTTAATATCATAATGCACATTTATTTAGTTTTTTTCCCAGGCTAGCAAGTTACTTCAATTTTATTTTCAGTGTATTAGAATTGGTAGGAGCTTTTGTCATGTCACAGCTTAGAAACTGTTTGTTCCTGTTTCAAAAAAAAAAAGAAGGAAAAAAAATTAAAAAGCCTTGAAACCAATCTGCCAACTACATGGAAAGTCTCATTATAATTTTCAATAATAAAACCCTGCTTGGGGTGAAATTTCAATTAGAGATTAAAATAAAACAAAATCATCCAAAACTCAATAATATAGTGATGGAAAATGGATTGCAGATAGGTCCATTCTCACTACTAGAATATGAAGATAAAAATGGATTTAGGAATTAACAGGCCTTTTTGAAATGTTGCTTCATAATTTAAAAACTGTATATAACTTGTTGATTCTTTTCCTTTTAAATATTTCCCTAAAAGAAGATGGGGAAATGATGAAGTAAATGCCCATGTACAATTCTCACTTTCCCCCAAAATTAGTGACAACAATGAGAAATAGAGACTAAAACGTCATTTATAACTAAAACAGGAAAAGGCTCCAATCATCATGTTGGGAAATGCCAAATATAATACAATTTGGTCCCAGTTGAAAGAGGACATTGGGAGCAGACACAAAATTGTTGAGAAAATCTAGCAGATTTTGTTCTGAAGGATCCTGCTGGGCATCTTCAATATTGAAGGGCCTGAGGCTGTTAGGCTTATAGGGCTTCTTTCCCAACCACATATCAACAGTAAAAGCAGCAGAGTGGGTAAAAACACAAGACTGATCAGTACTAGCTTTTGAAGTGTGGAAACAAAACTACTTGGCACCTGTAAACCAGAGATGAATTTTCTTTGAAAAATATGTGTCCACTACCACAATAAGTTTCTATTACATACCCAGAAGAATGGCTAAAATTAAAAGAATGACAAAACCAAATATAGATGGGGGTGTGAGCAACCATAACTTGCATACATTGTTGGTGGGGGTGTGAAATGTTTTAATTAAAAGTTCTGGCAATTTGTTATAAAAATAACCATATATCATCTATCATATAGCACAGCTCTTCTTTTCCCAAGTACTTAACACAGAGAAATGAAAACATATGTTCACAATAAGATCTAAAAATTGTTCACAGTAGTTTTATTTGTAATAGCCAAAACTCAAAACATCTTGGGTGTCCATCAATTGGAGGATGGACAAACTGTGGTATATCCAGGTAATACAATAGACTACTGTTTAGCTCTAAAAAGGAATAATTTAATGAAACACTCAACAGTATGGATGGATCTCAAAATTATTCTGCTGAGTGCAAGAGGCCTTAAACAAAAGAGTGCATACTCTTTCCCATATTATATTCTGTCCTGTATTCGTAAGTGGTGTAATATATACTCCACTATTCAACTTACGTAAAATTTTAGGACAGGTAAAACTAATGTACAGAGAAAAATATCAAAACATTATCTCTGGCAGAAGATCTAAACAGACACTTCTCCAAAGAAGACATACAGTGGCCAAAAATCACATGAAAAGATGCTCAACATCACTAATTATTAGAGAAAAGCAAATCAAAACTACAATGAGGTATCACCTCACACTGGTCAGAATGGCCATCATCAAAAAGTCTACAAATAATAAATGCTGGAGAGGGTGTGGAGAAAAGGGAACCCTCCTACACTGTTGGTGGGAATGTAAATTGGTACAACCATTATGGAAACCAGTATGGAGGTTCCTTAAAAAACTAAAAATACAACTGCCATATTATACAGCAATCCCACTCCTGGGCATATATCCAGAGAAAACTCTAATTCAAAAAGATACATGCACCCCAATGTTCACAGCAGCACTATTTACAATAGCCAAGACATGGAAGCAACCTAAATGTCTATCAACAGAGGAATGGATAAAGAAGATGTGGTACAAAGATGTGGTACATATATACAATGGAATATTACTCAGCCATAAAAAGGAACAAAATTGGGTCATTTATAGAGACTGTCATACGGAGTGAAGTAAGTCAGAAAGAGAAAACAAATATCATATATTAACGCATATATGTGGAATCTAGAAAAATGGTACAGATTAACCAGTTTGCAAGGCAGAAATAGAGACACAGATGTAGAAAACAAATGTATGAACACCAAGGGGGGGAAGGGGGGTGAGATGAATTGGGAGATTGGGATTGACATATATACACTAATACGTATACCTGCTGTATAGCACAGGGAACTCCACTTCTCTGTACAGTAGAAACTAACACAACATTGTAAAACAACTATACCCCAATTAAAAAAAATTTTTTTTAATTAAAAAGTAGCCTATTCAAAGGGAAAAAAAATGACTTGCAGTCAATTAAAAATAGTTGGACATAAAAGGAGATCAAAGAATGCAACCCCCCAAAAAAAAAAAGAACCAGAAATGACAGAAAATATAAACAGAAGCACTAATGAAAGAGATAATGATGTTTCAATTGTGAACTTTATATTCACATCTATTTATTTTACATTGACTATTTAAGTTCCTAATTTGCATCATTCTAAATAATTTTTAAAAAAAGATGTGGTACTTATATACAATGGAATATTACTCAGCCATAAAAAAGAATGAAATAATGCCATTTGTAGCAACATGGATGGACCTAGAGATTACCGTACTAAGTGAAGTAAGTCAGACAAAGATAAATATCATATGAAATCACTTATACGTGGAATCTAAAATATATGATACAAATGAACTCATTTACAAAACAGAAATAGACTCACAGATGTAGAAAACAAACTTATGGTTACCAGGGGGGAAAGGAGGGGGGAGGGATAGATTGGGAGATTGGGATTGATATATACACACTACTGTATATAAAATAGATAACTAATAAGGGCCTACTGTATAACACAGGGAACTCTACTCAATACTCTGTAATGACCTAAATGGGAAAAGAATCTTAAAAAGCGTAGATATATGTATACGTATAACTGATTCACTTTGCTGTACACCTGAAACTAACACAACACTGTAAACCAACTATATTCCAATTAAAAAAAACATTATATCTGGGAGGGTAAAGGCCAGGGTTTTCTAGGAAGGGGCATGAAGGAACTTATTGTGGTTTTGTGATATTTTATGTCTCAATAGAAGACTGGGTTACACAGGTATATGCACTTGTCAAAATTCACCAAATGTGTATTTAAGATTAAAACAAATTTCACATCAAAAGAGAAAACTTGTTAAAAAAACAAGCAACAGGCCCCAAAAAGGAATCACTTGTGCTAGGCCCCACATCAGGAAATGAAGACTTAATACCTAACCTAATTGCAGTTTCAACCTTTCCCAGGAGTGTAACCTAAACCTGTCAGTCTGGAACTTTCTGGTCAGCACTAGTGAGGTAATCCCCCTAAGACCTTGCTGACTAAAGAATGTTGCTTGCCATCCAGCTCTATAAGGATTGAGTCATTAGCTACTGCAGTCAGTAACCTTTAACACACCCTGAAAGGAGTTCAAGGTGGAAATCAGGAATGGTACACTGTGTGCTCTAGAAAAACTGTTAGAACAGCCCTTCAGATAGTTAGATATTTTCAGAAGAAATTTTTTTATGAACCTGGATGGTTGTATCTTCTCATACTTAGAAAAGAACTAAACCCATTAACTAAGATATCTGTTCCTGTGACTAGCAGCAATTTTCTACCGAGATGTGTGCTTGGTTGCACACACACCATTCACCAGAATCACATATATACTGACCTCCCCTCTTACCTCTTCAGAACAGTTTCTCAGAGCTATCTGAGTGGGTGCCTCTCAGGCTACAGTCCTCAGTAAGACACTGAATAAACTCCACTTACGCTTTTACACTGTGCGACTCTTTTAAGTCAACAACCCTTTCTATCCCCCAAAGAAAAACTAAGTAATCTGCTTTTCCTTGTCCCTGTCTATGAAAGCCTTCCATTTTGCACAGCTCCTTGGAGCTCCTTTCTGTTTGCTGAATGGGATGCTGCCTGATTCATGAATTATTGAATAAAGTCAGTTTGATCTTTACATTTACTGAGTTGAATTTTGTTTTTTAATGCATGGCAAACAAATTTCACTTTAGTTAAGGATATACCTGCTGAAGTAGTTAGACAACCAAGTACTAATATCTGAATATCAATTTGAAATGCATAAAAATTAAGATGGATTAATCGTGTAGACAGATGAATTGTTAGATGTGTAATTTTAAAACTATAATTAAATGTTAATACTACAGTCTTGGGAATACGGAAGTTCACAGTAAAATTCTTTAAACTTTGCTTTAGGTTTAAAATTTTTCATAATATAATTTGTAAAATATTGAGACAGAAAATACAGGAAGACAAAGACCCCAGTAGGAAGGAACCAGGTAGCGAATTTTCTTTTCACTGACCTTGAATAACTTAACAGCTAAACATGGAAAATAAATTATCAGCTTCCAATTTCTGAGCTCAGATTTAAAGGTTGTGATCTTAAAAATTGTTTGCATCACCTGGAAGAGGTGTCAAGCAAATGCCACCCACATTTGTGTGGAATCCAGTTGGGTACAGTAAACAAAATGATTGCCCTCTGCTCCCCCTCCCTCCAAAACAACAACAACAACAACAACCACAGAAAAAAAAACACAGGGAGAAGATTTTTATTTTTATGTTTCTGGTGTAGGGGAGCAGAATTTGCCAACCTAATATATGTCTCTTTGGTGTATTGATTGTTTTAAGCTGGTTATTTTCTGAGAAACAGCAGACAGAGGAATGACTCTGAAAACCAAGGAGTAGTTGCCCTTTTGTATAAAACATTTACATTTGTAAGGGAAATCACCATTTGTAAGCATGTCTCCCTCTCTGTACCTGGAAGAGGAGGATGACCAAATGTCAGAAACTCTTATCAAGGAGAAGGCAATGACTTAAATCTGCTTCACAATCACCCTTGTTTATCATACTTTTCCTGGTAACCTCCCACAACTATCCCCATCCTCAGCATTCTCTTTTGTTTGTAGCTGAGGATGGTATTTAAGGTGAGGGCTTTGGCCATTTTGGCAAGTTACTCAGTTTTTCTGGGTCTCTCCCATGTATATATGTTATTAAATTTTGTTTCATTTTCTCCTGTTAATCTGTCTCATGTCAATTTAATTCTCAGACCAGCCATAAGAACCTAGAAGGGTAGAGGAAAATTTCTTCCTCCCTGACACTGGATTCCACAAAATAGACAGGGATGAGTTAATAATTAAACCAGAGAGAAAGTATAGGGGAGAAAAAATAATTTTTCCTGAGATGCCCCTGTGAAAAAGACATATTTACAGGAGAAAAACAAACAGAAGTTTAATAGCATAGATACTTCCTATATACATGGGAAATACCCAGGGAAGGTGAGTAACTCCCCCAAATGGCCTAAGCCATCATCTTAAATACCATCTCAAGCAAAGATGTTGGGGGAGGGGTGCTGTTAATGGGACACTATCAGGAAACCCACAGTAACAAGTAACAATGCTAAGCTTGATATGCAGATTTAAGTCCTTGACTTTTCCATTGATAAGAGTTTATAGAGATTTAATCATCCTTCTCTTCCATTACAGACAGGGAGGACACCCTAACAAATGGAGATTTCCCTTATACATGTAAAAATCTCTTATAAAAGGATAACTTCTACTTGGCTTTCAGAGTTTCACAAGTGACTGCTGTTTTTTAAAAATAACAAGGTCAAAATAACCCTTAGCCAAAGAAGCATGTTCTGTGGTGGCAAACTCTGCTCCCCTTCAAGAGTAACTGGTAAATTATGAAAATCAATTTAAGAACAAAGACAATAATATTGCAAAACTTTAAATTAAAAGCATAAAACAGTAGTATCAAAACTATTATTAAGGGGCTTCCCTGGTGGCACAGTAGTTAAGAATCCACCTGCCAATGCAGGGGACACGAGTTCGAGCCCTAGTCAGGGAAGATCCCACATGCCGCGAAGCAACTAAGCCCGTGTGCCACAACTACTGAGCCTGCGCTCTAGAGCCCGAGAGCCACAACTACTGAAGCCCGCATGGCTAGAGCCTGTGCTCTGCAACAAAAGAAGCCATTGCAATGAGAAGCGTGTGCACCACAACGAAGAGTAGCCCCCACTTGCCGCAACTAGAGAAAGCCTGCGTGCAACAACAAAGACCCAATGCAGCCAAAAAAAATAAATTAATTAAAAAAAAAAGATGTTAAAAAAAACTATTATTAAAAAAATAGAAAAATCAGTGATATTTAAGGTATACTAGAGAAAATTCCATGGAATTTGAGAAGGACAAAAATGTGAATACTCCTAGAGAAAGGATGATAGGAAAATGAGTATGCTTAAAGAAAAAACTAAGACAAATGGAAAATTTTTCTTTTAATTACCCAGATATACTGGAAAAACTTCTTTTAAATGAAGAAAAACATAAATATGCACAATTGAAAGTCTTAACACTTAAAAAGATTATTTAATAAACATTAACTATACCCAAAACCTATATTATGAAGTTATACATTTCCAATATTAAGAATGAATACTATAATCACCCAGAGAGAATCATATTAACCACAGGAAGGATAGAAAAAAGGCTGCATTAACTGCAATTCTCTCTTCTACAACTGTAACTGTTAGATGCCAATGAAGTAATTTCTACAGCAGAATCAAAACAAGAAAGCTTTTACCAGAAAATTCTATTCTGACTAGTCTTTCAGAAAATAAGAGAATAGAAAAACAATCTTGAATTGCAAGGATACAAGCAAATTGTCACTTTTGTACCACGAAGAGCATATTTTTAAAGAAAGACTCAGAATTAAAATGAATACCAATTGTGTAGATAAGAAGGAATGGCTAACTTAACTTAAACAAGAATTCATTCTTAACATCTGTAAACAAGGGATATCAAACAGGATGTATTGGTCCTAATTCTTTTTTAAAAAAAAATCTGTGAGATAAAAATACAAAAATTACAATTTACATAATTTAGAGCGCAGCAATAGAAAACAAAACAAAGGAAACTTAAAGTCACAAAATAAAATAAATGGGTCTTTCAAAAGAAAGACCAGTCGTATCAGTTTTGACAATAAACACAAAGGGGATACAATTTATATATAAAATTAATGACTTTCAAGGTCAAGGAAAAAAAGCAAAAAATTAAAAAGGTGAACATATATTGTCTCAGCGATTGCCTTGAAAGAACTGACTATAAATGAAAACAATAAAGACACACCATGCCAATGAAACAAAAAGATACAGTATTAACATCCACAATAATTTCAAGGCAGAATTATTAAGTGGGACAATGAACTTATTTTATGATGATAAAGGTCATTTAACATTATATTTATAAAATAAAGCACTTGTAAAAACAAGAAGAAATTGACAGAAACATTAAATTTTTATGTGATTTTTATACCAATATCTCAATTCTTGATAGATCATAATTTAAAAAACCAAGAATATAAAGATTTAAGTAATATTAAAAACAAAACTATGAGAAAGATTTACATTTAAAATTAATGCCCTACAAAATTAGAATAAATTATTTTTCACTTTTAAGAAACAGAATTCAACTGAGTGAACCTGAAGATCTATTTTTCTTTATTCAACAATTCATGAATCAGGCAGCATCCAATTTAGCAAGCAGAAAAGCACTTCAAGGAACTGTACAAAATGGCAGAAAGGGGGTGAAACTGGGAAGTAAAAACCAAAAGAATTCTTTCAGGCAAGGCCACCTTCCTTTGAGGGAAGGTCGGGGTGTGGGAGGGAGAGTATCATGCAGGTTACCTCATTAGTTTTGATCAGGATACTCCAGACTGATTGGTCAAAAATTCCACTCTTGAGAGAGGCTGAAACTGTAATTAGTTTAAATTAAGTTGTGGTCTGCTGATGTGAGGCTTAGCACAAGTGACTCCATTTTGAGCCTGTTTCGTTTTTAAACATCAGATATCAAAGATATATGTACAGAAACAAAAGACCATATCATATGACCAAAGACAACTGCAATGAATTCCAAAATGTAAACATGAAGCAGATAAAACTTTGTGGTCACAATGGTATCAAAAGCTCAACAAGCATGAAAAGAAGAAACAAACCAAAGATACAGGATCCTAAATAAATAAGTTAAAGAAAATGTCAAAACTTCCATTGAAGAATATCCCAAAAATAGTGGGAATAAGAACACATAGTAACATCTAAGAGGATGTTGTTCTATATAGAGAACAACTGAGTCCGTCCAATAAGAATAAAGAAACTACAAAACAAATTAATAAAATTTTGCTTTAAAATGTTAGAAAATAAACAAAATGAATATAAAGAAATCAGAAGGAAAGTATTTATACAGATTTGACCCCTATAAAAGTAGAAATCTTCTCTTTACGACATACAAAACAGTAGCATTGAAAAATAATTCCCAAGCAACATGCTTAAACTAGCCTAATCAAACTAGCTTAATCAAAGGAAAGAAGCAAGACCACAGTAAACTAAACCTTATAAACTGCTAATATCCTGGCAAGCCCAGTCTAGAGTTTTCCATTATCCCAACTTTACTAACCTTTTCAATAACCTTTAAAGGAGAACCAGAGTAAGTCGGAAGCAAGAAGTGAATGGATATTAGTTGTTCCTATATATTAATTTTTAGTCATTGAAAATCTAAATTTCCCTAAGGGTGTCATCATCATCATCATCATTATTTTGCATTAACTCCTTATCAAAGAATATAGTTTTAGTTTTATTGTTGACCACCAAGATGGGGGAGGAGGAGGGGAGTGGAAAAAATTTTTGTTAAAAGATAAATCTCCCTTCCCCTCCCCTCTCCCTCTTTGTTTTGGAATCCATTTCCTAAGAAACCCGTTTAACATTAAGCTATGGCTGATGCCTGCTCACTTCTGGCAGGCTAGGAAAAGAGTCATCACACTTACAGGGGTAATTGACCCAAATCATCGGGAGGAGGTCGGATTACTGGATTACTTTGTGTCTTAGAGATGTGGAAAGACCAGTAAAGACAACCACGATATTCCTCAGTTAGTCTCTTATTGACTTTCATGGAGAAGAAAAAGCACCTTAGAGTAGGGATATATTGGGGTGGGTGAGGGAATATAAACAGTGCAGAGAAGATAAAAGCACAATGCCTGAGAGATAATTTGAGGTTTTTCCCATGTATAATGGAGAAAGGCATCACTTGCTTTCTTTGGTATGGGAAGGATGGCAGCTGACTCTTGAGATATGGTTAGAAAATACAGAAAATCAGATGAAAGAAAAAATATCATTTTCCCACCCTGACAAAATATTTGTGCCTTGATACATTTTTCTCTGTATCTCTAATGAATATCATTTGTAATCAATTGGATATAAATTATTACTTTTATTATAAAAGTAATTTCTAAAAACATGGGAAATTATAATGATGAGAAAAACCATCACACAAAATCCCACCACCCAGATATAATGACACATCAATTTAGTGCATTTCTTTATTATCCTTATTACTGCATATTTTTATATAGTTTACATTATTCATACTGGATTTTTAAAAATAGTTAACTTGGGAATATTCATAAACCCTACATTGAAGATTTTTAAATGGTAGGGACAAAAATAAAGTAACAAAAAATGGCTCAACTTATCCAATATAATATTTACAGTTGCAGACAATCATTATATGTCTCTAACAAGAGTGAGGCTAGGGACTTACCTGGTAGCACAGTGGTTAAGAATCCGCCTGCCAGTGCAGGGGATATGGGTTTGATCCCTGGTCCGGGAAGATCCCACATGCCATGGAGCAACTAAGCCCATGTGCCACAACTACTGAGCCTGCGCTCTAGAGCTCATGTGCCACAACTACTGAAGCCTGCACACGCTAGAGCCCGTGAGCTGCAACTACTGAGCCCACGTGCTGCAACTACTGAAGCCCGCGTGCTTAGAGCCCGTGCTCTGCAACAAGAGAAGCCACTGCAATGAGAAGCCCACGCGCCGCAACGAAGAGTAGCCCCCGCTCGCTCCAACTAGAGAAAGCCTGCATGCAGCAACGAAGACCCAACGCAGCCACAAAAAAAAAAAAAAAGAGTGAGGCTATTATAATTTTCTATTCAAGTGGGCTCTTGTGGATAGAGAGAAAACTCATTTTGGGCGCAATTTCATCCAGCAAGGTCTCCAAAACAGTTTAGTCATTATTACCAGTTACTGGTTTAGGACAGCAAAAGTAATTAGTTTATGTCATCCTCAAAAATGACAAGATTTTTCCACTAAACTGTGAGATAATTAAGCAAAATAAAACAAATAAAAAACCTTCTAGTACTAGACCAATCCTGTAATTATTGTTGGGAGAAAACTTCAGCAGGCATTGAAAAACATGCACTTTGAGCAGCAGAACCCATTTGGCAATAAATCATCCAGAGATATATTGCATTCAGGGCATTCAGCCTGTTCAGGAAAGTCAATTTATGTCATGATTTAACTAGTGTAGAATTTAGTATTAATTAATTTTGGAAAAAGTCTTCAAGTGGTATTTTGAAGAAAGATGCATGGGTAGTATATTTTCTAAACTCTTTACTCTTCAAGGATTAAATTATTTGTGTCCATGAATGAAGAACAATTTATCTTAGATCTTAACCTGAGATTCTCAGGTTACCATATTTTCCCCCTAGGAAGTCTAAAAGTATGAATTCACTGTCTTTTGGTACTTCACATTGAAAAAAAAGTCTAAAGGCAGTCTTGCTTTCATTCTTTTCTAGATAATCTTTCTCTCTCCCTCTTCCTGGATGTTATAGACTTTTACACTTAACTTTGTAATGTATCTTATTTGACAAAGTATCTAGACGTAGTTTTCCTTACACTGATTTTGCTAGTGTTCAGTAACTGTTTTGATGTTCACCCTCAGGTTGCTTTTTGTTGTTATTGTTGTTCAAGAAGCAACTTGAACAACAAGTTGTATTTTGTATTTACGTTACCCACCCTTGGCATAACAACCATCTCTGCATATAGTAATCTCTTTGTCTTTTTCTTGATGTCTTATAACTTCTCAAGCAGCTCATGTATAATAGAGCATTGCAATTACAATCTGGTTTTACTTCTCATTAACACTACCTTGGTTCATATTGCCTAATTCATAGATTGTTGTGAAAATTAAATAATACAGCAAATATAAAGCAAAAAGGCTTATCACTGAACAAATGTGAATATGTACAATATTGTATATTCTGTTTTTTATTTTTTCCAGAATGGATTTGTAAACTGCTACTCAATTTTATTTGCCCTGCAATCTTTTCTTATTTCTAATTTCACTTGTTTCACCTACTTTTATCTACCTCTTCTTTCAGTTACTTTTGTCTTTTCATTAGAGCATGGTGAATCCTGGCTTTCTTACACTTCAGCACATAATATTTGTCTTCTTGTATTCTTTCTGACTATCAGGTATTTCTGAAATGTTGGTTGCATTAATGTGGGCTATTTTTTCCTTATGTATGCTCTGTCTTTGATCTTTCAGGATCTGTTTCCTTTATTCATGAGAATATCCTTACAGATCACCTATCTTTACTTTCCCCCACAGAGATGGGTTGGATTAGGGACAAAGAATTGATATTTAATTCTTCCAGAAACTCTTCTTCCAAAGAGACTAAGCTGCTACTCTTCAGCTCACTTCTCTAATAGGAACAGGGAGACAAATTAACAAAAAATTCTCCTATAAATAGTTATAGCTATTACATGCTAGAGTAGTGGTGCTTGGTCAGTGGTGATTTGGCCCCCCACAGACCCTTTAGCAGTGTTTGTAGACATTTTTGGTTATTTCAACTGGGTGGAGATGGGTGGTACTTTCATTTAGTGGGTAACGGCCAGAGATACTACTAAACTTCCTACAACATAGAGAAGAACACCACACAAGAAATAATTTTCTGACCCCAAATGTCAGTAGTGCTGAGGAAGAGAAGCCCTGTTCTTGAGCTTATGGCTCCCTCCTACCTTAATTATTTTAAGGAGAAATTTCAGGGGTTTAAGATATTTGTGCCTGAGTAAGAACTATGACTCCACGAAGATTATTTTTTTCCTCAGGAAATTTTCCGTCTGATTGTGCAGATTCTGACAACAATTCACAGTCCATTTCAAACTGTCAAGACCTTTTGATCAAGCACTTTACTGAAATCTTCAACGGAGACAGGGTTTGAGATAAAAGTTCACTTTATTTTAAATAAAATTTCTGTGATGTATCAGAAAATTACGCAGGATGTTCTCAAAGAACTGAAATGCCAGTTTGTCTGCTGAAAACATTTCGAAAGTGACAAATAACATCTGATCTCAGACATGATAACCTAAGGAAAAAAGTAAAGTCTTCTCTGAACTTGTTCTTTTTGAACAGCTGAAGTTTGAAAAAGAATAGCTAGGCTTTTATCTGCTAAATAGACATAAAAGCTTTTTAACCAAGCAATGAAGAGATAAAACTATTAAATGATAACTAAAATATATTTACTGAAATCATTGGAGGCAAGTCAAAATAATTGCTGCTTTTTAAAAAAAATGCTCTTCCTCTATTCTTTCAAACATTAGTTCAAATGATTCAGCATTAATCTAAGCAAAGCAAGCCCAGAGGGACAGAAGGAAAGAATAATAACATGAGGAAAGCACAAGGCTATGTCAGAATCTATATGGTTTTAGAGACAATTAATTTAGTGAAATAAACACTGGAATCATGAATCATGTAGATATAGCTAGAGACAAAAAAAACCAAAAACCTAGTAACATCACACTAAAAATAGCTAGCTATTATAGTACAGTATCCTAATCTAACAGGCAGACACACCATAAACTTTAATGGAGTCATTTGGTGATTGTACATTTTGTCTCCCTAAAACTTTAAGTGTATCGTATCTACCATCATTAACTTTAATGGAAAAATCCACAAGGGTCTGGGATGTAAGAATGGAAATTATTTGGGGATAACAGGAAAACCACGTGTAGGCAGAAAATTATGTTAACTATTAGAGTATAATTTTATATTTAAGAACAAAAATAAATAATTGACATAACGCTATCTATAAAAAGAAAAATTGGAAAAAATCACTTTAGCAGACAGAAATACTTGAAATAGTCGTTAACTAGGAAGAATGTGTATAATGGATTGTGAAGGTTTATGTTAATCAGAATTAGCCATATATTGGAATATCCAGCATTATAGGTGTGACAATTCTTCCCAAACTGATCTGTAGAACCATTAAATTTACAATAAAAATCCCAGTAGGTTTTAATTTGGTTTTCTTTCTTTTTTTTCTGAGTGGAAATGAACCAGCTGATTCTAAAATTTATATGGAAAAAAACCCCTAAATCAATCTTAACAAACTGGGAGAAGTTATTGTATATCAACACTTACGACAGAGCTAAAATATTTATGACAGCATAGTATTGGTGAACAAATAGACTAATATATTGGATTATAGTCATGCACTGAGTGAACACAATGAATGTGACCAAACTAATGCTTCTTGCATCATCAAGGATGAATCTCACAAAAATAACGTTGAGCAAAAACACCCATCCACAGAAGGCTATATACTGGACAATTCCATTATTTCAAGCTCAAAAATAAGGAAAACTAATCTATACTGTTAAATCATGATACTGGTAACCTATGGTAAGGAAGAAATTATAGAGATTGGTATTGACATATATACACTACTATATATAAAATTGATAACTAATAAGAACCTACTGTATAGCACAAGGAACTCTACTCAATACTCTGTAATGACCTATATGGGAATAGAGTCTAAAAAAGAGTGGATATATGTATATGTATAACTGAATCACTTTGCTGTACAACAGAAACTAATACAACATTGTAAATCAACTATACTCCAATAAAAAGTAATTTAAGAAAAAAGAAATTATAGAGATTAGGGTGGGACAAAAAGGGGGAATTAATAATATTTCATTATTTTTTTTAGAATGGGTGATGGTCACATAAGCATAATCACTGTGATAATTTACTGATATGTATAGTCAGGAATTGTGAATGTGTCCTTAAGAATTTTACATTTAAATTTCAAAAAATAAAATAAAGGGCCTCTGATGGCCTTTAAGGGACAATTTGTTTTAGTTGCAAATGCATCAAACATTAAAAAAAAAAATCAGTTCATAATGTTGTTCAAAAACTCCTTACTGGTCATCACTGGATGCTGCTAGGGCACAATTTCATTGCTCTGAAAATTCATAAGTGGAAGGAAATTATCCAAATTTATCCTCCATTTCCCATACAAACTCTATGTCAGAGTAATCAAATACTTGATGAGGGAAGTTCTTTGTAAGAGAATTTTAGCTAATAAATACAGAAAGAAGGAGAGTATTATAAAATTACAATTTTAAAATCCAATGAAATAATGGAAGTAGTCAGTAAACTTCAATGGATGCTCAATCCTTTAGGTAAGGTTCTGATGGAGAAATTTATAACTGAGGGATAACACTGATATCACATGAACTCAGTGATTAGTCTTACTATAACTAACAGTTGGACAACCCTACATTATATGTCTACTGATAAGATATAGTAGGAAATACACAGTACCTCCAAAAGATATGTTGTTAAAATATTGTTCCAGAATATAAGAAAGCCCATAGATCTATCTGAAGTTTACAGGAAATATGGGGGGTAATATGTAGAACAGAAAGAAAAAGCATACCATAAGAAAAGTAAAACTTAGAATATAGGTCTTTTTACAGAACAAATGACCTGGTTTAGCCAATAAACCAATGGCATTTTTTTTTAAAAAGTGAGGACAGTGTTATGGAATAAAAGACTTTAGAGACCTAGTAACCAAATGTATGAAATTTATTTGAATCCTAATTTAAAAGAAAAAAAATTTATTTAATTGTCTTTGAGATAATCAGGGAAATAAATACGGATTGAGTTGTAGTTGATTTAAGAAACAACTGTTAATTATGTTTAAGTATGATAATAGGATGGTGAATGTATTATTGTAAATGCCCTGATCAGTTAGAGATGCCAACTGAAAATGCTGCAGTTGAAATGACATGATATCTTTGTTTTACTTTTAACTTCTCCAAAAACTGTTTACTTACACACATACACACACACACATCATACATGTGGGCACTGATTTCCACAAAGTATCACCTGACAACCTGTTAATAGAGCAACACTAAGTTTGTTCAAAATCATTTTGGTAAGGGAGATCGCCATGTTGAAAAACTCTTACCAGTGTCTCAGGCTCAAGTGGTTTAAAGCAGAGAACTGAATGAAATTGGACAAAGATCATAATATAATAATTTAGGACTAGTGGACACAGTAAGGTAGCAAGGGTCTTGAAGCAAGTATTCATAAGGAAATTGTTATTTAATAAGTGAGATGTTTGCCCAGATGAACAGATTATTATCTTTGATAAACTGATTTGTAGGGATTTCCTGAGGCAAATAGTATAGTTATTTTAATAAATTTACAGTCTTATCTTTCCAAAGCAAAGTTTTCCTGGAAAGAAAATAAAACAACTAAGTCATGTTGATATAGATGGTCTTAGTTCTCAAGAGAACTAAATAGAGAAACAAGATTTGCAAAATGTTGATAACTGTTGAGGCTACATATGGTATAAAGAGTCAGTTAATTTTACTTTCTCTATAGTTCTGTATTCATCTGAAAATTCCCATATTAGAAAGCTTTTAAGAGTGGTAATGTTGAGATCCTCTTCTTTCATAAAATCTAAGGAAGCCACTTGGATATGGAGGAACATTTGGAAAACTAAGAACTGGTTACAAAGGACCAGGCAAAAAAGGGACTGGATAAACAACAGGAATAATAGGAAATGTACTAATGTGGTGGTTAGAAAATAGTTATCTGACCTGGATGTTTTTGTATTAAAACACCCGCAAATTGGTATTTTAGCTAATACTTAATATATACCAGCTATTCTTTTAAATGCATAATATACATTATGTCATCTGATCCTCACACAAACTTTGTGAGATAGGAATTCTTAGTAGCAGCATTTTACAGTTGACTTTTATTAAGACTTGACAAGGTCCAGTTAATGTGTCTGAGGACAGAAAGCTAGAAACAGGTGGCATAAGATTCAAAGACCGCCTCTTCTGGTTTCAAAAACTGAAAGCTAAAGTGCTGCAATAACCTAGTTTAACTTAACAAGATGGAACAGAGGGTTTTTTCCTAAATTATTATTTTCACTTTTTAGGGTATAGAAACCTCATACTTCATACGGAAGCCAGGGCTTCTGTATGTGTCCAGCATACATGAGAAGAAAGTCTGAGCCCAAGACCTATCTAAAGAGAAATGAAGTAACTCCCCATAAATAGTGTTTATGCTTAAATGCTCAAGTTGGACAAACACATTGCAGCTGAATTTCAGTTACAGTCTTGATAAATGGATAAGGGCCCCTGACTTTGAACCACCAGTACTTAGA
Organism: Balaenoptera musculus; assembly: GCF_009873245.2. Lineage (NCBI taxonomy): Eukaryota > Metazoa > Chordata > Mammalia > Artiodactyla > Balaenopteridae > Balaenoptera > Balaenoptera musculus. Next base: position 23,041,597 of record NC_045806.1, read on the forward strand.
AGCACCTGAGAATGTGGTCATTTGTCAACATTACTGCTTGCTTTGGTTTTAGAAACACAAGCAACGTGCTCATGCACTGACGGTAGTGCATACAAAATGTGCAATCTATCATCATCATCAACAAATATTTACGGAGTTCTCACTGTATGTGTGCTGGTTTCAGAAGTTGCAATGGGGATTTATATGGCATAGAGAAACCATCCTACTGTGTTTTCCCTTCCTTTCTCTTTCAGCCGTATGTAATGTTTCTATAAGAACTGTAAATGTTAAAAAAAATACTTATCCATCAGAAAACTGATAATTTTACAAAACTGAAAATACCTTTTTGTTCCCTGTTATAATTTATATTGAGTTCAAGGTATTCCATGGTCATGATTCTTTTGCAAACAAGGTGGGGTCTTAAAATATGACCTAAATGGGTGATCAATCAGGCATTAGATTGGAGATCATCACACTCTGTTTTGCCTTTGGGAAAAATGGAAAGAAATATAAAAGATGAAGCCATAAAAAGGAGTGAAATAATGACATTTGCAGCTACATGGATGGACCTAGAGATTATCATACTAAGCGAAGTAAGTCAGAAAGAGAAAGACAAACACCATATGATATCACTTACATGTGGAATCTAAAATATGACACAAATGAACTTATCTATGAAACAGAAACAGAACTCACAGACATAGAGAACAGACTTGTGGTGGCCAAGAGGGAGGGGGTGGGGGTGGGGTTGGATTGGTAGTTTGGGACTAGCAGATGCAAATTATTACATATAGAATGACTAAACAACAAGATCCTACTGTATAGCACAGGGAACTATATTCAATATGCCGTAATAAACCATAATGGAAAAGAATATGAAAAAGAATATACATGTATGACTGAATCACTTTGCTGTACACCAGAAACTAACACAAGTAAATCAACTATACTTCAATTAAAAAAAAAAAGAAATACAAGAGATGTTTTCATTTGAAGATATTGACAGCTATAGCATACTGTTTTGAGTAGACATGCAAAGGAAGACGCTTGTTTGTTTTCATATGGTACTTAATTTGTAAACTTTCCTGAATCAACATTTAGTTAGTTCTGCTATGGTTTAGATACCACAACCCTATTAATTAAGCAAATATTATTTTTACCTGATGTAATCCCTATACAAACAAATGACAAAGGTGTTTTAATTTTATTGTGCAAAGGAGAAAATTGTAATAGTACTTGTATAAAATATGTTGTAATTCATCTACCTTTGAGCAGAATTGGTGTTGGACAAAAAAAATATATAATTGGGTTACTAGGCAATATATGCTAACTAATAGTTTTAGTTTTTAAAAAGTCATTAGCAATTCACTTCCCTCACTGTAGTTTAACTTAATGACTGTCAACTCATACCTAACACTTGAAATTGGAGAAAGTGGATCACAAGTTTTAACGTTATTTCTTTATTTCAAGACACTGTTGACTTCAACTTAATAATAGTCTTCCATGCCTTAGTAGAAGAGATGCAGTATAAACACCACCAAATTAAAGACTCATGTTGATTATAATACTGTTTCTAAAATAGAAAAGCTAAAATATACAAAAATATGACATATGGGGATCCTACCAACATTTCTTCTTCTGGGTAAGGTCAGGGATTAGAAGGAAAATATCCATAGGCTGTTGGCTTTTGAAACCTACTTCTGGCTAAGAAGAGTACAGCAGAGAAAAATCAGCAATATCTACACTTGCACCGTAAGATAAGTAATAATAATAGCTAATATTTATTGAGCTCTTAACATGTACCAGTCATTTTTCTAAATGCCTTCCATTCATCTTCTCATCTAATCTATAATCATATGGGGTAGGTACTATTTTTTTCCTAGTACACAGATGAGGAATCCTGAAGTTCAAGTGCTAGTAAGTGGAGGAGCCAGAAAGTAAGTAAAAACATGCAACTCCAGACACTGTGTTTTTGGTCACTATGCTCTATTTCCTTACATATCAGCAAAGTGGTACCTTCAAATCATAGAGCAACAAACACACTGCCTGAGTAGGCAAGGACCAACATACTATGAGAAAATCAGGTATTTATTTTTCCCAGCATTTTGTTATGAAAAGATTTGAAAGAATTATACAATGAACTCTCAAATGTGTACCACCTAGATCCTACAAATAACATTTTGCTGTATTTGCATTATCACATTTTTACCCAGCCATCAGTCCATCCATACATCTTATTTTATTTTTAATCCCTTTTACTGTAAATTCAGGCCTTTGATTTTTTTAATATAAATTTATTTATTTATTTATTTATTTATTTATTTATTTATTTATTGGCTGCACTGGGTTTTCATTGCGGTGCACGGGCTTCTCATTGCAGTGGCTTCTCTTGTTGTGGAGTGTGGGCTCTAGGCGCATGGGCTTCAGTAGTTGTGGTACACGGGCTCAGTAGTTGTGGCTCACAGGCTCTAGAGTGCAGGCTCAGTAGCTATGGCGCATGGGCTTAGTTGCTCCACGGCATGTGGGATCTTCCCAGACCAGGGCTCGAACCCGTGTTCCCTGCATTGTCAGGTGGATTCTTAACCACTGCACCACCCAGGAAGTCCCAGGCCTTTGATTTTGTTAACTATAATAGTGCAGAAAAATGGAAGTCCTGTTTAGAGACAATGTTAGAGAGCTAATTTGTTATTTTTTTAAAAATCATACCAATTGTTTAAAAACAATCGGGCACTCTTTTTTAATTATCTATTAAATACCAGTTGCTTAACTTCTAAATCTGTATTTTGCCTCCAAATATGCAGTTGTAAGGATTTAATGAGAAAAAAGATGTACCATACTTTCTACTCTACCTTGCACAGAGTAAGTAGGTATTCAATAAAGAATAGGCAAAATAATGAAGCGAATGGGAAAATGCAAAAGCAACTAAGCTTATACTGCTCTGAATCAGTTAACATACTGGAGGGCTTAGGATAAGACAGCAAAAGATAATCCTCCAACCAGGGAGAAGAGAGTATTGACCAGATATTTTATATCTGTATCTAGAACTGTTTGAAAAATGTTAGGCTGTTAGAACTAATCAAGTAAAATAAAGATGAAAATAAAGATCAGAAGCTATTTAGAATAAAGAGAGATGAAGGTACGAGGGATTGCAGAAATATTATCAGATGAGTATGTTTACCTAGCTCTCCATGAAAACAAAAGCATTTCTTCAGGGAGCTGAGTTAATGTAGTCCAAGTGCATTGCTCTTTGGGGATCTAAACTGGAACACCCAGAATAACCAATTATCTCTTAAACTGTCACTACAGCGTGGATTTTGTGAACAGTACTTTTCTCAAGTCCTTAGGGACATTAAGGGAAAGTTATACGTGTACCTAAAATGCAAATAAACAATTACTTACTGCAAATACTTCAGTGCTCCAGATAAGTACGTAATAAATATAACTTTCTCTTGTGAAAATTGAGGCACTTAACACATTTCTTATTCCAAAATTTACCATATCCTAACACAGAAAAATGTCACAAATATAAATATAGGCAAAATCAACAATATCCTTAAAATAAATTTGGATTTTCATCCATGTAGGTGTAATCAACCACAATACCACAGCATAAGACAGAAGGAAAAGATAAAAAAAGTCAATTTAGCCTGAGTAAGTTCAAAAAGCAAGTGAAGAAATTCACTTAATTGAGAATAAAATCATAGAGTATCAAAACCATCTGATTTAGTGTTGGAGGGTAGAAAAGAAAAGGAAAGAATATTGCCCTAGTGTGGGTCTATCTGAATGAACTGGGCACAAACTACACCCTTAAACATCTTAGTGATGGAACTGCTTACAATCTTTATTTCAATGCTTAAGAATGCTGGCCCAGTGGTTTCAATATAAGCATAGCTATTGTCAAGCTATTCTTCTGTAACAAACTTTGGTAAAAGTAAACTGAAATCTGCTCCTTAGGTCATTACCGTTCTGGGATATCAAGAGCCAACCCAAATCAATGGGACAATGAGAACCATTAACTATCACATCAACAGTCCTGAAGTCTGATCTTGATACATGTAGTAATAGATAGTTTGTTTTTACACTTTTGTCCATGAATGATAAATAATATTTATGTAAAGAAAGGCTAATCATAACTGTATACATAACATTAATTTGATATTGTTCTTATGAATAAAATTCCAAATAAAAAGAATGAAATGTCCTTTGAAATGGAATATAATTAAATGCCTCTGGTAACTTTAAACAGGCATTTATATTAATCCAAATATTAAAAATTATATTAATCCCAATACAAAATATATTCCCACATCTGCCTATCTTTCATTAGGAAGTATAGAGTGTACATCTGTCCTGATAAACATTCCAAAGTGCTGATCCAGATAAACAGCATGGATGCATTCATAAACCTGGCAGAGTCCCAGTTCCAAGTGGTTTTATATTATGAAAAGTATAAAATGTTTAGGTAGATTTTGCTTCTCCACTTACATACATTAAAAAGATGGTCTTTAAAAATGTTTATTTTGTGAGGCAATAGGAGAAAAAAAAATTATCTCCAAATATTGATGTTACATGTTTTGAACAACAATGCTCTATTATATTGATCTTATCAAAAAATAACTCTAATCTAAAACATAATGAAAATGAAATGAAATGAAAATACGTAGGACACTGAGAAAATCTAATCTCTCCTTCTGTTGAAATTCAGCCTCTGTTATGTATCTGTTTTCAGACAGAAGAATTAAATTCACAGTGTTACAAAGACTCTACTATCTTCTTGTATAAATTTAAAATTTGGAGAATCTTTCCAGAAATTTCCCAGGTGGCTTCAATAATGATGAAAGTTTCTCTAACTATATTGAGAGAGAGAGAGAGAAAAAAAAAGAGAATACATAATATACAAAACCTAATCTAATCTAACCAGGCCAAGTATAAGAATAAAAATGGATTTTAACTACACTAAAAATGAAAACAAAAGTTATGATTTTACCAAATCATCCATCAAAACTGAGTAGACACACCAAGAGACCTAGGAACCAGAGACTTCATCAAGCTATAGGAAACATGGTCTGAGAAGTTTCTGGCAATTAATAGTGAGAATCTGGACTGGCTACTTGAGTGTTAGGGGATTTGCCAGTAGGCAGTAGGCAGAAAGATAAGCAAGCAGGCAGCCTGCCCACGTAATCAGCAATGTCCACTGGAGGGCAGCCAGTGGATGTTCTGGCAGGAAAACGGTGTTAGTGAAATCTGTTGACTGGTAATCAATAGAAGTACTAAAAGGCAATGCTCAACATGATGGAGGCTTGGCTTAAGGTAGTACCAAAGCAATTAAAGGGACTCAGTACTAAAATGTCTGCTCAGAGATGGGGAAATGACAAAGATCTAGTGAATTAACTAGAGTAAGAAGAAAAAGCCTTTGCCAAGTATATAGACAAGAGCCAGTTATTAGAAATAAGAGCAGAATCAGCATCAAAGGTGAACTTGAAGCTGATCAATAGAATCATCAACTGAGACAGTAAGAAACCCTCCAATAGAAAGGAGATTATTCCAGAGGGGGATATTGATTTGAGCCTGAGTTTTAAAATTAAGCGTCCCCAAATGAGGGACCTTGACAGATGAAAGATCAAGAAACCAGGTCATTTATTACTATCTTCTGCAAAATTAAGACAAAGTATGATGATTCTTAGAATACGATTGTAATGTAAGCCAGGGTGCACTGAAAACAATGGTATCATTAGGTATATTGCACACAATAGTACTTTCCTATTGAATTCCCTACTGAAAAGTTTTTCTGCTGCATAATAAGAAAAATTTCCATTATTCAGCACCTAGGAGTCTGTTCCAGTCAGGGTTCTTTTTCTTAAGGCAACAGAAGCTTACTCAAAGTAACTTCAGCCGAATGTAAATTTATTGGAAGAACAGCTTCAGCTTACAGAATCAGTAGGAAAGCTTAAGAACCAAGCTCAGAAGATGAGTAGAAAACAAAGGGATCTGAGTAATGGAGACACAATCAACGCCATGCTACAGAAACTGCCAGGATATGATACTGACTTGGCAACATTTTCCCGGACTTAGATGTTGTCAGCATGTCATCAAGGGCATGACTAAATTCTCAACCACCCTTCCATCACCACACCATCTCCTTAGATTCAAATTCCTGAAGGGGAGTACATGATTGGCTAAAAGTAAAGCAGGCTTACACTCCAGCTTCCAGAAGGTGGTTTTCCTCTTACCCACTCTCAGCCTCAACCACTGGTCTGTTCTTGGTCATTATAGATTACTTTGATGTTTTCTGGAATTTCATATAAATGAAATCATATGCACTCTTTTCCATGGCTCCTTTTGCACAGCATAATGTCTTTCAAAACTTTCCATGTGTTGCATGTATTGGTAATTTCTTCCCTTTTATTGATGAGTAGAATTCCATAAACACAAAAATTTGATTATTTATTCACCTGGGCTTTGAGTTGTTGCCAGATTTTTGCTAATATGAAAAAAAGCTGCTATAAACATTCATACACAAATATTTGTGTGGACACGTGTCTTAATTTCTCTTGGGTCAAAAACTTGGAGTGCAACTGCTGGATTATATGGTAAGGGTATTTTTGACTTTGTGAGAAACTGCCAAGCTATTTTCCAAAGTGGTTACACTCTTTGCATTCCCGCTGGCAATATATGAGGGTTGCAATTGCTCCACATACTAACACTAGGTCTATTCTATCTCTTTAATTAGCCATTCCAGTGGGTGTGTAGTAATAATTTGTTGTGGTTTTCATTTGCATTTCTCTGATGACTAATGACCCTGGTGGTCTTCTCTTCTGTTTATTGGTCCATTTGTATATTTTCTCTCGTGTAGTGTCCCTTCAATCTGCCTGGGCCAGACTGCATTTTCCATAAACAGCCACAACAGTATCTTCTATCCCATATGATTTTCTTACATTGTGACTGTAACACACGGACCAGCAAGCGATAGGGTCTATATGTCCCTCTTCTTTGAATTTGGGCAATCTTGTAACTTCTCGGGATATGTCATTAAAGTTCATAGAAGATGATACCATTTTCACCTAGTTCTCTCGGGATGCTTGCCCTTGGAATTCAGTCACCATGCAGTGAGGAAACAAAGAATCACATGAAGAAGCCCTGTGTAGGAGTTCTGGCCAAGAGCCCCTTCTGAGGTCCCAGGCAAAAGCCACCATTAAACACCAGACTAGTGAATGAATAAACTTTAGATGATTCCAGCCTGCAGCTGTGGATTTATCTTGCAAGTAAGGTCTCTGACATTATAGAAGAGAGACAGGCTGACCCTAAGGAGCCCTTTCCAAATCCCTGCACCTCAGAATCCATGACCATAATAAAATAGTTGTTACTTTGCACCATGAAGTTTAGGATGGTTTTCTATGCAGTAATATTCAATACATAAGTAAAACACAGGCTTTGAGATGCCACCAAGTATTTAAAGAGTCCATGAAGAGAAACACAGTTTAGATTGATTTTTTTTCTTTTTCTAAAAGGCATTTTTTGTTTCTTAGTATATAGGTACAATTAAATCTTTGAGAATCTGAAATTTTCCCTAAAGTTTGACCATGTTAATATATATACATATACATAATTTTTATATAGAACTCTCACTTCAAGTGTTACTTGGCCATTATTCTGTCATTATCATTTGTTTCATCGACTTTCAGAAGGCTGATAAAGTTCAAGTAGACGCCTATTATGAGGTGATGAAACGTAAATGTCACTAGTATTTACTGATTTCTCACAAGCTTTTTCACAGCTCTGATTTTCCTATAGTCACATTTGTAGGTGTGGAAGGACAAAACAAGAAAACCAAATCAAACAAACAAGAAACACACTGAATTTTATTTTTATTAACTCAGAACAGATGCCAAGGTAACGGGAGCCCCAAATCACTACTCATCTAGCCAGGTCAGCACACAACCATAATTACCTCAGTAATTCAGGGTTACACATGTGCTTGTATTCAAAATCCAGGACAGTAAGATTAAGAAGACGTATATTTGGATATATTTAGGTTGGCTTAAAATATCTTGATAACCGTGGATTAATGGATATGAGTTCAGCTAATCAGCATCTCTAAACTTATCATCACATATCTGAATAGTCTTGTATTTTTCCACTAAAGTTTTATGAACTTTAGTTAGAAGTAGATACCTTCTGAGTATTTGCATAGGATAAAGTGCTGGAGATAACGAGTTAAGACAAACTTTCATCCTTCAAAAATCTCAAAATAGTGAAATGATACATTTTTCTTTTGTCTAAATTTTATTTGCAATCACTAAGAGGTTTAGCATACTTTTCAGAATAAAACTTTGTTTTGAAAACATGCATGTGATCCACATTAAAATTATAATGTTACAAATTTATAAACTAATGTATTTGCAGTTACTTGCTTAAATATAGAATGCACTGTCCATTTTAGAACTTTATATATAAATTATTATGTAGTAAGACAGTCTACTTACACATTTACACATCCTCTTCTTCATGAATTCATCAACTACAATTATCTTTAATGAGATGATACAACTTTTTCTCAAATGACACTGGTCAATAAAAACACTGATAATATATTAAAAAGATATATAACATGTACAAAGTAAAGCTGACATTTGAGTTAATATGAAATATTTGAAATACGAAAATAGTTTTAGCTCAGAGTTAAAAAACAGAGACTATCTCATTATGTATCAGAATATATGTACAATTAGGAATATTACAATAGTTTCTAATGAGACTACTATGTGTCCATTTCATTCCTTTATTAATGGAAGTGGACTTGCTTGTAGAGTTCCTCTATTTTTTTGGAGAACTTAACCCCAGCTTACCCAAAAGGCAAACTAAATGTTTAGAGCAGCAGAAAAATATACACAGTGATTTTGGTTAGTGTTCTATTAAGAATTTTCAATAAAACACCAACTTTGTAATCAAAGGAAAAAGCAGAACGCTGTTATACTTGCTTATACTTGTTTTATGGTTTAATGAATTTTTTAATATATTATTACATATTAAGGGTGTACCATTAACTTTTTAGTATGTGGGCCTTCTCGTTACTTTAATCTGATCAAGATGGAGCTTTACGAATATCACAATTTCATGACATTGTGATGTTTTTGGATTTGTTTTTAGATCTATTAGAAAAAGAAATGTGATGAAAAATGGTAATATTTTATAATCTAATTCTGAAGATAAAAATAAAATTCTTAGCACTGTGTTTGTTCCCAATCACATACATGGTTTCTCCTCTGAATCCTTCAGGTTTTACTTTGAGTTGAATAGATGGCAAATTGGAAAAGATTTATTTCAATCTTTCCATTATCCTGTTTGTGGCAATTGATGCATTCTAAGATATATGATCTTTTAAAAATAGCCCTTTAAGCTTTATTTTTTGTGTCCTATTTAATTGTTTCTCAGCACCTAAATATTGACCAGTAAGTCCAGGAATGAGAAACTAGGGAACTAGTGATGGGTCATGTGACTTTGATGAATGAGGGCTTAGGAGCCCAGATATAAATTGTCAACTTCTCATATATTGGCAAAATAAGTTTTGTAAATGAAAACCAATACTCTGAACTTTATATACCAAAGGCTTCTCCTGTCTGGGCTATGAAATGTTCCTTCACGTACCATTAAAAAACTTAAATATATAAAGCATCCAGGCAGGATTTTTCATTCCTCAAATTTTGAGGGTGCTTATTAACTCTATGGATAAGGTCCAGGTTGCTTGGACCAAAAGATAAATTTGTTTTATTTCTAAAAAATCTGCTCATTTATTATCACAAAGCAAAGGTCCATTGGCTTAACAGACAAGCACACCATTTAAATACATATTCAAAATCTATTCTCGAAATGCAACATTGATGGTCTCTGGTCAACATTTCTTTACTTGACCACACTGTGAAAACAACTTATAAGATTTGTGCTGTTTTTATTTAATTTTAAATTTGTTTAAATTAAGTGACACACACATATATCTTGTAAAAATGAAAACTTTATATATGAAAAAAATTGCCTTGATCTCATCAAAATTCCAGTCCTCTCCCCAAAGTATCTACTGCTATCAATATGGTATTTATACTTTTAGATCTCTTTCTAGAGACTTAAATACATTTATTAAAATAGCTATAAGACAAATACGTTTTTTACATTTTACAGGAAAATTAAATAATATGGTTTATGTCAATCTGCAATTTTTCCCACTCAATTTGTATTGAAGCTATTGTCATTCTGTAGTATGAAATATATCTCATTTATGTACAGGGGGACAGTGATCCAAGATTTCTAAATCCAAGTCTTTAGCAACTTCTATGCTAGTTGTCATTTAAGTAGTCTGTTGTTTTAAGCTTTTAGAAAAATATTGTTAGGAGGATTCTTGTATATGCCTCTTGGTGCACTTGTACAATGATTTCTTTAAGATAATATTATGTGCCAAGCACTGTGTTATGTGAGAAAGGTGTTATTATTATCCTTTCATTGCACTGAAGGTAAAAAGTGACTTGTCTAAGTTCACACAGCTAGTAAGTGCTAGATCTGGGAGTTCCACACATCCAATCTAGCATCAGGATCAGTGTTCTTAATAACTATTCTCTATTCCTTGATTTTAAACAAAATAACTACTGGATCAAACTGTATTCATATTTAAATTTTAATATATGCTGTCCATTTGCCTCCAGAAAGGCAACAGCCATTTACATCTACACTAAGAGGGACATTTTTATTGATATTTCCCTGGCATATCCTTCCAAAGGTGGAAATTGTTTGTTTGTTTGTTTTTAGAAGGAAACAATGTAAATATTTTAATAAAAACAATCCCACAGCATTTATTGTCATCTGGTAATAACATAAAGGTGAGCAAAACAATATGAATAAATGCTTTAGAACTACACTTCCAACAAAGGACACCTAAAAAAACTGTATTGCCTTCTCAACAATTTCTCACTTCATTGATCATTTCTAGTTGGAGACACTTTGGAGCACAGTAATGTTATCTCCTTTTAGCATGATCCGACTCAGCTGTTTTCTTGACTTTGTTTTAGAATGAATCTCTTCTGCATCATCTAATATGAGGTTCATATACCCATCAAAACCAATGATACAGCCCTCTATCCGCATATTCACTTGCTCATAAAGCCACACCTGAATCCGAGATCTATTTTGCAAGTATCTGAAGATGAGATTGATGGGCTGCACCATCACCTTCTGCACCTTCTGCACCTTCTGGCCCTGGCCCCGGTACGCCATGGTGAAAGCTCACAAAGACCCCACTATCCTGCACACCCTGGAAATTGGTTTTAAGTAAAACAGTAATGGAGAACTCAATATAGATCTCAGTTACTGATGATGATTAGAACCTGTGCCTTAACGCTATTGTGAGAGAAGGCTGAGTAGGTATTGCCTCTGGAGGAACAGATTGTAGTGTCCTATAAAGCGAACAGGAATGCGTTCATTCTCACCCACCACACATCTCTTTAACTATGCTTTTATGACTTTATAACAGTTTGAATAAACTATCTGGGTACTTCTGTATTCTCATTTGTCCTGCTTCTGGTATAGGAAATAGAAGGATGAGCAGTCTCTCACAGACTGAAAAGATAATTCTATTGTCATAGATGTATATATTTTGTTGTAATATATATGTAAGTGACTGTAACAGAAACCTGGATCCACTTCCTAATTACTGTCAGAAATAATGGTTCCTGATTAACTATCCCTAAATCAAAACCACCATTCTGGTTAGATGCCCTCCATCATTTCACTAGCTCATAGAAAAAGTCTATTAAAAAAAATTTTTTTTAAAAAGGAGCAACTTAGTTACCTAGTAATATATATTGCCCATGGTTAAAATATCCTTGGGTGTTTGACATTTTTTGAATGGTAGAGTTTGGCGTTTTGTTATTTGGAAATAAATCATTTGTACTCCTGCTATAAAAGAAATTTCAGTTAAAAACCTAAGTTAAAATTTAACCTATCAACTTAAGATAAAAATTTAACCAAACAGTAATGATGCTTTTCTCCTCTTTTTCTATTTTCTGAATCACTCTGTATAACAGAGGTTATATTTCCTTGAATAATAACTAATATAAAATTATATAATCCCAGCACTTTATTTGAATGGTTCATTTTGATTGATTCACTTTTAAGGTTTTTTTCTGTTTTTATTCTGAATTTCTCTTTTTTAAGTTAAACTTCTAAGCTATACTTTTATACACAGTTTTTCATTTTTAACCTTTTTGTCAAATGTATGGTCATAGTTTTTCATGGTATTCTTAATATTTTAAATATCCATTATATCTCAGGTTACTAACTCTTCCGTGGGTTGAGCCATTCGTCTGGCTCTTTTATATAGCTTCTATTTCTTTGCTGATAATTTCTTTGTTTCATTTGTTTTAAGCATTGCTCATTGAAGCATTTTTATGATAACTGCTTTAAAATCCTTGTGAGATACTTCCTACATCTGAGTCATCTTGGCACCAGCATCTACCTTTTATCATTCAGGTGGTAATTTTACTGGTTCTTGGTGTGACTAGTGATTAGCAATTGTATCCTGGATATTTTGACTATTATGTTAGGAGATTCTGGGTCCTATTTAAATCTTCGATTTTAGCAGGTAGTCACCCTGTGTAGGTTTAGCCTCTAGGTCTTGACCTACTTTTGAGGGTTGTGGATCCAATGACAACTTAATTTTCAGAACCTTTGCAGTGCTATTCTGATCGACTCCTTTTATGAAGTATACCACTAAGATATCACTCTGAAAACCTGGGTGTTATTCCACATTACAGTTCAGTTCTTGATCCCTTAGGTGTGATAATTTGGGTCATTTTCACATGTGGGTTGCTCAAGGATCTGCCCAGGGCTTCCTCTGTAAATTTAAAGAATCTCTTTCTCCTGCTTCTTCCTCTCTTCGAGATTCTCCAACTCCCTAGTTAAGAAGGTGAAGGGCTCCCCCTGCCACCACCAGGAGAACAGTGTGAAGTCCAGGCTCCTCACTCAGTCTCCACTGACCCCACAGGGGAAGGGACTCGGGGGGGCACTCATGGTGTTTGCTTGGGGTTGGGCAATTATTTGTCAAAAAATCTCTATCATCCTAGGCTGCCCCTTTCCTTACCTTTTGGCTGAGAAATCAGGTTTTTCTTTGGGCTTTTTTGGGTATGTGCCCATTTGGTGTTCCATATTACACATTAATCCAGCGCCCAGTCAGGATATATAAAATATTTATTTAAAAAAAAGATAAGAAAAAGAAAAGAAAAAAACAGAGAACTTGCCATCATGTCATTCCTCAAGACCAGAGATTCCCTACCCAGTATGCTCTCTTCTTTCCACCTTTCAGAGTCCTCTTATGATTGTCTGTTATAATTAGTCCAGGGTCTTCAGCTATATTTATCAGGGAGGAGTAGAGAGAAATGAGTCTATTCCATTCTATCTGTAACCAGTAGCCCAGTACATAACCTTTTGAGTCGTGTTTTTTCACTTAGCATAAGGCTTTTGAGTTTCATTCATGTTGTAGTAATTCTAGCTTCAGGTTCAAAAATTAATAATTTAAACCTCTGTGGCGTAAGGCCACTCTCTTATTGTTGTATTTTTGTTCTTTACTCTTTGCTGATACTTTAGGAGTAGACTTTTTTTTTTTTGAGATTGGCTTTAAATTGCAAAAATATTTGAATTTTTTTGAATATATTTCATCCGACACTTCTATGTGCTTGTAATTGCTAGTGGTGGAGGTAGATGGGGGTCAAAGCGGATTTGCATCAGTTCAATCTGCTAAGATTGTAAGCTGCATCCAATCCTCTTTGTAATAAAGCAAAATATACATAAATAAGCAATTTAAAATATGTACTTTGAGGTACACAACCCCTGCAGTACACACTGTAGTAGGTCTGTAGTATCAGACAACTAAAAGACGACAGACATTATCTGTCACTGTTTGAAGTCTGAAGATGAAGACAATTTGTGAATACTAAGGTTTGTTCAGTGGCTTCGATAAAAGAGACTGGTAATAATAGTTTTGTATTAAAACATGTATAATATTGCAAACTAATATTTAAGCCATTTGAAATAGAAACATGATTCTTGTTAATATACTCACATCCAGATGCTTGCATTTGGATAGTCCAGTGAAATTAATAGTGTTGGCTTATACTCAAATTCCACATTTGGAAGAATTCAGTTTCTCAAGCCAAATAGTTTTGCTATTTCCCAGTTATTTATTCAGGAAGATGATATAATAAGTGAGCATATTTCAAAAGCAACATCTTTGGAGGGGTTTGGAAAAGTGTGTGTGCACGTGTTTTTACATGCCTATATTTTCTGCATATTATATAATGTATTTAAAGTGCTTAGTACAGCACTTTTTCTTCTAGATTATTATGATGATAGTATAAAAATAGTAATTGATCTATTTAGTACAACAGCTCTTCCTAAGAGCGAGTTTAGATTTTGAATGAGAAATTATCAAGTAACTATGTTTCCAGAATGATATCCTGTGATTCTACAATCACTGATCACTAAAATGCCTCTCCATACAAACCATCTCCACGGAGTGGGACTGGGGAAAAGCACATGTGTTAGAGTTCTAGGTAACTATCTGATATATAACTAACTCCCAGGGAAAAAAGAAGGGGGAGGAAGAAGAAAATAAAGTATTAAGACGTAGCCTACAATCACGTTTCTTACAACAGTTGTCTCTATACAGCTACAATGCCTAAAGCCCTAAGATACATATTCCAAAAATTTTATATTTTAGAGAGTTTTACTTTCCTACCATCTTCTTTGCCACCAGCAGCTATTGCATGTCATGACTTAATTCTAACAAGTTAGGTGAGCAAATTCTAAATTTTATATCAAGGCCGAGAACAGGTAGTTTTGTTAAAATAGTTTCCCATTGGCACTCACATACAGTCTATATTTATTCTTTTTCTTTTTTCTGGTGAGAAAAACTAGATAGATAGATAGATAGATAGACAGATAGCTGTAGATAGATAGATGATAGATAGATAGATGGGGAGTATTATTTACAAAAGTCCAATATGGTCACACAAGTTTTAAATATTTTTCATTACATACCTGCACACATGTTAAATCACCCCCCCCTCACCACACACACACATAACCAGAGTATGAAGAAATGACAAAATTCTATTTTAAAAGTATTCTATTAGAAGGTATTCGTTTTCCTCAGGTTTGCTCCAATCATTTTCTACATATTACCAAATCAGCACTTTGTAACCCCATTAAATTAATTTTGCTAAATCAAAGTCAACATTTTGTGAAACTTTAAAAGGTTTTAGTAAGTGGAATATTTTTGCAAATTCTTACAAAATAGCTATTATAAGTATATAATATGAATAGATATTATGAACATTTTAATTGCCTAAAATATAATTTACTAGATTCTCTGATCTTTTTTCTTCCCCCCATTACTTATGATCACACTGCTATGCACATTATCCCCTCCTATTGAAAACATAAAAGTCCACGCAAAACATCATTTCATTTATTAAGCTTTTCCTAATCACTTCCCTAAGAATATAGCACCCATCTCTGTTTCCATAGTAATTTCTTCTTGTTGCTCTTGAAGTTATTGATTTTCTGACTGGCTGTCCCTCACTACGTTGTGATCTGCCTGCTGGTAAGTACCTTTTCTCCTTTGTATCTTCAAAACCTTACATAGTGCCACACAGAGTAGGTGTTCAGTAAATGTTTTCTCAACAGACTCAAATTAATATTTCAATATTAATGCAAATTCAAAAATGCTAACACACATATACAGACATTATATATGATTAGGAAAAATAAAGCCCTCTATTTCATCTTCCCCAGTTCTTTATAAGCAGCTTATGTTTGAATGGGAATATTTTCCTAGACTTCTAAAACAAATGAGATTTTATTTTATTTTTTATTTTATTTTATTTTTAAAATTTATTTATTTATTTTTGGCTGCATTGGGTCTTCGTTGCTGTGCGCAGGCTTTCTCTAGTTGCGGCGAGCAGGGGCTACTCTTTGTTATGGTGCCCGGGCTTCTCATTGCAGTGGCTTCTCTTGTTGAGGAGCACGGGTTCTAGGGTGTGCAGGCTTCATAGTTGTGGCACGCGAGCTCAGTAGTTGTGGCACGCGGGCTCAGCTGCTCCGCGGCATGTGGGATCTTCCTGGACCAGGGATCGAATCCGTGTCCCCTGCATTGGCAGGCGGATTCTTAACCACTGTACCACCAGGGAAGTCCACAAATGAGATTTTAATTATACATGATAGCAGACTATTATGTGAAGGGATTTTCATTTCACTGACTTTACTCTTTCCTTATCTTAATGGGATATTTTTGAGAAATTTATTTTCCCTTTACCTATGACTAAAATGTTATTTTAAAGTCATATTAGCTCTACCTCACAAACTTGGATGTATGAAAGACATTTATGGGCATCCTTTGAGGTGGTGCAAATTAGATGTCTAATTTTAGAATACTGAAACTAAAAATTTCAAAGTACTCCTAACCTGACATTAAGATATCATTATTCTAAGATTTAAATTTTACATGAAATTAGATTTTTGTGAAGTGAATGAAGGTAAGACAATTTAATGTTCTACTAATAGCTAGACAATAATGTTTCTCTTCCTTATAGCAGTCATTATGTTTGGAATACAACTCTGAGTTGTAATTTCATATATATTTTTAAATGAAGTATACAAAATATTGAGAAATTCGTTTGCAAGTATTATATGGGATGTTCTATGAACACAAACTTTGACTCCCACAACTATTCTGTAATGTAGATATCATTTCACAGATGAGGAAACTGATGTCACAAAGATTAAACAGCTGGATATCTTTATCATAGGACATCTTTATTCTAAATTTTCTTAATATTTCTACTTCCTTTGTGAATTTTTTTAAAAGAGTTTAAATAGCTTCTGATTTCCCAATAAATAATAGTTAACTTAATAAATAGGCACACTTAACGTTCCATTTGTTATTGTTAATATCACTATAGCAATTATCAAAAAGTCAGAACCTACTAGAGTAGCAAGGAAATGTAGCATATTAGCTGCTTCTAATACAAGGCCAGGAAGACTATAGCTGAAGTTATAAGATTTTAAAATATCACCATGATATCACTAGCTAAATTCTGAAAACTATGGAACTAGTTTAAGCAGAGAGAGGCAGTGATGGTTGAGAGCAGAGATGCTGCAGCCAAAAGTCCTGGGTAAAAATTCTGCTCTTTAAAAAAAAAATCCCTGTTTTAGCTCTTACTAGTTTGTCAAGTTACTTGACCTTTCTCTGTTCCAATCTGTTGTGAGGATTAAGTGAGGACATATATATAATTTTAGAATGGTACGTGATACATAGTGAGCATTATAAACAAGCTGCTGTCTGTCATTTCCTTTTTATTTGACAAGCTTGAGTAGCTCACGCTCTGTTCTCCCTATCCCCATCATTACGGCTTTTAGAGAACACTGTACTTCTCCTTGCCAGTAATTTTCAGAATTGTAGTCAGTAGATTCTGCCATGGAGAGTAAGCTAATTTTCCCTACAACTGGTATAAATAGAAAATAATAACATATTCAAGAATCTTTGGTTTCATCATTTGACCACTGCTTTTCTCCCTCTACACAATTTTCCCATGGGTAAATTTTCCAGTCTCTACTATACGCTGATCTATAGTAGAGATAGAGTATACATCTATCACCACCATCTCCATGCTGATCACATTCAAATCTCTTTCTCCAGCGACAAGCTGTCGCCATAATTTCAACTGAAATATCCAACTGTCTAATGGCCATATACAACCAGATACACCAAATACATCCAAAACATGTTCTTTTCTTTCTGTTGAGGTATAGTTGATATACAATATTATATGTTTCAAGTGTACAACATACTGATTCACAATTTTTAAAACATGTTCCTATTGTAATCTCATTTTATGGGATAATATCCAAAGTTCTTAACATAATATATGACACGTCATGATCTAGTTCTTGTCTCTCCCAGCCCTCCCTTCCTCATACTGAATTGCTTGTGGTGCTTTGGCATAAGACACACCAGTTCTGGTTCCTGCTCCTATGATCCTAGAATGCCCTTCAAGCCTAACACCATCTGACCTCTCTAACTTTTAATTTCAGACCCAGTTGGACTATTTTATTTTCCTGAAACCTTCAAAACTCCATTGGACATTATTAGTATGCATTTCCATTTTCCCAGATCTCTTTCTCTCACACACATACACACACACACATATACACATATGTGAGTTAAACACAACAAGGCACCAAGGTGTACCTGATGGACCCATCTTGTACCTTATGGTAATGGGAGAAGGCACAGAAAAGAAAGAAGAGCCCATTTCTTTCAAAGCACAATTACATCACTAATTCATTATTATTGCTCAGTTAATGGGATGGGCCATTAGATTAGCAATCCCTACTCAGTTAGTAAATATATGAAAAGCTAAGAAATTGTGAATGATGAAAGTTACTTGATAAAAGAGTTAAAGAAACCCCACCCACTTACCCAACATACCTAAGTAAACTGTTGCTTTCAGTGGTGATGGACAGTCCCAACTACAAATGCAAAAAGAAAAAAATCTCAGGCTTTCACAAAAACCAGTTGATCATAAACTGCCAGAAATACTGAAGTGATCACTGAAGCTGTTTACATTCTGCTCCTCTTCTCCTTTCAGGCACATGTTTTAGGTTGGCACTTCCATATACACTTTAAAGTTGAGTGTGGCCATGTGACTTGCTTTAGCCAATTAAAAATCAGGGGAAGAGACGTCTCTTTAAGTGGGATCTTTACAAGCCATTACATGATTTCCCACAATCCCTCCTTTTGAGAGATGATGGAAACATTTCACTTTGGAGCTTCCATCAGCCTATGTCCCTGAATGACTATGATATGCAGATTCTCTGCTAAACAACATTTGAATCAGCCGTAAGACATATAAACTCTTGTGTTGAGCCTCTGAGGTTCTAATTTCTCCTTCCAAATTTAATGCAAATACTGTCTGTGGATAATATGACATCATGTATTATACATCTCATGAACTCTTTTGATAGTTTTAAAAATTATTTCTACATCAGTTTAGCTTGCTTTGAGGGAGTTATCTATAATAGTATTGACATGATTTTTAAAATCATATTTTGTTATGTCTCACTTATGTGTTATACATTTATCAATTCCTACATGAATCTCTCAAAACTGGGCAGTTTTATTGTCAGTTGAATAGAAGAAATTTCCTGTGAGATAAAAATATTTGGAGACAAGTTTCCAATCTTTTCTTGATTCCTAAAATACAATCAACTGAAATTGTTAGTATGAGGCAAAAAACCCAACTTATCCATCCACATTTTGTTCTCGAATTTGTGTGAATGTAGCACATGGGGTAGTATAAGAGAGAAAAATATTCAAAACAGATGAAAGAAAAATGATTATGTATATAAGATATATTTTTAAGATATTAGATTGATATTAGTTTCTATATATAACCAATCCATCATGGTCTCTAAAAAATCCTTTTTTTATCTTGCTAAGAAAGAAACAGCTCAATTATATTTTCTAAAAGGCAATCTAGAGCATTTCAAGTATGTGGGATGCTTCCTAATTTTCTTTAATTTGTAAGGAAGAATTAGCATGTAAATAGGTAATTAAGAAAAGGCATAAAAGGCTATGATAGAAACTAATATATTTAGAATAAGAATAAAAGTTTATTTTCCTATTTCTTGCAGCACTGAGAAGTAACTAGGACAGAACATTTATATATCTGAGGAATAAACCCTAAGGCTGTGAATCCTGTAAGCTGTGTTTCCTTATAGCTTATGATTTCCTCCTTAAAACAGTGAAACAAATTAAGTGACCCTTTCAAAATCTGGGTGAGAGTGAATGTATACTTGATGTATAACAAATGTCATTATATTGAGAGGTAGATGTATGGAGCTGGCTGTGCTCATTCACTTACTGTAGGTCTTGCTTCCACATGTCAGTTTTGCGAAGTTTGTAATTCAAATCTGTCATTCAGCTATATTTAAATTTACTACATGTCATGGATCCTCAGATAGCCAAAACCATGACTATTAAATCTATTAAATACTTATGTATGACCCAAGATAACAGTATAATACTTATGGTTTATTCAGAGAATAAGAGATAGTTCGGTGTGATTATAGAATTGATGGAAATTATGGGGAATATCATAAATAATGATAGAAAGGAAGTTTGGGACCAAATTGCAATGGATGTGGAATGTTATGATGGTCCCATCATTTAATAGATGGGGTCAATTCTTTTTAGTTTATATTATTTTGTGTCTGTTTGATTTTCACTACAGAAGTGGTATAATGTTCTAGCACAGTGTGAGAAATGGACTACTTGAGTGTGGAGAAACTGGAGGCAGAGATACTAGGCTAAGCTCAAAACTAAACTGTGGAGAAAATGTGAAAAGGGTTACTTCTAAGGAATTGACTTGGGAGGGACATGCAGAAATTATCTGCGGGTGATGGAAATGTTTCATATCTTGATAGGGATTTGCATCTGTTTAATATCTTGAGCAGTTGGTTACACTGTGTATGCTTTTGTCAAAACTCATGGCACAGTACACTCAAGATTGGTTCATTTCACTGTGTGTGAAATTTGCCTCTAAGAATAAAATGTCTGAAAACAAATATTGAACTCTAGAAAAAGATATGCATGCTGATGTGTGTAGGGGTAAAATGCACCAAAGAGTAAGATGGATTGACAGATGGATGGATACAGGGATGGACAGATATATGATATGAGGTAAAGCAAATATAGCAAGATGTTAGCAATTGCAGAATTCAAGTAGTAGTTATCTGGATATTCACTATGCAAGTATTTCAAATTTTCTATTTGGCAATTTTCATACTCAAACGCTGAGAAAAAATAAACCAGATCAAATTGTGCAAAATACTTTGCAAATGGTAACAAGAACCACACTCTTCCCAGAAATTCATTTAAAAAAACAGTTAATGGAAACACAAGTCTGAAAAAGGTCATACTATTGTAATAATAAACAGGCTCCATTACAATCTTGGAAATTTCTGTGATAATATATATTTTCTGAAAAAGACATAGCTAACATAACACAGTGAATAATATATACATTTTTCTGTATGAGATATACATTTCATACAAAAAGTAGAACAATTTCCTAGTTGAGCTGGACTAAATATTAATTGTTCACATTCTTCATAGAGTGGGGGTGGGAGATAGAACATAGTAGCTTCCGATTATTCTAGAAGAACAAAATGATCTCAATGGAAAAATCAAAACGTACAGAAAGGTAACGTATAGGTGAAATAAGATCACTCCTGTCAGAAATACAAAAGGAAAAGAAACATTCAGGAGGTTTCAATGTGGTCCTAATTTCTTTGTTTTAAGTAATTCCTTTGGAATATTCTATCAGTTTCTTTATCCTGGCTAGGTAAGTAGAAGGCCTTTAAAAATGTCCTCATGCCTTAGAAAATATAATATCTGATCATTTGGTTGGTTTATCAGAACATTCTTACAATCTTTTTTTCTAAAAAATGTGTGTATATGTTATTGCATTTATTAAAAGAATGCTGTTTGAAACCAAACCAATTTAAAACATTTAGAAACTGGTGTTCTTTATAGTTAATGCTCATTTTCTGCAAACATTATAAATATTAAATACTAAGCAAATCCGAACCATTGACTGTCATTCAAAATGAATTTATTAAGTAAGTATTAGCATTACTGCAGGGATTATTAAAAAGTAATTATTGAAAAATGTTACATTTATAAATTGATTCTCATCATGTTTTTGGTTTATTTAGATTGAAATATTTACATTTTAAAGTTTTGGCATTATGCTGATCTTTGGAAAACAAATTGATTGTAACTGTTCCTAATATTGAAAATGTAGAATGTGTATGAATTATACCATATTTCACATATTTTGTATCATACTGTTGTAGTCCTAATAAGTATTACTACCCCTCTACTTGGGTTTATCTGGAATGGATTCAGATATTTCAGGTAGAATTAAAAAAAATTAGCTTTGACCTTCCTCATTCTAGTCTCTGAAAAGCTGAAATGTTTCATCTGGTGATTTTAAGCCGTTGATCCTCTTTCAAAAATCCCAAAAGAAACATGGCAAAATTACATCGCACAAGCTTTCCACTTCATCACCTCATCAGAAACTGAAACAGAACATTAGGAGTTCAGCCAAGAGTTGCCATCCAAAGGCCATACTTTCTGTATGCTGACTCAACTCCGGCATTAATTATGGGTGCATATGATGGTTACTGATATATCTTTGGAACATCCAGAAATTGCTTGAGAAAATATGGTAAATTATCCTTGTCAAATATAGAACAGGTACTCAAATCTTTCTGAACGGGAAAATGAAAGTGAATTAAGGAGAAACATCCTCTAATCAGACTCAGATTTAACTTTCCAGTATGTAGTGCAGCTATATACTGTAAAAAATTAACTTTGAATATTTGATAATTTTGTTTCCTTGGAACTTTAACATACATATCACTTTTGATTTAAGAAATATGTTTAACAGTCAAAGTTAGTTCACTTCTTTCAAATAATCTCAGCTGTTAAGTATATTAGATATGAGTTTTATAGGGTGGAATAATCTCCAGTAAAAGTGAATATAAATATACACTATAAAGAACATTCCATTTAAAATGCCAAGCAAAGCAAAATTAGCAGCAGAGCATTAGCTATAACTATTTCCTTATTACTGACAGGTCAAGGACAAGTGGGCTAAGGAGAGAGAAGAAATGCAGCCACAGCATAATTTCCATATCTACAAGTTCCTTTTCTTTTCCTGTTTTTTTTTTTTTTTAAACAGGTCCTATTTCTCTCTTCATTATATTAATGATTCCTTTATTTTCTGAGTCATGTTTATAATAACTTTTAAAATTCTTTGTTAATATTATTGTATCTGTCAATTCTGGGTCATTTTAACTGGTTTTTTTTCCTGGTTTAAGTCATATTTTCCAACTACATGTTTAGTAATTATTGATTGGACAGTGGACATTATAAATGTTGACGTTGTCTAGATTTTGTTGTTTTCCTTGAAAAAGATATTGAGTTTCATTTTGGACAATTATGTACTTGCATATCAGCATTTTCTTGTTGAGAGTTTTTTCTAAGCTTTGTTAGGACTTCTTAAAGATAGCTAAGCTAGGTTACCTTTTATTCTAGGGGTAGTACAACCTTCCTCCTATAATGTGGCCTTTCTGGGGTCTCTACTGAATTCTCAGGGTAATCAATAAGGCTACTCTACTTTGGTTATATTCCAGCCCCATGTGAACTGTGAGGACTGTTTAGTCTACAGATCTCTGAGAGCTGTCTTTTGCCCAGCCTTGTCAAGTCTCCCCTTATGCATGTGACACTTATTCAGCCAAATGTTCCATATGACCCCAATTCAGATATACAGGACTCATTCAGTGCAGAATTCTCTCTGCTCTGGTACTCTGCAGCCACCTCAGCTCTCCAAACTTTTGTCTCTGTCTCTTATGCCTGAGAAGTCCGCTATGCTCAGTGAAGTCTAGTAAATGCCTGGGACTGAAATTGGGGGCTATTGGAGGGCTCACCTTGTTCTTTTCCTTCCCTCCGGGATCCTGCACTAGCAGTTTTTTAAGTCTGAAAAGGGTTTTTCCACATATTTTGTGCATTTTTCTAGTTATTCATGGTGGGGGGATAGGGGTGCAATTTTATTATCAGTTATTCTGCCATGATCATAAATGGAAATGCTTCATCTGTGATTCTTAAAACTCCCAAGAGATTCAGATGTGCATTCAAAATTGAGCCCTATGTTCTAGGTGACATTTATCAACTTAACAGGATACATATGAATGAATTCAGCATAACAGAATACACAATCATTAAAAATGTATCTATAACATTCAAATTACTTATATTTTCATTAAAAAATTATATAGGCTTTTTCCACTTGAAACTCCACTACTCCTTAGTTCATTATGTCCTCTGTTCAATTAATTTATTATATATTACACTGGTAATCTAGTTTCTATCTGAGTATCAATTTTTAGTTATAAACATATACTTTTCATGTATCACTGAATAGCTTGAAAATAATTATTATATAAAATTTTGTTCTGATTTTATGCCAATGGAATTTTGCCTTGGGAAGTATGGGCATGAGAATCTACCCTCTAAACCAGCAGGTTGACAAGACCCCAAACCAAATATGGCCCATTGTCTGATTTTATAAATAAAAGAGCTTTTTGGGATTTGTTTGTTTGTTTGTTTTTTGGAATAGAGCCACACTCATCCATTTGTGTATGATCTATGGCTGCTTTCATTCTACCACAGCAGAGTGAGTAGTTGAGACAGAGACTAGATGGTCCTCAAAGTGTAAAATACTTATTACCGAGCTCTTTATAGAAAAAATTTGCCAACCTCTGCTCTAAACTCATATATTTGAGTACTGGTCCTGTTCAATAGATTGTAAACTACTGATTCTACAAATATCATACTTTCATTTGTTATTTAGAACACATGCACAGTAAGCATGGGAGGGACAGTCTCGGTCCAGTTTCCCTCAACTCCCTTAGTTTCGGGGAAGCACTCTGGGAGGGGGATACAAGTGTGAAAGAAGATTGAAAGTAACAATGAAATCACTCATTGGGTGTTTGGAGCAGACATTCAACTTCTTCCAGTATTCTTCCTGTAAACTACTTCTTCATTGTGGGCACAGCTAGTACTTATCAAGTTAACAAGGTTTATTCATACATGTTTAAGAGAATACATACATAAACATCATACTGTATTATATTTATAAATGGTGCTAAAATACCTCAAAATTAAATACAAATACAACAAAGATGAAACATACTAATAAAAAAAGGCAATGATCAAAGCTAAATGATGGGCTGCAAGTAGGATTTGACTTAGAGGTAAAAGAGCTTCTAGAATGTGTTAAAACCACAATGTGCTGAACAGAAACCAGATTTAAGGACTCTACTCTAAAGCAATGTCAGAAATATCAAAAGTATAACTGCCTACAACATGTGCACTGTATTACCACAATGTTTTTTTTTCTTTTTTACCTATGTTTCTCTGCAAGAAATATTGAACTATGGAAAAAATTAAAATGAACAAAATATATTTTAATTAAAATGAGTTTAAAATAAGCTCAAATTCTGTAGAGCATTGAAAAGCTTTCAATAAATGTTGTTTTATTTCTCTTCCTCCTGCTGGCATTTTAAAAATTCAAACTTCTATCTTTGGTAATATTAAAATGAAAACGTATCTGATTGACAGCAAATTAAATCATATGGTAAAAGCCTTTCAAATATCCTTGTGATAATGAGCCTAATAACGTAATCAGGTCACTGGTATGAATCTAAAATTACAATTTATCTTAAGAAATTATAAATATATGTTCATTGTGTATTTGCATTTTAATATAGTTAATTATTATTATATTCCTTTTAGCTCAATTGAGTGATTCAATGTACCCGGTACTGCACTATGCTCTTTGTAGGTACGGTCTTATAACAATTCATTACCCATCATTGATATATAGTTGATTTCAAGTCTTAGAGCAATTGCTATAAACATACCCAATTGGCTCATTGATAGAATCTGCTGTGTGCCTGGCAACGGGGTCAGTGATGGAGATATATCATTTAGCAAGACATATGTATTAACTAACCTCATGGAGCTTAGAATCTATATAGTTTTATTGATCTCAAGGCAGTGGGGACCTCCATTCTCACTCTTTACCACACTTTCCAAGGGTTCTGTTAGGAAGGGAAGCGGTGATAGTAATAGCGACCTCTTGTCTACTCTGCCATCACACTTCATTGTTAGTCTCCCCTTGATACTGGTCCCAAGATGTTGAGAAATGAAAATTGGTCCTCTTTTTAATAAGACTTGGCACACTGTACACCTTAAATTTGCACAAGATTATATGTCAATTATATCTCAATAAAGCTGCAGGGAAAAAAATCTTAGGACTCCCCTGAATCAGTAAAGGGAATTTTTCTTTCAGTTTTACATCTCTGTGACGTAATTACAAACTCTCAACTATGAAGTGCAATATGAGAAGACTGCAAAATGCTCATTTTTATAATAATGTGAAGTATTGATATTTGGGAAAATGAAAAAGTTAACGTTTTTGTCCTACTAATCTCTATCCTTCAGTGAGGTTACTTAGATATGACAACAGTGAACTAACAATGTATCAGTTCTTTCAGTCCAAATATATTATTTCTAACAAAAATATATCTTCATTACAAACCCTTTCTGAAACTTTTCTACATTTAAATAAAGGGATGGTTTGGTTCCAAGAATCACTGTCTCTCTCAGAAGCCCATCAAATACAGAATAATGCCAATGGAGGTTTATCAATAAATAAATTAAATAAATCAGTAGGTTTGGATTTATTTTATGGTTAAAAATACTTCTATTACAGATGAACTCTGTTTCTTAGAAAATTCCTTTTGATTACTGCATTATCTATTATGATGGTCCTAGAAACATATACACTTTTCCTTTCCTTTTTCTTTACATTAGGTTTCTCTAACATTACAATCCACAAAATTCTCAGAAAGAAAAGCAGATTGGATTGAAAATTAAAATTGCACAACTACTGCAACCTTTAACTGAAGGTGAGGTAGCTGAACGCAATTTCTGCAAAAAGACTCACTGGTGACCTATAAAACAATGGCATAACCATTATTTCTATGACTCCCTCAATTTTAAGAAAATAGAATTTTCAGCATCTATTATCAGCAATTTATATAAAGTTTTCCCTGAAATCCTTTCCACTATTTGTTCTTCAAAGGTAAAGACACTGTGAGAAAAAAGGTGACTGCTTGCAATTTTAAAAAAATCTAAAGTAAATCTAGACTTTCATCCCACTGTAACAGTCAAATGCAAGCGTCCAGTCATATATATTATATAATGATTGAAATTTTTCCTCGTGAAATACAACATATTATCATTGCAAGTAAACTGGTTTAAGGGGCTATATTGTCATTGGACACAAGTAGCAAATTAAATATATTTTCCAGTATCATATATTGCTTATTACCCAATGAAATATATAAATTTAATTAATAATGGAGTTAGGGTTATATTTGTTGAATTGGAACAACAAGAAAAAGGAAACAGGGTTACTGTTCTATCTTCACAAAGTTTTCTGAGTCATGATAAGAGTTTTTACAAGATTAACTTTGAGGCTAAAAATTTCAACATAATTTATAAAATATTTCACATTAAGCTTACATTCCTTAAAATAACCTGATTTTTCTACTCATCTGAAAGAGTCAATCCAGTTTTACAAGCCCTCTACCACCACACTCCCCTGACAATAATTATTTACACTGGCTTTTATTCAAGGGAGTACAGTTTATTGCTCTATTTGTATATACTATTTTAAATACTACTTGATTTAGGGTTTAGAGTGATGGTGTTTTGTATTTTAGAACAGAGAGATTTCAGATTTAGATAGAAATTTTATTCTCTCACATATTAAACTGTCTTCAAAGACAATTTTGAGGAATAATGAGATAACATTTTTAGTTCATGCTACTTGAATTTTGTGTATTTGGAATACTCGTGAACAAGGCAAATTCATACAATTGATAAATGATAAATAACATGCTTTGGGTGTAGGAGATAACTGCAAATCCCATTTCTCAGAAAACTTTGAAAAATATGTTTTATAAAAAGAAAAAATTACTACAAATAAAATGATTACCAGGACTTCCCTGGTGGCACAGTGGTTAAGAATCTGCCTACCAATGCAGGGGACACAGGTTCGATCCCTGGTCCAGGAAGCTCCCACATGCTGCGGAGCAACTAAGCCCGTGTGCCACAACTACTGAGCCTGTGCTCTAGAGTCCGCGAGCCACAACTACTGAGCCCGTGTGCTACAACTACTGAAGCCCGTGTGCCCTAGAGTCCATGCGCCGCAACTACTGAGCCTGTGTGCTGTGACTACTGAAGCCCGCGTGCCTAGAGCCCATCCTCTGCAACAAGAGAAGGCACCGCAATGAGAAGCCCACGCACCACAACGAAGAGTAGCTCCCACCTGCCACAACTAGAGAAAACCTGCGCACAGTAACAAAGACCCAACGCAGCCAAAAAAATAAAATAAAATAAAATGATTACCAAAATGGATAAAGAAACAGTTTATGTAAAGGACAAGATCTCTGAAACAAAGTCACCCATGCTAAAACTCTTGCTGAACATTAATTTATAAGTTCAAATCACATTAAATTTCTAAATCTTTGAAAGGTATTACTTACATAACTTCAAGAAGAATTGATGTTTTATATTTTAATCCTACACCTGCTACTGACAGTTTCAGCAAATTTCTATACAATGTTATAATATAGTACTAAATGATTCTATGTGTCAATATTCTACCGAATTACCAAATAGAAAATTAATAAATATTTAGTATATTGCCCGAGTTAAGATAAGCACGTACAATATTTTTTTCCTCAAAGAAGGAAGAAAAGAACCCATTTAGTTATATAAGACTAGTGACAAAAGATAAAATAGTGTGTGGTTTGCTGAGATATAAGTTCAGAGGAGAAATGCTGGCTTTAAAAATCATATACTAAAACAACTCAACAAAAGAGAGAGAGAGAGACAGAGAGAGAGAGACAGAGAGAGAGAGACAGAGAGAGAGAGAAAGAGAGAGAGAGAGAGAGAGGGAGAGAGGGAGGGAGGGGGAGGGAGAGAAAATATTCTTTTCATTTAAACCTTTCCTGGACAAAGAAATCCTCTTTGAAAATCTCTTCTATTTTATTTACATGCATATAGAAAATAGAAGATCATTTTTTGCCACTATTATTGAGATGGAAAAATTGTTGACACTTTTCATTAGTTGAATAAACTCCTCTATTTAGAAACCAAGGAACTCATAATGATAAAAAGATAATAAACAGCACTTGATTTTTTTTTACATATTCTGCATGCTAACTTTTATTCATTCCAATATATCAAATTGAGGAACAAGGCAATAAAATAGATTTAACAAAATCAAACAAAAGTTTTCTAGGATATGTGATTGGGAAAAAAATGTCTCCCCAACCCAGGCTCCTTTATTGTGTATATAAACATATATGCATACTGTCCATTGAACATCACAATTAAAATCATGAGCCCTGGGCATTACAAGAATTACAAGTAAATATGGATTCAGATTTGGGTATTTTTAATACATTCTAATTAAATGAAAAATCATACTCTTTAGACATTCATTGAATTCTTCAAGTATTCATTTATTCAACCAACTAAACAACCAATATGTTTTGAGTATCTACTATGTGCCAAAAGCAGTACAAGATGCAAGGGAAACATTGATAGATAAGACATTCTGTTGCCTGTCTATATGCTGAGTCTAACAGGTCTCAATATGGTTTCTGCCAAAATAGTTACTGTTGTAGAATAGTAGTATTTTGCCAAAATATCCTCATCCTAACCCTATTACTCCTTGGCATATATGAAATGTGACAATATGTTCTAAAAAGAGTCATAAATCAGAGATCCCATGGTTGCTATAGCTCCCTTAATTCTTGTCTCTGTGTAGGTGGTTCTAGGGATTTTGAGGCTGATCAAGGAAAAAGGTAAGACCACAATAAGGTGGCACACACAAGCTTTACTTGGACGACGCTTTGACAGGTTTGCGTGTGGGGGAAGTCCCCCACAGCATGAGACTGCCCAGAGGCTATGGTGCAGGGGACATGTTTTGGAAGATGGGCAAGAAAACTCCTGAGGGACAACGGGTTCAAAGAGGGGTCTTACGTATCACTCAGTCACAAGGCAGAGTCTCTGGGTCACAGATCTTCAAAGGGCAGATCGTAGTCTTTATAACCCTGGGGTTTATCTTATCTATGGCCAGCAGATATTGGGCACAGTTTCAGAGGGTATGCAAAGCAGGCAAGTTATAAATGGCTAAAAATCTGCTTATTTGGGCTATGCTTAAAACAACTGAACGTGCAAAATTTTGAGTTCAGTGCTGGTGGGCTTTTCAGCTAATGGGTCTCAGCCTACTGTCAAACAGTAAAAAACCTAAGGGCCAATATACAGAGGTCATCTTTGGCTCATTCATATAACATGCTAAATAACTGCTAATATGAGTTTCTCTCTGTAAGGTTACAGTCAGTAGATGTGTGGATAGTTATTTTATTTACGATTCCTTTACACTCTACTGTGTACTTTCTGTGGTTCAACTGCACATTCCTCAGAAACCCATCTGGACATGACAATTAATTAATTTACACATGCATTCATTCAGCAGAAATGTGTAGTTATATGTATATGTATATAAGTATACAAGGTACTTTTCCAGATGACGTGATAAAAGAAGACAAGAGAACACAAAAACAGGTTCCTAGCTCTCATGGAATCTGTGTGTTGGCCAAAATAAAACAAATAACCAAATGTATTAAAAAATTAGATGCTGATAAATAATTCAAAGATGGGTGACTAAAAAAAAAAAAAAAAAAAAAGATGGGTGACTGACAGGGATCACCTGGGGTGATACTCCAGAGTTATGGTCAGAGATGTACTCTCTGAAGGTGCGACTTGGCTGAGAGGAAAAATTATAAAAAGAAGCAAGAGGTGAAACATTTCATATTCTGAAGCAATGCACTTCTATGAATGATAATAAAGTATATACCAAAAATGATGTAACTGGATTAACACTGAAGACATGAACTAAAATTTTTCTTTTAAAAAGGGAAGATTAACTCAGCAGAAAGAACACAGCAATAACCTTAGGTCTACTCTGCTTAAATATTTGGCTGTTGATTTTCTTACTGCCTCGTTTACACCCAGGGAATTTATAAAAACTGAAAGAAATAATCATTTTAAATTCAAAGGCACTTTAAAATTCGTAAAGCAGGTTCCTGAACCTCATCTCTGCCACTCCAGCCCTCTACCAGCTTAAGGAACCATAGCAAACACCCAACCTACCTTCATTGCTATCAAGCAGGGTGGCATATAGCAAAGCCCCATGGGAGTGGTCATCAAGTGGTTTAGCAGAGGGAATCAAGCATCATTACCCTGAAATTCATTAGAGCTTCTGAAGAATACACGAAACAATACACTGACCTGGTATATCACCATTTCTATCAAGGCCTGGTAAAATACATGAATTTAGGTACAACTGTGGTCAAGTTCACCAGAAGCTGAAGGTGGTTTACACGCAAATGGCATGCAATGGGGACTTAGAGGAAAGGTTGTCAAGTACCATGAGGAGAGGAGTAGGAATTTTATGAACCTGTAACATTCTTTCAGGAACATTAGAAACCACCAAGACACCAATTCATGACTCAAAGACAATCCATTATTCCTGACCTAAAAAGTAGTTGTAGTAAGTGACTTTCATTGCAAAGTTCAGCAGAAACTGCAGGTACTGAGCAGAGGTGGATGAGTCTGTGCTAAACCATTACACCGCAGCACTCAAAGGCTGGCGTATTTACAATGCTAACCTACAGGGCATCCCATTTTTTGATTATCTTTTTCTTATAGGACATATGGGACAATGACTAAAGTCAGCCTAGAACAAGGTGAGAAACAAACAAACAAACATCGGGGGTTAACACAACAGCTGCATTCTAAACCAGGAAACGTAATTGCCATGAGGGCAAAAGGCATTCAATGAGGCTTGCAAGAGGATTCAAGCACTTTAGGAGAAGATAATTCCCCATAGAAATAATATTTTTTATGTATGACAACAATGCCCAAATAAGCAATACCTGATAGACCATGCATTCTTGCCAGGACTAGTGATGTTCATCACTCAAAGGATATTATGGCCAATTTCAGCAGGAGCAGGAC
This sequence comes from Balaenoptera musculus, assembly GCF_009873245.2. Lineage (NCBI taxonomy): Eukaryota > Metazoa > Chordata > Mammalia > Artiodactyla > Balaenopteridae > Balaenoptera > Balaenoptera musculus. The sequence continues at coordinate 23,073,410 of NC_045806.1, forward strand.
ATGGTAAATGCAGTTGGAATGATTCTGGGGAAGCCAGTACACTGCATTCCCAGATTTGCACCTTTATTATAGTTACACAGGGAATTCCCTGAAGAGTGTGTGTGGATAGCCAACATCACATGCTGGATTACAGCTACAACCAGGTATGCATGGGGTGAATTCAGCGTGAGTAGTTTTGGGGCAAAGCAATTTTCAGAAATCTAAGAATGGCTACATTAATGCCATCAAATGCATGCAGTGGGAAGTGTGTTCACAGGCAACAGCATTTGCCACACAGTTACCACAATCGGCCTTGGGGGGAATGAATACAGAAGAGATGAATCTGGAGAAACCAATGACAGACATGCTAAGAATGACAAGTTAATTGCCATCATGGGGATTTCACACATGAAACAGTTTGAGAGGAGGAGAATCACCTTAATGACCTTGAGATACTTTCAGTAACGTTAGGAACCACGTGGGAACATACGTGAGAGATCATTACACAGTATTAGAAGAGAATCACTCTCATGGGTATATGAATTGTTCGGGCCAGCATCGAACCCCTGAAGGCCATATACGGATAGCTGATATACCAACCAATTTTTCTAGGGTTGGTGAAGTACATGAACTCAATGCCGATTATGGCCCAACTCAGCAGAAAACGAAGGTGGTCAACTCAAGAGGGGCAGTTCTGGGCAAACCACTAAGCCTACAAAGAACAGCAACTTCATTTTCCTTACACAGGAAGTATCCCGCTGGGTGTAAGCTTACATTGTGCATCACATATTCCACAATGATTGCAAATAGCTCTGAGTGGAGTGAACAAAGGGGGAGGCATCCAGATGGAAGTGTATCCAATCTAGTCTATCCTGGCAAAATAAGTGCCATCTAGCAAAGAAGCAGGCAATGGGGTCACAGAAGAGAAATCACCAAGCTCTTTGAGGAGACAACTACGAGGTTCATAAGTATAATATTCTTTCAGGCACCAAAAACAAAAACAAACAAACAAACAGAACTCTGAGAAGGCAGTACATTGACTACAGACCATCAATTATTTCGACCTGGAAAGCAACTGTATTTCCACACATGTGGTGCAAAGTCCCCCAGACACTGAAGTTGGTGAATAAAATAAATGGTCTTGTGGAAAACAAATCAACTGTGCTCTACAAATTGCTTTACATTATCCTCATTAAAGGAACATCCACTTGGTTCTCTGTTCATATTCTATAGCACATGCTAGACAATGACTCTAAGCCACCCTTCGTGAAGTAAACACAGGGCAAGTTATAATGGAGTTAACCAATACCCTTCATTGCAAGACTGGAGTCATCATTGTCTTCAAGGCTGTGTCATTAGTGAGAGCTTCGTTCACAGACTACATCATTTGCTAGAAATTTCCTACATTGGCCTACATAGGCATAAGCACAGAAAAAAACATCTTGTAAATCAATGACTGACATGCTAAACCTGGCCACTTATTATCACCAAGACATGTGGCACCAATTTTATTCATGTTCTCATCCTATTGCACAACTGGATGACTGAAAAACCATTTCTGAGTGGGTAAAATACAAGAGGAGTAATTCTCAGTGTCAACCAATGAATTTCACCACCTCCATAATTTCCATAATGCAGGTATACAAGCTATGAAAATTTAAGAGTACAAATGAATCACTTTGAGAGGAAGGTAATCGACTCTGTGACCATGACATACTTTTAGCAATGTTAGGCATCACTGAACAATCTATACATGAAATGACAGACAAGAAAATCTTGTTTATCATGGTGAGTTGCATGAACACATGGTGAAATCTTCTGATAGGAACCTATCTTTACTATTTACATGAGAAACCTACATTGTCTTTGTGGGAGGAATATTTACGGGAATATACGAAAGAATTCATCTCCCCCTGTAAGTACAGAAATAGACGCAAGAACATAAAAACATTTTAGACTGAAAACCAACCTATAAAGTATTTATAACTTGACTAGCTCAGCTTTCCTGCCTGGCTAGTGAAAAACATGAATTTTATACCTATTACTGGCAAGTTCAACAGAAAATGAATTTGGGTAAACAGCAAGTGGATCTGGGGAAACCATTGCTGAGCATTCAGAGGATGGCAACTTAATTTCTTTACTCGGGAATAACCTCTAGGATGGGTGTTCACATTCCACAGTAATATGGGACAATGACAATAGGAGGCTCTGAGTGACCAAATACAAGTTAAATAATTCTCATAGGAATAATTCAGTGGTTTTGAGCCTGAATCTCAGATTTTCTTCCACTTGTTGGCAAGCAACGAAAATTTTAAAAAGCACAGGGGAAGCACTTTAAAGGAAGTGAGTCACCTCCATCACTATGTCAGGACCCACAATGTAAAGAACCAATGAAGCACCACCATTTGAACTAAAAGACAGGACAATCTTGATAGGCTGGGGAGTGCAGCAAACACAAGCTGAACACCTCTGGCATGAACCTACCCATATCGTTCTGAGAAAGGCATTGCCATTAACCCCTGAGGAAGGCATCATACTATGCAAACACAAGTGAGAGTCCATGGCCCAGTACTAAAGGAAGACAATCAGTCTCAGGGGCATAACTTGGATCAGATCAGAAATCAGTCACTGAGTTACATATAAATTGCCTTGGTACAACAAGTTTTCTCCTAAGGAAATGAGAAAAATGAAATCAGTGCCCCAAATGGGCAAGGTCAGCAGAGACTGAAAGCGGCTAACACAGGGTGAGGCTAAATAATACAGGTTCTGGATGCTGTAAATTAAGTGTCGTCCTGCAAAAGGACAGTAAATGAGGTCATACAGGAGAGTTCACCAATGACCCAAAGGAGAACAGAAGATGTCACATTTACATAATATTCTCTCCGGTACTACAGAAACCCTTTTAGGAGCAATACATTGAACACAGACCCCCAATTTTTTCAAACCTAGAAAGCAATTGTAACAAGAACCCTGTGGTACAAAGGTCACCAGAAACTCAAGGTCATGAAGGCAAGGAGTGATTCTGAGTGAAACCAATCCATTGGGTAATACAACTTGCTCCAAATTATCCTCACCTGGTGGACAGACTTGCCTTGGAACAGCAAGTTTTCCCCCAAAGAGATGAGGAAAATGAAAGCAATGCCAATAATGGGCTGGTTTAGCAGATACAGAAGGTAGTCAGCACAGGGTGAGTGGTTCTGGACTAAATAATACAGGTTCTGGATGCTGTAAATTAAGTGTCATCCTGCAAAGGCACAATAAATGGGGTCACTGGACTCTCACTGTTGAATGAGAGTTCACCAATGACCCAAAGGAGAAGAGAAGAACTCTCATTTACATAATATTCTTTCCTGCACCAAAGAAAACCCTTCAGGAGCAATCCATTGAACACAGACCCCCCTCACCTACCAATTCTTTCAAACCTAGAAAGTAACTATAATAAGCATGCTGTGGTACAAATGCCACTGGAAACTGAAGGTCATGAAAGCATTGGGTGATTCTAAGTGAAACCAATACACTACATAAAACATCTGGCTCCAAATAATCCTCATCTGGGAGAAACTTGCCTTCGTACAATACGTTTCTCGCAGGGAAATGAGGAAAATGAAATCAGAGCCCACAACGGGCAAGATCAGCAGATACCGAAGGTGGCAAACACAGGGTGAGTGGTTCCGGCGCAACCGCTGCCCAGCATCCAAACATCACCGAATTCACATTCCTTTTACATTGTATGGTTCTAGTATGTGTTCATATGTAGAATCACATTTTTTTTTAAATGGCTGTTAAAGCTGTCATTGCGGTGACCCACGAAATGTCATTCCAATAGAAAAGAACGCACGGGAATCCACATCCTATAAATTGTATTCCTTCAAAGGGACATTAAATGGGGCAACAGAGGAGAGTTCAACAATGTCTCAAATTAGAACAGAACAACTCTCATTTACACAATATTCTTTACTGTACCAGAGAATCCCATTTAGGAGCAATACATTGAACACAGACACTGGATTCTTTTAAACCTAGAAAGCAATTGTAACAAGCAGCCTGTGGTGCAATGGCCGTCAGAATATGAAGGTAATGAAGGCAGGAAGTGACTCTGAGCTAAACCAGTACACTGGGTGCGAAAACTTGCTCCAAATTATCCTCCTCATGTGGGGAAAACCTGCCTTGGTACAACAAGTTTTCTGCCAAGTAGATGAGGAAAAGGAAATCAGTACCCACCATGGGTAAGTTCAGCAGATACCAAAGATAGTAAACAGGGGATGAGTGATTCTGGCAATAATACAGGTTCTGTACCCTGTAAATTAAGTGACATCCTGCAAAGGGACGTATATAGGGTCATAGAAGAGAGTTCAACAATGACCCAAAAGAGAACAGAAGAAGTCTCATTTCCATAATATTCTTTCCTGCACCCCCAGAAAACGATTCATGAGCATTAGATTGAACAGAGACACCAGATACTTTCAAACCTAGACAGCAAATGTAACAAGCACTCTGCGGTGCAAAGCCACTAGAAACTAAAGTTCATGAACGCAGGCAGTGACTCTGAGTTAAACCAATCCACTGGGAACAACTTGCTCCAAATTATCCTACGTATGTGGGGGAAACTTGCCTTGGTACAATAAGTTTCCTCCCAGGGAGAAGAGGAAAATGAAATCAGTACCCACCATGAGTAAGTTCAGCAGATACCGAAGGTAGGAAACACAGGGTGAGTGATTCTGGCAATAATACAGGTTCTGGACCCTGTAAAATAAGTGACATGCTGCAAAGGGACGTAATTAGGGTTATAAAAGAGAGTTCACCAGTGACCCAAAGGAGAAGAGAAGAACTCTCACTTCACAGTATTCTCTATTTTACAGAGAATCCCCTTTGGGTGCAATACGTTGAACACAGACGCTGGATTCTTTCAAACCTAGAGAGCAATTGTAACAAGCACTCTGTGGTGCAAAGCCACCAGAAACTGAAGATCATGAAGACAGGGAGTTACTGTGAATTATACCAATCCACTGGGTACAACTTGCTCCAAATTATCCTCCTTATGTGTGGGAAACTTGCCTTTGTACAACACGTTTTCACCCAAGCATAGGAGGAAAATGACATCAGTACCCACAATGGGTAAGTACAGCAGATACCAAAGGTAGTAAACACAGAGTGAGTGATTCTGGCAATAATACAGGTTCTGGACCCTGTAAATGAAGTGACATCCCTGAAAAGGATGTAAATAGGGTTATAAGAGAGAGTTCACCAGTGATCCAAAGGAGAAGAGAAGAACTCTCATTTACACAGTATTCTTTCTTATAACAGAGAGTGCCCTTTAGGAGCAATACATTGAACACAGACTCCAGATTATTTCAAACCTTGAAAGCAATTGTAACAAGCACCCTGTGTGCGAAGTTCGCGAAAAACCGAAAGTCATTAAGGCAGGGAGGGACTCCGAGTAAAACCAGTCAACTGGGTCCTACAACTTGCTCCACATCACCCACCTCATGTTTGGGAAGGTTGACCTGCTACAACAAGTTTTCTCTAAGGAGATGAGGGAAATGGAATCAGTACCCACCATGGGTTAGTGCAGCAGCTACCGAAGGTAGTAAACACAGGGTGACTGATTCTGGCAATAATACAGGCTCTGGACCCTGTAAATTAAGCGACATGCTGCAAACGGACGTAATTAGGGTTATAAACGAGAGTTCACCTGTGACCCAAAGGAGAAGAGAAGAACTCTCATTTCACAATATTCTCTATTTTACAGAGAATCCCCTTTAGGTGCAATACATTGAACACAGATGCCGGATTCTTTCAAACCTAGAGAGCAATTGTAACAAGCACTCTGCGGTGCAAAGCCGCCAGAAACTGAAGATCATGAAGACAGGGAGTTACTCCGAGTTATAGCAATCCACTGGGTACAACTTGCTCCAAAGTGTCCTCCTTTTGTGGGGTAAGTTGCCTTGGTACAACAAGTTTTCTCCCAAGGAGAAGAGGAAAATGAAATCAGTACCCACCATGGGTAAGTTCAACAGATACCAAAGGTAGTAAACACAGGGTGAGTGATTCTGGCAATAATACTGGTTCTGGACCCTGTAAATTAAGGGACATCCTGCAAAGGGACGTAAATAGGGTTATAAAAGAGAGTTCCCCAGTGACCCAAAGGAGAAGAGAAGAACTCTCATTTACATAATATTCTTTCTTGTACCAGAGAATCCCCTTTAGGACCAATACATTGAACAGAGACCCCGGATTCTTTCAAACCTAGAGAGCAAATGTAACAAGCACCCTGTGGTGCAAAGGCCACCAGAGACTGAAGGTCATGAAGGCAGGAGTGACTCTGAGTTAAACCAATCCACTGGGTACTACAACTTGCTCCAAATTATCCTCCTCTTGTGGGGGAAAGTTGCCTTGTTACAACAAGTTTTCTCCCAAGGAGATGAGGAAAATGACATCAGTGCCCACAATGGGTAAGTTTAGCAGATACCGAAGGTGGTAAACACAGGGTGAGTGGTTCTGGGGCATCCACTGCCCAGCCTTCATACATCAGCAAATTCATATTCCTTTTACACTGTATGTTTTCTAGTATGTGTTCACGTGTTGAATCACATTTTTAAAAACTGACTGTTAGGAGCCCTGAGTGGGTGACCCAGTATGAGTCGTTTCAATGGAAAGAATGCAATGGAATTGAAAGCCTTCAAATAAGGGTCATCCAGCAAAGGGCAGAGAGTGGGGGAAAAGAGCGTAAGTCAGCCACCAAGTAAAGGTGAAGAGCAGGATTCTGATGTGCATAATATTCCTTCTCACTCCAGACAAAAGCTTGAAGCAGGAAAACACTGAATATAGAGCCCCAATTATTCCACCCATTAAGGAATCCCAGTGAGTGTTCTGCGGTGCAATGACCTTCAGAAACTGAAGGTCATGAAGGCAGGAAGTGAGTCTGAGTCAAATTAATTTACTGCATTTTGCAACTTGCTCCATAGTATCCTTACCCAGGTGACATATACCTTGTCATCTGTTCATATCCTATAGCAAAAGTTAGAAAATTGTTCCAAAGGACTCTGAGTGGAATAAATTCTGGGCAAGATATCATGGATATTAACAATCCACAACCTTCCAATCCTACCCTCCCACAAACATTGTCAACAACCCTGTGTCTTCAAGAGCATTTGTGCTCATAGCTTATAACATTTGCAAAATTTGCTACACTGGCCTTCTTAAGGGTCAGAATGGAAAATATACATCTTGGAAACCCATGACTGACATGGGAAGCCTGGAACCCTCATTGTTACCAAGTTGTGTGTCAGTCACTGGGGATATGTTCAGATCCAATAGTAACACTGGAAAATGGCAACATGAGTGGAAGCTGAATAATTCTCATAAGAATCATGCATGGTTTTTGGCCAGAACCCCTAATTTTCCATCATGCTCCTTGGCAAGCAATGAAATTTTAAATGAGTAGAGACGAAGCATTATAAAGGACGTGAGTCACCTCCATGAATGTGTTAGCCTTTAGTAATGTGAACAACAAATAAAGAACTAACACACTGAAGTTAAGGTGAAGACGTTCTTGAATGGCCTGGGAGTGCAGTGAAAACAAGCTAAAACTGTCTGGCAGAAACCTATACTTATTATCCAAATCAAAGTCTTCTATTACCACTCAAGCACTGCTACATGCTATGGAAGAATACATAAGAGTTCATAACTTTGTATTTAAGAAAATTCAATCTCATGGGCATACATTTTTCAGATCACAAACCAATAGCTTTAGCAGACATAATCTGTCCTGATATCACATGTTTTCTCCAGGGAGTTGAAGAAAATGAAATCAATGTCCATAATGGCCAAGCTCAGCCAAAACAAAGTGGTCATCACAGGGTGAGTGGTTCTTAGAACCACTGCCTGGCATTCCTTGAATGGCAACTTTATTCTCCCTTCACGGACGTGCCTATTGGGTGTGTTCAGATACTGCATCACATATTAAAAAATAACCATTAAAGGCACTAAGTGAGGTGACCTGGAATGAGTCATTCACATGCAAAAGGATACACTGGAATCTAGACCCTGTAAATTAAGTGTCATCCTGCAAAGGGACAGTAAATGGACAGTAAATGGGGTCACAGAGGAGAGTTCACCAAATACCCAAAGAGAACAGAAGTCTCATTTGCACAATATTCATTCATGCACCAGAGAAACCCCTTTAGGAGCAACACACTGCATACAGACCCCCAATCCTTTCAAACCTAGAAATTAATTATAACAAGTACCTTTGGGGAATTCCCTGGTGGTCCCGTGGTTAGGACTCTGAGCTTTCACTGCCAAGGATGCAGGTTCAATCCCTGGTCGGGCAACTAAGATCCCACAAGCCACACAGTGTGGCCAAAAGACAAAAACCAAAAACGAAAAAAACAAAAACAAGTACCTTTGGTACAATGGCCACCAGAAACTGAAGGTCATGAATGCAGGAGTTATTCTGAGGAAAACCAATCTGCTGCATTCTACAACATGCTCCCTATTGTCCTCATCCAGGGGACATGCACCTGGTCCTCTGTTCATATTATACATCAAGTGCTAGAAAATTACTAGATGAAGCCTTGAGTGGGGTAAATATTGGACAAAATATTCTAGAGACTGCCAATATCTACAATCTAAGACTGCCACCATCACTGTCATCAAGACTGTGCCATCCATGCTTTTTCATAGGCTGTAACAGTTGTTGGAGAATTGACACAGTGGCCCTTTTAAGGGTTAAAAAAAGAAAATATAAGTCTGGTAAACTAATGACTGACATGCTAAAGCCTTGCACCTTCACTGTCATCAAGTCTTCTGGCATCCACTGGTCATGTGCTAATATCCTACAGCACTGCTGGGCAGTAGCACAACCAGATCTCAGTGGGTAAATGCAAGTTGAGTAATTCTCAGTATGAATCAGCCAACAGAATTGAGCCAGACTCCATCATTTCCACCATGCTAGCAACAGGTAATGAAAATTTAAAACAAGCAGAAATGAAACTCTTTGGGTAGAAGGTAATCATCTCCACGGTTATGACACACATTCAATAGTGTGAGAAACCACTGAATCACCAATACCTTGAAATGATAGACAAGACAGTCTTTGTCTTCCCTAGAGTGGGGTAAACACCTGCTGCTATCATCTAGCAGGAACCTGTCCACATTTTTCTTTTAAAATAACAAACAGTGAGCCTACAGAATACATCTGTAATTGCAGATATGCTCTGCTTAAATATCTGGCCCTCAGTTTTCTCTATCTACCATTCCTGCCTTGTTTATATTCCAGGGATTCTGTGAAGACCAAAGGAAATAATAATTTTGAAGTTATTTAAAAAATGGTAAAGTAGGTTCCTGAACCTCACCACCGCCAAAGGATTGCCAGAGGGAGCACTACCAGGAAATGCTAGACCAGCCTCTCTTTGCAGGTCTGATGAAGTACATGAATCCACAGCAGACTGTGGCCATGGTTTACAGGTGCAGAACGGTCTGAATACAGGGTGAGTGAATCTTGGGAAGAACAATCCAATGCAGTTTACACCTGGCACCACCCTTGCTGTCAAGCTGGGAGGTGCGAAGCAGGTGTTACAGAGAGGTCATCAAGTGTTTTGAGCAGAAGTGATTCAGACTCATGCTCACGATGTTCCATCTGACCTGCGAGGAAAAACTCAATCAGCATTATACTGACTATAATATACCACCCATCCTTGCCAGGGCTGGTGAAGGACATGAACTTAGGCCAGTTGTGGCCATTGTCCAGCAGCTGCTAAAGGTACTGAAAACAAGAGTGTTACAAAGATTATTAGCATGGGTTGATTTTTTTTTCATATCTGCCACCTATGAAAGGAAGAGGAAAATACTTAATAATTGAAAAGTAATTATAATATAATATGGTAAGTGCTACAAGTGAAGATGTGTGGAAGTGGTGAAAGTGTGAAGAATGAGAAAAATACTGTCTTTGCATGTTTCTCAAACTTAGCCTGCATCCGAAACACCTGGGGGTCTTGTTAAAACAAACTTCGAGTTCTGATTCAGTAGTTTTGTCATGTGGCTTGAGAATCTGCACTTCTATCAGTTTCCCAGCTGCCTTTGTTGCTTGTCTGGAGATCACAATGTGAGAATCACTGACCTGCGCTAACGAGGGACACTTCTAACCAGGTCAAAGTTGAGCTGAGTCTTCAAGAGCTTACAGATTTCCCATGCATGATTTTGGCAGAAGGATATTTGAGACAAAAAAAAAAGACATACTCTCTATGCCAGGTAATAGGAAGTACGGGGAGTAAGGATCAGGAAAAACCTTGGAGAAACCCGCTTTGCCCACTGAAGGCTGAGTGTATGTTTACAAGAGAGACAAATGAGTAAGAACATTCCAGGATTAAGAAAAATATGATGTATACAGGACAGGGGAAGGGTAAGGGAGCTTGTTTCATTCAAAGAATTTCTGGTACTGAGATCATTTATGAAGGCATGACAGAAGTGATGAGGGCCTGAATGAGAGAAGTTTGTGAGGTGAAAACAAGGTTGTTGTAATGAAGATGGAGAAAAAGAAATAAAGGTGTAATACATCTACAGGATAGAATCCCAAGGATTTCATGACCAGTCAGAGAGGACGAAAAAGCAAGGCACAGAGAGGAGTCTATAAATTTTTTATGTGATGGTTGGTAAATATTGGGTCTTGCCAGAGACAGCATAAGGAAATGTAAACTTTAAATGTGTATATGTGAGCTTGTGTGTACATGCTCACGCACACGGAGTTTGGGTAAGAAAGTCTAATTTAGACAGGTTAAAAATGTCTATTGGTAATGGTGAAGTAGGTTATATATACCATCTCTATCAATGAGCTGACTTTAAAAAGCTTTAAAATACTATCAAAGAGGTAACAATACAATGAAGAGTTCCCAGGCTCAGTTTTATGAGTTGAGAGATACCCAAAGAAATAAGCATACTACATTGGGACATTGTGTTCTGGTATAATTTACTCATCCTTAAGTGACCATCTGAGAAGTCATATTGCATTTTTAATGATCACAGGGAGATAAGGGTATAATGTGGGCCAAGGGTCTGCTGTTGAGCCTAGTTAATGGTTGATTTTTATTATTTTTTGTAATCATTTATTGATTTACAAAATGACTAATTTGGGGGGTTTTAGAAACTAAGGGGAAAAGCCAATGGAGAAGAAATGGGTGGAGAGCCAGAAGACAAGAAGAAGAATGCCTTTGAAGAACATGTCTCAATGTGTGATATATTTCCAATATACTTTTGTTAGGGGTAGAAAATAATTTATAACATAGCTGCAATGAGTAATTTTACCACTGACAATCATTCCTTAGCGAGGTGTTTGTCACCTTGGATTCCAGAGGTCTGTTAGACTTAGCCTAAAATAGTGAATTCCAATATCAATATTTAAGCATCAAAAATCATAAAATTAAATTGTGATTTTATCCAAAAATGTGCAAAGATTAGGTTTGTATCACTTTATATTGCAGATTGAACTAAACACACTTTAATATAGACACTTTATAAACATTTTATACCAGAAAGAAAAATATTATCAAAGAATTCTACTACACTAAATATCAGAGAAGTATAAGTTTCAAAAAGTTAACTTGGGTGGCAGCATGAGTTTTTATCTTATATAATTTTAAACCTCAAACTATTCAATGGTTGGGTTTGATTATCTCATCATTTTTTATTTTTAACATCTTTACTGGAGTATAATTGCTTTACAATGTTGTGTTAGTTTAACACAACTGTATAACAAAGTGAATCAGCTATACATAAACATATATCCCCATATCCCCTCCCTCTTGCGTCTCCCTCCCACCCTCCCTATCCCACCCCTCTAGGTGGTCACAAAGCACCGAGCTGATCTCCCTGTGCTATGCGGCTGCTTCCCACTAGCTATCTATTTTACATTTGGTAGTGTATATGTGTCCATGCCGCTCTCTCACTTCGTCCCAGCTTACCACCGCCCCCCCCACACCGGTCCTCAAGTCCATTCCCTACGTCTGTGTCTAAAGTGCTCCAGATATATAACAATGGCCCCACAGTCCAGTGAGTGCCATTGTTATGTATCTGGTGCACGTTAGACATTCAAGCATCCTTGCTATTGCACTGTTGTTCTCTGTGCTTCCAGGGCATCGTTTTGCACCCTTTTTTCACTACTTGATATCACTTCCTACTCTATGAACACCACGTGTTTACTTCTCCATCCCTCTCACTAAATTGTGAACTCAAGAGAAAAACTTATGCCTTATTTTTCCTTATAAAACAATACCTGGAAAAGAGTAGATGTTTTATAAATGAAATTTGAGGTAGATGGCAAATAAGGACATAGGAAACTGGATATGCTTAATAGACATTTTCACCCAACAGTGACAAAATATTTTAAATAATAAGGAACTGTAATATTTTTAATCTGCAGTAATACAATCTAGCTAGTATATACAATGACACAATTTTTATCCAATATATTTTTTAGTATTTACAGATTGTGATTTGGGTATTTCTTTTTCATTATCATTTTCTCACAGACGCCTCTAAAATTACTACTATATAATACACACGCACACATAACATGATATGTATATATATATGTTACTACATAATTTAATATATGTAATTTAATTATATAAAATATATAATGATATATAATTATAGTTAAAATACATAATATAGTATATAATTTAATATAGTACCAGTATATAATATATATCTATGTATATAATACATCATATATGTATGTATGTGTGCATATATACAGTTTTTTTTAACACATTGATCTAGAGAGGCCACCTTGATTTTTAATAGCTCTGAATTTTTAAAGTAAGATTATAAAAGGAAACCTTTTCTGCTTCTCTTCATACAAGGTTTCCTTTCTTCAAACAAAGAGAAATGCGACCTATTTCCCAAATAAAAGTCTGCATTGCTTTTAGGTTATAATCTGTCTCTTAGCCTGTTTGTCTCTCATCACAAAGCAGTCAGAGAGAACCAAGCTACAGCTGACATAACAGCACAGCAGATAAACAATCTTATTTGCGTTTTTAATTATTGTCATTTTTTAAATGATTGTGTAGGCAAACACCACTTTGTAGAGAAAAACCATGCTCCATCATTCATATATAATGATTATGATAATGATAATGAAGAAAAAGGAGAAGAAAGAGACAAGAAGACAGAGGAGGAGGAAAGGGCAAAGGAAGCAGAAAAGAGAAAAGAAGCTCTTACACAACTATCAAGATACTTTAGCCACAGTATTCCTACCAAAATTGCTGTTCACAAGAAAAACAAAATCCATCTGTGAATTATGTCTACAACGAAGGTGTAAAGAGAGAAACTTCTGGAGTTTAAAGTGTCTAGACCTAATTCTCAGCTCCACCACTTTCCATAGCCAAGTTATGTACTTCTTAAACACCAGCAGCATCATTAAAACATATAATAATATCTATATGTCAGTGTTTGTGAAATTAAGTGCAATAATTCAAGTTTTTTGCACAGCACACAAGATACAGTAAGCACTCAAAACTTAGTACCTATTATTATTATTGGTTCCATTCCCCTTTAAATAATACCTTTTTCTTTTAGGTGTTACTCTCAATATTTCCAATTCTTAGGCATTTTGATTCTATCACTTCATTTGGATATCCATTTAAGCAAAGCTAAAACAGTGAATATTTCTTTAAGCCTGTACTATGTGGACTTTGATCACATAATTATTTATTGATGAAAATAAGTGCCCTTTGATGCTGAGAGTAGGTCATGTTTATTTCCTAAGGAAACAAAATATGATATTCTTTCAATAACCCTGCTTTCTGTGACTGACACTATTTTCATTGTATTGCTTCTATAAATGGTAGAATCTGGCACCAATAATCAAATGGCAGGCGACCATAACACCACCCTTTTATAAATCTAAGGCCAATGCAGAAAATGGTATCACATAAAGAGTACACTGCTTAACCTGCTGGTAAAAGTGAATAATCAAGAGATGTAATGCAAGGCGATATCAGCACCAATTCTACTGTTATTACATTATGTGAAGTAAATTAATCCCAAAACACCATTGTGGCTTCTCTGTTGTATGAAAATGTAACCATTTTATTTAACAACCAGAACTCCATCTGTGACCAAAAATAAAAAAAAAAAAATTGTATTCCCTGGGCCTTCCACTGCCCATTTAAATTTGTTCACTCTCTATACTTTGAACCCTAGGCATAAAATCCTAAGTATGTTCCACCACTTTTCATTCACTCAGAGAATAAATATCCTCTGGCCACTTTAGTGTCAAAAAGAAAGACTAATTTTAGTAACTATAGTATCCAGGCCCTCAATAATGGTAAAAACTCAAGAATTTATTTAAACTTATACCTTCTCTGTCTAGCCTGTGACTCAGCAACCCCACTCTTAGGTATGTTCTTTAAAAAATGAGTCCATATATTCACCAGGACATGTGTACCAGAATGCACACAGAAACTTTACCCAAAGTAGCCCCAAAGAGGATACAATTCAAATGGCAGGCAACAATATAATGGATAAATATTCGTATGATGGAATATTTATGCAATAAAATATTAGGCACAGAAAGCAAAACATGAACTGATCCTACAAACAACTACACAGATATTACACTTAGCAAAACAAGCTGAACACAAAAGAGTACATAGTGTAAAAGTCCAGTGAAATGAAGCTATTTTTAAAAAATATTTTATTAGTACTATATATTTGACATATATATGAAATATGAAGACTATTAATGAAGCGAACAAATGTACATCCACCTGAAAGAGAACATTACCTTCAGGATCTGTCCAAAGATGGGTAGCAATATCTGTTACCTGTTCAAATCCCTTCTGGAATTTCAGATAGTGCATATCTATAATATTTAAACTTTTTATTGAGTTAATTTTAAGTGTAATTGCCATTCTAACTTTGTATGTGAAGTCAAGTTCAGAATAAAGTTGTTACTATATGAAAGTTTTCTACACAAATAGGCAAACAAAAAACCACAATACTTTTAGAATCCCATACAGACACTTCTCCAATTATATCACCCTGCTTCCTCCGAGGAGAAGAAACACACACACAAACATACACACACACACACACATCAAAAATTAGGTGATGACAATTCTCTTGCTTTTCTAGGTTGTATTTACTGTATTTATATGTTGTATATATTTATCCTTCAAAGCATGATAATGGAAAACAGGGCAAAAATACCAACTAACCAGATCAATGTAGTTAGCCAAAGAGAACATAGCTGTATAAGCACCACCCAGGTGGAGAATGAAACACTGTTAGACTCCCAGAAGCATAAGGAAGACATATTCCTTTTATCACCTCACATCACTATACCCTCCCTTTTTAATCATAGTTTACCACTGCCCTGATTCCTAATACCTTTAGACTGGCCTATAACTATTTCTTCTCTACCTACCATGCCAGGTAGGAATAAATGACCTGCTTGTAAAAGTGTTAATGACATTGATGGTAACTCCTTGTAATATGCTAAAAGCTATTACAGTTTTACCAGAGCATACCTTGTCTGTCTAGATTGCTTTAAATAAACCTGGAGGCACAGATCTCAGGAATGGATGTGTGAGGATTAAATATATATAATTTAAAGTGTCTGGAAATTAACATAAGTGCATACGGCAAATGGAAAAAATTATTCAAAGTAATTCACTAAACCTCGGTAAGAACATCAGGAGTCTGTGACATATGAGCTAGGATCAGCTTTCATATACCTTCACCCCAGCTCTGAGTTACAGAATCTCTACTGCATGAGGGTGTAGCTAATAATCTCCTCCCAGCAACCAGTTTAGGGCTCCAGTTTCACCACAGGAGGTCAGGCTGCCTGTGTCTCTCATTCACCACCTTCCCTACAAGTTCCTTGTTGCAGAAACTCTATTCCAGGCAAGCATAGTCAAGGTGACTGGGGTGCATTTCCCTCACCCAGCTCCCACTCATATGGCAAGGACCCTTCTGCCTCAGGTGTAACAGGCTGCTGATACTGGGCCTGGATAATTTCCTTCTCTCTGACTGGCTTATTGGGCAGAGGAGAGGCAAACCAAGAAGACCTGGGACTACCGTCCTTCCCTACTAGTGCCCACTTAAAGAGCAGAGGTATCACTCTGGGAGAAGTAGGTCTCTGTCTCCTACTCTAGCTAAGATGCAGTTGTGCTAAGGTTTTGCCTAGGGGAAGAGGCAAACTGTAAGGACTGCAGTTCTCAGCAGCTCTACCTGAGGGTACTGACTTTATTTGGAACAGAACATAGAGAGTTCATGCCTAAGGACTTCAAAAACAATGGAGATATTGGTGGTGAACTATTAAGGAGGGGCTGGTAGCTCTATGAAAGCAGTAGTAATAGGTAGTAGCAGCAAGGGAGATGGTAGAGCAGGCAAAAATATAACAATGAGAACCAGAGAAAGAGATAGCTAAGAAGAGCCCTTTGGAGATCACACTCATCCCTGGGGGTCCAGAAGGCTGTCTGCAGGTACTAGACTGCAACCACTCAGGAGCTGTTAGAATACCATGTGGAGAAAGATTTGAAAGCATTTCCAAATGACAAACAGATCCATCAGCAAAGAGAAGATCTTTAATGCCTCAAGGTTCTTAAGGATAACCTCTGACCAATCACTGGCTGAACAATAAGCTATTCTGACACAGGACTGCTACTAGGAAGCCAGGCTAAAAATAAAATCACACTCAGTCTATCCTTTACAATGCTGAAAGAAAAGATAAAACTTTGAACTCATAACTATGAAAGTGGTCTCCAAGCCAAAAAGAGATTCAGTGGTAAAAAGTAAACATCTTCTGCTTCAGGGCCTTGAGTACAGCCTTTGACCAATAAGTGTGTTATGCTGACCAAAGAAGGACCCCTAGGAAGTCAGGCTAAAAGACGAAAACAGGGAGAAAACCTGAGCAAGAATTTTGGGAGCTCCACACTGCAATAGAAACAGACCGCAAAGAATTACTTAAGTCAAGTCACTGAACAGACAACAGTAACAAGCCTGTTGGGAATCAGTATCCAGATTTGCTACAATTTCTAATATGTCCAGTTTTAAAGAAAAAAAAAAGGGGGGCAATGAAACATGCAAAGAAATAGGAAAGTGTGACACATACACAGGACCAAAGCGAAACAACAGAGACCGCATTTGGAGGTACCCAGATGTTGGCCTATCAGACAAAGACTGCAAAATAGCTATTCTAAATATGTTCAGAACTAAAGGAAACCATGTTTAAAGAATTAAAGGAATAAATGATAATAACGAGTCATCAAATATAGAATATCAAATAAAAACAAATCCAGACTTAGAAAGGGAGAGACTTTAACTAGAAAGACTATTGTAATAGGGAGAATGCTCCAATCTCAAAAATGTGTAGATGTCTCAAAATCAAACAGAAAAAGGAGGAGGCAAGCAGAGATCAGCAGAAACTTTGAAGGGAAGTACGACAGGCAAGGAGAAATGACCAGTGAGATTTGACAAGAAAATGGTCATGTTGTGGTCAGGATAAGCTGATAAAGGGGAATGTTCCACTGTTTTTCTTTTGGTGCTTGCTCAGGCTTGGGGGCAAGTAGAGTTCAGGGCCTGTTAAAAAAGAGAAGTCTCACTGACGTATTGTGAAGACAAAGAAGAGGGTAAGAAACAGACAATTGTGAATACTTGGTCAAAAATATCAATAAAGACCTAGAAATTGTTTTTTAAAAAGAAGCAAATTGAAATTCTGGGGTAGAAAACTATGGTAAGCAAAATGAAAAGCTCACCAGGGAGGCTCAAAAGTAGATTTGAGATGACAGAAGAATGAATCAGCAAATTTTTTTTTTTTTTAAATAAATTTATTGATTTATTTATTTTTGGCTGTGTTGGGTCTTCGTTTCTGTGCGAGGGCTTTCTCTAGTTGTGGTGAGCGGGGGCCACTCTTCATCGCGGTGCGCGGGCCTCTCACTGTCGCGGCCTCTTCTGTTGCGGAGCACAGGCTCTAGACGCGCAGGCTCAGTAGTTGTGCCTCACGGGCCTAGTTGCTCCGTGGCATGTGGGATCTTCCCAGACCAGGGCTCGAACCCGTGTCCCCTGCACTGGCAGGCAGATTCTCAACCACTGCACCACCAGGGAAGCCCGAATCAGCAAATTTAAAAAATAAATCAACAGAAATTATATAATCTGAAGAACACAGAGAAAAAATAATGAAGAAACATGAACAGAGCCTCAGAGGCATGTGGGACACCATCAAGAGTGCTAACGTACACATAATAGGAGTGCCAGAAGGAGAAGCAAGAGAGAATGGGACAGAATTTGAAGGAATAATAGCTGAAAACTCCCCAGATTTGATGAAAAACACTAATCTATACATTGAAGAAACTCAACAAACTCCAAAGAGCATAAATGTAAGAAGCACATCAAGAGATATCATAGTCAAAACACTGAAAGCAAAAGATAAAGACAAAATATTGAAAGCAAGAAGAGAAAAGTGAATCATCACGTACAAGCAGACATCAATAAGACCAACAGCTGATATTTCATCAGAAACACTGCCATAATGCTGTGGGATGACATACTCAAAGGGCTAACGACAACAAAAAAACTCTCTATGTTCTGTTCCAAATAAAGATTCTTATATCCAGCAAAGCTATCTTTCAGAATGAATACATTCCCAGATAAACAAAAGCTAAAAGAATTTGTGTTATAAATCTTGCAATATAAGAAACACTAGGAACATATGTATATGTATAACTGATTCACTTTGTTTTAAAGCAGAAACTAACACACCATTGTAAAGCAATTATACTTCAATAAAGATGTTAAAAAAAAAAAAAAAAAAAGAAACACTAGGGACTTCCCTGGTGATCCAGTGGTAAAGAATCTGCCTTACAATGCAGGGGACATGGGTTTGATTCCTGGTCAGGGAACTAAGATCCCACATGCCATGGGGCAACTAAGCCCATGCGCCAAAACTACTGAGCTCGCACGCCTCAACTAGAGAGCCCACGTGCCACAAACTATAGAGTCCATGTGTTCTGGAACCCACGTGCCACAACTACAGAGCCCAGGAACCCTGGAGCCCGTGTGCCACAACTAGAGAAGAGAAATCCCGCATGCCACAACTAGAGAGAAGCCCACGTGCCACAATGAAAGATCCCGCATGCCTCAATGAAGATTCCGCGTGCCGCAACTAAGACCCGACACAGCCAAAAATAAAATAAATCAATCTTTAAAAAAAAAAAAGAAACTCTAAAAGTTCTTAAGCATGAAAGAAGTGACACCAGACTTATAAAATATAAAATACATATGGAAAAAAACAACGATCTCCAGTTAAAGCAATTATGTAGATAATGATAAAACAAAATATAAATATATACTGATGTTCCCTTCTTATCATAACTGATTCAAAAGACAACTGTACAATACAATATCTATAAAATTGTATTTTAGTCATATAACATACAAATGTAATATATTGAAAATAAGAACACAAAGAAGAGGGTTGTGA
Source organism: Balaenoptera musculus (assembly GCF_009873245.2). Lineage (NCBI taxonomy): Eukaryota > Metazoa > Chordata > Mammalia > Artiodactyla > Balaenopteridae > Balaenoptera > Balaenoptera musculus. The sequence goes on from NC_045806.1 coordinate 23,092,872, forward strand.
ATGAAGTTATATTTGAGTAAGGGAATGAAACCAGATGGTAATACAAATACACAGGAAATAGGACATAAGAAGTTAGTATAAAATAAAATAAACTCTATAAATGTATTTGTGCTTTCCTTTCCACTAGATTCTTCAATAGACATAAACTTATATAAAGGAATAATTATAACAATGTATTTCTTGATGTGTAACATTTTAATATATAGACATAATATCTAAAAAACAACAGCACAATAAAGGTGAGTGAGAATGGAGCTTTACAGCAGTAAAGGTTCTATATCATACCACCAACCTAGGATTCTGTACCCTGTGAAATTATCCTTCAAAAGGGAAGGAGAAATAGAAGCTTCTCAGGCAAACAATAAATGAGTTTGTTGCCAGAAGACCTGCCTTGCAAGAAACATTAAAAGAAGTTCCTTAGAGAGAAGCAAAATGATATAGGTCAGAAACTCATATCTTCATAAAGAAAGGAAGAACATCGGAAAAGAATAAGTAAAATAAAAACTTCTATTTTTCTTATTCTACATCGATATAACAGATAACAGCTTATTCAAAACAATAATAGCAACAATGTATTCAATGTATATATATATATATTTATGGATATGTTAATGTATGCTTATGTATAAGTGAAATGAATGACAGCAATGATACAAGGGACGGGAGGAAGGAATTTGGAATATTGTGTTGTCATAAGGTACTTACACTACCCATGAAGCAGTATAGTATTATTTGAAAGTGGACTTGGATTATATGTAAATGTACATTGCAAACTCTAGGGCAACCACTAAAAAAAATAAAAAGGAAGTATAATTAATATGCTAAGAAAAGAGAGAAAATGGAACATATACAATGCTCAATTAAAACCACACTTAGGGGGACTACCCTGGCAGTCCGGTGGTTAAGACTTCGCCTTCGCCTGCAGGGGGTGTGGGTTTGATCCCTGGTCAGGGAGCTAAGATCCCACATGCCTCGTGGCCAAAAAACCAAAACATAAAACAGAAACAATATTTTAACAAATTCAGTAAAGACTTTAAAAAATGGTCCACATCAAAACAAAAAAAGTCTTAAAAAAAAAAACCACACACACACTTAGAGAATTCCCTGGTGGTCCAGTGGTTAGGACTCCACGTACTCACTGCTGAGGGCCGGAGTTCAATCCCTGGTTGGGGAACTAAAATCCCACAGGCCACGTGGCATGGTCTAAATAAATAAGTAAATAAATAAATAAATAAATAAATAAACCACGCTTATATGTGGAATATAAAAAAAGTCAAACTCATAGAAGCAGAGAGTAGAATGGTGTTTGCCAGTGGCTAGGTGGGTGGGAAATATGGGCAGATGTTGGTTAAAGGGTACGTAGTTTCTGGACATCCCTGGTGGCGCAGTGGTTAAGAATCTGCCTGCCAATGCAGGAGACACGGGTTCGAGCCCTGTTCCGGGAAGCTCCCATATGTTACAGAGCAACTAAGCCCGTGCGCCACAACTACTGAGCCTGCGCTCTAGAGCCTGCGAGCCACAACTACTGAGCGCACGTGCCACAACCACTGAAGCCCACACGCCCTAGAGTCCATGCACCACAACTACTGAGGCTGCGTGCTGCAACTACTGAAGCCTGCACACCTAGAGCCCGTGCTCCGCAACAAGAGAAGCCACCACAATGAGAAGTCCGCGCCCCGCAACGAAGAGTAGCCCCCGCTCACCGCAACTAGAGAAAGCCTGCACGCAGCAACGAAGACCCAATGCAGCCAAAAATAAATAAATAAATGTATTAAAAAGAAGGGGTATGTAGTTTCAGTTATGAAGGAAGAATAATTTCTAGAGATCTGATGTACAGTAGAGTGACTAGAGTTAATAATACTGTATTGTTTGCTTGAAATTTGCTAAGAGAATAGATCTTAAGTGTTCTCAACAACAACAAAGGTAACTGTGAGGTGATGGATATGTTAATTAGCCTGATTGTGGTAACCATTCCACAATGAATATGTGTAGCACAACATCATGCTATATACCTTAAATATATAGAATTTTATTTCTCAATTAGGCCTCAATAAAACTGGAAGTAAATTCAAAAAAATAAAATCAAAAGAAGGCAGAAAAAATGTGGCAGTCAAAAACAGGAACAAGTTATATGGGCAACAAATGGAAAACAGTATTCAAAATGGTAGCTATTAATACAACTATACCATTAATTGCTTTCAATACCAATGGCCTAAATATGCCAATTAAAAGACAGATTATCAGAGTGGATCAAAAAACAAGACCCTGCTACATGTTGTTTACAAGAAACCCACTTAAAATATACAGAAACATATAGATTAAAAGTAAAGGAATGCAGAAAGTGATACCACATTAACACTAATCAACACAAAATGGGAACAGTTACATTAATTTCACACAGCAGACTTCAAATCAAGGAAAATTATCAGGGATGATGAGGGGAATGACATAATAATAAAGGGGTTAATAATCCAATAAGACATCAATTCTTAATGAGTATGCACCTAACAACAGAGTATCAAAATACATGAGGAAAAAGCTGCTATAACTGCAAGGAGGAATAAATGAATACACTATTATAGTTGGAGACTTTAACACCCCTCTATCAAAAATGGACAGATCCAGGAGGCAGAAAATCAGTAAGGACATAGTTGAACTCAATAGTACCATCATTCAACTGGATATAATTGACATCATAGACTACCTCCAGTAACATCAGAAAACACATCTTTTCAAGCTCACATAGAACATTCACCAAGATAGACCACATTCTGAGTCATAAAACACATGTTAACAAATTTAAAAGAATAGAAATCATACAGTGTCTGCTCTTAGACCACAATGGAACTCAACTATAAATCAATAAGAGAAAGATAGCTGGAACTCATGCAGAGTGTGTTATTTGACCATAATGTAATCTAACTAGCAATCAGTAACACAAAAACAGGGAAATCTCTAAACACTTGGAAATTAAACAAATATATTTCTAAATACTCTATGGTCTATGAGGAAGCCTGAAGGTAAACTGCAAAAATACACAGAACTGAATGAAAATGAAAATACAACATATCAGAGAGAATGTGTGGGACATAGCAATACTAGTGCCGAAAGGGAACTTTTTAGTAAGAAGTGCTTACATTAAAAAAGAAATGCCCCAGATCAACTATGTGAGTTAACAATACTAAAACATAGAAAAAGAAGAGCAAAGTAATCCCAAAGCACACAGAAGGGAGTAACAGAAGAAGAGGAAACAATGAAATTGCAAATATAGAAAACAACATATAAACCAAAGATAAAAAGTTGCTTCTTCGAAAAAGAATCAATAAAATTGGTCAACCTATATAGCAAGACTGACAAAGACAAAAAAGAGAAGACACAAATCACCACTATCAGGAATGAAAGAGAGGCTATCACTATAGACATTATAAGCATTGAAAGTTAACAAGGGAATACTACAACTTTTTACAAATAAATTTGACAATTGAGAAGAAATGGATCAATTCCTAAAAACCACAAACACCATAACTCAATCAAGATAAAACAGACAATCTGAAGAGAAAGGAATGTTTCCCAACTCATTTTATAAGGCCAATATTATCCTGATACTACACTAGACAGATACAGTGAAATAAAACTGCAGACCAATTCTTTCACATGAATGTAGATGCGGAAATCCTCAATAAATTAGTAAATTTAACGATGTATGAAATTAATTATGCATCATAACAAAATGGGATTCATTCCAGGTATGCAAAACTAGTTTGACATTTAAAAATCAATCAATGTAAACAACCATATCATCAGGATAAAAAAAGAAAAAAACATGATTATAACAACCAACATGGAAAAAGCATTTGAAAAAATCCAACAACCATTCAAGATTAAAAAAGAAATCCTCAGCAAGTTATCAATAGAGGCTATCTAGTACCATTTGGTAAAGAGCATCTTAAAAAAACTACAGCTAACATCACATTTAATAGTGAAAGACTGAATACTTTCACTCTCATATCAGAAACAAGGCAAGGTGGTCCGCTCCCACCACTCGATTAAATATAGTGCTAGAAAGTCTTGCCACTAAAACATGTTAAGAAAAATAAATAATACACATACGTATTGGAAAGAAGAATTAAAATTATACCAATTTGCAGAAGGTATCATTGTCTGTATTGAAAATTCCAAGCAATCTACTAAAAATCCTCCTAGAACAGAATTACTTCAGCAAGGTTGCAGGATACAAGATCAAACATAAAAACAATCATATTTCTATATACTAAATATGAATCTGTGTAAACCAATATAAAATTTCCCAATTTTTTAGAAATATGTTAAATTACAGGTCCAAGATCAATAGAACTAAAGCAGGTTAAATTAAAATAGATATTCATATGGGTACATCATACTTAAACTAAGAGCCAAAGAATAAAAAACAAAAGTGCCAGAGAAATAAAGATGAATTGCCTACCTGGGAATGATGATTAAAATAATGCCTGCCTTCTCAAGAGTATCCTTGGAGATCCGGAGGAAATAGGGGCAGCATTTTTCCAACGCTGAAAGAAAAATACAGCTGTCAATCCAGAATTCTATATCTGTCAAAATTATCCTTCCAAACTGAGAATGAAATAAGACACATTCACACAATCAAATCTGAGACCATTTGTTGCTGGACAACCTGTAATACAAGTAATAGTAAAGCAGGGCTTCAGGCTGAAGGGAAAAGGACACATCATGGAAATTAAAAACTACAAGGAGTGAAGAGTACTGGAGAGGGAAAATACGTGGATAAATATGACAACTTTTCTCTATTTTTGAAATACATCTCTATGAAGCAAAAGTGGTAAACAGTATTGTATATGTAAAATATATGACAAGAATATATTTGTCATACAGGAAATGTGACAAAGGAAAGGAAAAGGATTAAAGGGAATAAAGTATTGTGAGGATACATGCATGTAGAGTGGTACTATCATAACTCTGAATAGACCAGGATAAGGTAGACATTCATATGCCAATCCCTAGAGCAACAATTAATAAACATGGTATAGATAGTAATCTGGTTACTATAGTTGTATAATGAGTTCCTCAAAAATTTATCTTTTATAATATGCTCATTATTTACTGTTTGTTTCCCACTAGATTGAACCTCAATAAGTACCACCAACACATAGCTTGTACCTGGCATATGTTGGAAACTGAAGAAAAATTTATTGAATCAGTGAAATATTTAAATTGAAATAAATTATGTGAAATGATAAGGGAAAAGATGCACTCTTTTGGAAGATCATTTGCCTTCACAAAACCTGTTTACTTTATGGGCATATAGATTATATCAATTTCCTATAAAAAAAAAACATCTACAGATCCAAAAGTATTTCAATAACTAGTGTTTGTAAGATAAACACTTCCAGTAATGGCACACCAGTCTTTTTAGCCAAACCATCCTGCTGAGAAAAATTAGGAAAGCTGGAAGATATTAAGCATATTGTTTGAAGGTACCACAAACCCAAGGAAGCAAGCATTTGAAGAGACTGAATCTCAGAAGAGAAGCCTTTGTCGTGAGATCCACCCAAATTTGCTACTGCTTTGCTCTTGAAGGCTTTTGCTGATTCCAAAGATGTGACTGAGGATCCAAGGTACTAAAGAGAAAGTTGGAGCTAAGCAGCTAAGCAGTTGAACAGAATTCCAGCACTCTCAACCAACTCAGGGGGAACAGATTGGACGTGACAGTGCTCCAGGACTTGACTTGCACCAGGAGAGGCTCTGGCAAACAAACCAGGGGGTATTTGGCACCCCCAAGGGGCTATACCCTATATGTCAATATGAACCTAAAATAGAAACCTCCACACAAAACCTGAGATCCAGCTTCAAAAGGACTCAATCTCTGATCTCTGATTGTGATGAGATGAACAACCCACACCCTAACCGCCTCTCAAAAACAAAAGCAAATGCTCACTGAAAAAAAAGATTAAATCACTCAGAAACTTCAGTTATTTCTCTAGTATTTCATACAGAAAATCTAGCCTGCAATCGAAAGAAACTACACATGCAAAAAGTGAATGGGAAGGAAAAGAACAACTTACCAGGTGTGGGATCCATTTTCTCCACTTACTGAGGATGTTAGGACAGAGAGAACTAAGACTTGGTTACACCATGGAACTTAGAGCAACAGTGAGATACCGCTACATACTTATTAGATGGGCAGCAATGAAAAACACTGACCATAACAAATGATGGCAAGGAAATAGAGCAAATGCGACCCTCATGCAGTGACGATGGGGAGTACAACGGTATATTTACATTGCATAGCACTTTGACATATTCTAAGATAATTGAAATGTACAACTATCATGTAATCCAGCCATTCTGTTCCTTGAAGTTTTTCCAAGAAAAAATGGAATTAAATCTCCATACAAAACAATCCTACAAGAATGTCTATAAAATGGGAAAGAGTGGAAGGCTTGGGCAGGATCAGAGAGGAGAAATATAAGGTTCACAAGAAACCTCTGACAATATAATAGCATAAACAAAGTTATGCTAATATTTTGAAATTACCTGAAATTCCAAGAAATAATCAGCTTAACAAAAAAGAAAAAGAAAATTTAGAAAATCTCAACAATTCTGTATCTATTTAATAAACTGCATCTGTAATTAAATCCTTCCTACCAGTGACTCTACATGCTGGTGACTGAAGACCTGATCTTTTCCATATAATGAAAAACACCACTCATCTTTCACAGTCTTGTCTAGAGAACAGAAATAGTAAAAATACTTCTCAATTGTGTTATGAGACTGCTATAAAATTTACACCAAAATGACACAGATATTAGAAGAAAGGAAAATCAATGGTTTATGGCAGAGAACTAGAGAAATGGAACACTACCTTTCCAGTGCTGACAGAAAAATAAAACTTTCAACCCAGAATTCCATATGCAGAAAAATTAGGCTTCCGTAATACATATAATTACATGGATAAATATATGATTATTTTCTTAGTTCTTTAACTAATAACTGACTAGAACTACTCTACTCCAGCCAAACACCACAGAAAAAACTGAGGCTCCATCTTTACTCTCACCACCAAAGGTCCACTCTCACCAGGTTGTAACCATTTAACCCAAACCGTCTATCCAGTGGTGTCCAAGGCTCGAGTAGGGAGCTGGGACTTTCATACTTGCTGAGTGGTAAAGAACATGTCTGTTTTCCACCACACCACGGTGTCAATGGAGAGTGTGTGAGAAATCTGGACTTCCACTTCCTGGGAATTAATGAGATGCTGCTCCCTTCTTTACTGGGGTGCTGTCAGAGGAGGCCTAGTAGAGAAGAATGACTTTCACCACAGCCCATGCTAAAGAAGTCACTCTGCATGGTGTCAGTGGAGTCTACATGAGGAGCTGTAACCTGACACTCTCATTCCTCCTATCAGGGAGGAACTAGTGGAGGCCTAGTGAGGAGTCAACACTCCCAATCCCACCCAGAAGTAACCAGGAACATCCTCCACTTTTGAGTCAATGAAGGTTAAGGGTGGAACACAGACTTCTACAATCACCTGGCAATAGAGGCAGTGCCTTCACCTTTTCCCTCATGGTGTAATATCAAAGGAAATAATAACTGATCTTGAAGGAAGAAAAAGAGAAATTACCTATTCAAGACAATGGAGAGGAAATAAGTAGAGGTAAAAAGCAAAAACAAAAAACACAAAGACTCAGGGACCTGTGGGTCAATAACAAATGTTCTAACGATCCTGTCATTGGTATCCCACAAAGAGTGAATAAAAGTGTGGGAATGAAAGAGTACTCTAAAAAATAATGCCTAAAGCATTCTCAATTTTTCAAAAGACAGGAATCTATTAATCTACAGATTCAAGAAGCTTAGCAAATCTCTATCAGGATAAATCTGAAGACATCCATACCAAGACACATCATAGTCAAACTTCTGAAAAATAAAGAACAACAACAACAACAAAAATTCTGGCAAGCAGCAAGAGAGAAACAACACCTTACCTATAGAGAAAAAACATTCAAATTAAGTATAATTTATCACCAGAAACCAGGTGAGCCAGAATCAATCAGCACATTTTTCAAGTGCTGAAAGTAAAGAACTGTCAACTCAGAATCCTGTAACCAGCAAAAATATCCTCAGGACTGAAGTGAAAAACAAAACATTCTCAGATGAAGGAATACTAACAGAATTGATTACCAGCAAAATACCCTAAAAGAATGGCAAAAGGAAGTTTTCTAAATATAAAGGAACGATAAAAGAAGTAATCTTAGAACATCAAAAAAGAAGAAAGACCAAGGTTAGTCAGATGACTACAATAAACTTTCTTACTTCTTTTGAGTTTTCTGAATTAGGTTTTCAGTTGAAGCAAAAATTATAACACTGTCTGATATGGATCTCAAAGTATGTAGAGGAAATATTTAAGACAATTACATTAAGAATAAGAGGGGAATAAAAGGGACATAATAGGAGTGAAGATTTCTACACCTCACTAGGAGTGGTAAAATGATAACAGTAGATTTTCATAGTCATAGATAGGTGGATAGAGAGATAGATAGTGAGAGAAAGAGAGAGAGAGAGATTAGGAAGATAGGTAGCAGATATATAAGATATCTAGAGTAATCAGTAAAAGAGATACACTCAAATACACTCTAAATATATCAAATTTGAATTCTAAAAAACCTGTTCAAGTACCTATAGTAAGGCAGACAGACAGAAGGAAACAGAAAAATTAAGATAGGGAAAACCAACAGAAAGAAAATAATGACACACTTAGGTCCTAAAATATAGATGATAATATTAAATGAAAATGGCTTACACACAGTAACTAAAATACAGATATTGGCTGAGTGAATTTTGTTTTAAAAAGAAGACAACTATTTTCTGTCTACAGCAAACTCATTTTAAATATGATATAGGAGGCTTCCCCAGTGGCGCAGTGGTTAAGAATCTGCCTGCCAATGCAAGGGACACAGGTTGGAGCCCTGGTCCAGGAAGATCCCACATGCCGTGGAGCAACTAAGCCCATGCGCCACAACTACTGAGCCCGCGTGCCACAACCACTGAAGCCCGCATGCCTAGGGCCCATGCTCCGCAACAAGAGAAGCCACTGCAATGAGAAGCCCGCACACCACAATGAGGAGTAGCCCCCGCTCGCCGCAACTAGAGAAAGCCCACGTGCAGCAACGAAGACCTAACGCAACCAAAAATAAATCATAAATGAAATAAATAAATTTATTAAAAAAAAATAAATATGATATAGGCAGTTTGAAAGCAAAGGATGGGAAAAGATACATCATGCCAACAATAATCAAAAGAAAGTACGAAAGGCAATATGAATACCAGATACAGCAGAATTCGGAGCAAAGAAAATTAGCAGAGACAGAAATGGACAACATATAATGACAAATGCTCAGTCCAACAAGAAGATACAGTAATCCTAAATGTGTATGTACTCAACAAACAGAGCTATAAAATATCAGAAGCAAAACTGATAAAACTGAAAGGAGAAATAGATGAATCCACAATTATTGCTGGAAATTTCAACCCCCCTCTCAATAATTGATAGAAGAATTATACAGATTCAGCAAAGATATAGAAGAAATCAACAGTAACATTAACCAACAGGAGCTAATCAATATTTACAGAAGACTGCACCCAACAACAAGGGAATGCAAATTCTTTTCAAGTGTTCATGGAACATATACCAAGTTAGACTATATTTTGGGGCATAAAAGAAAGCTCAACAAACTTAAAATAATTAAAATCCTAAGAGTATGTTCTCTTACCACTAGGGAATCAAAAAGGAAAGTAATAAGATAAACATAACAGGAAAATCTTTGAAGGTACAAGAAGTACAAAAGGTACAAGAAGAAGGTACAAGAAGAAGTACAAAAAAAAAAAAAGATAAAAAACCCACAGAGTAATATCCCTTGAATACAGACACGAAATCCTTAATACAATATTAGCAAACAGAACTCAGCAATATAGAAAAAGATTTATGCACCACTAACAAGTGAGTTTAATTCCGGGCATCCAAGGCTGGTTCATTATTTGAAAACCAATCAATGTAATTAACATGCAAAGGAATGAAAATGAACATATCAATTAATGAAGGAAAAACTACTAACCAAAATCAATACTCATTCAAGGTAAAAACTCATAGGAATAGGGATAGAGAGAAACTTCTTAACTTGATACAGAGCATATACAAAAGATCTAGTGGTTAAAAACTATGCATTATGGTTAAAAACTGAACGCTTTCCTGCTAAGTTCAGGAATAAGGCAAGTATGTCCACTTTTATGACTTTTATTAAAATAGTGCTGGAATGTGAGTCAGGGCAATAAGGCAAGAAAAGGAAATAAAAGACATATAAACCTAAAAGAAAGAAATAAAGTTATTGCTGCTTGCAGATGACATTATGTCTACATAAAAAATTCCAAGGAATTTATAAAAATTCCTTAAGTAAGTGACATCAGCAAGGATACAGGATACAAGATGAACATACAAGCTCAATTGTATTTCTACATACTAACAGTGATCATGTGAGCACTGAAATAAAAAATACAATACAATTTACAATTGCTTCAAAAATTACTTAGAAGTAAACCTAACAAAATATGTATAGGCCTTCTATGTTAAAAACTATACAACACTGATGAAAGAAATCAAAGAATATCTAAATAAATTTAAAAACATACCATGCTCACGGATTGGAAGAGTTAACATTTAGTAAAGATTTAAATTTTCCCCACACAAGTTTAACATAATTCGCAAGTAAATCTTAACAATATATTTTGTAGGTATTAACAGGATTGTTGTAAAATTGAGATAAACAGAGAATGGAACTAGAACACCTAAAAATTTTTTGAAATAGTAGAATAAAGTTGGAGGAATCACTCCACCCAATTTCAAGATGTATTATATAACTACAATATTCAAGACAATGTGGTATTACTAGAGAGAGAGAGACAGAGACAGAAACATAGATCAATGAACCAGAAAGGAAACCTATAAACAGCCCCATGCAGTATGGGCAATTTATTTTTGAAAAAGCTGCAAAAGCAATTCAATTAAGAAATAATAGTCTTTTCAAAAATTGTGCTACAGTAATTGGTTATCCATAGGCCAAAAACTGAGCCTCAATCTAAACTTCACACCTCATACCAAAAAAAAAAAAAAAAACTTCAACTGAAAATGTATCATAGATCTAAGTGTAAAACAAAACCTGTAAAGCTTACAGAAAAGAAATAAGATATAAACATTCAGGTCCGAGGGCTAAGCAAAGAGCCGACAGATTTGACACCATATGTACAATCCATACAAGGGAAAATTAACAAATTAGACTTTGTCAAAATTAAAAACTTTTGCTATGCTACCAGTTTTATCTTCTGTTAAGCAACTGGGGCCAGCAAGTTACATACTGGGATAAATTATTTATAAGCCACGTATCTGACAAAGGATGAGTATCTATAACATATAAAGAACTCTTAAAACACAAATTTTTAAAAATCCAACTGTAAAATGGTCAAAAGAAACAAGGAGAAATTTCACCAAAGAGGATATACATATGGCAAGTAATCACATGAAAATATGTTTAACATCAAAGCCATTAGGCAAATGCAAATTAAAATCACAATGAGATATCACTACATTTATTAGAAAGGCTAAAACAAAAAGATAGTTGCACCATAAAATGCTGGCAAGGATGCAAACTCATACATTGCTTGTTGTAATGTAAAACGCAGTCAACTCTGAAAAAGTTCGGCAATTTCTTAAAAAACTGAACATGCAACTACCATATGACACAGAAATTGTACTTTTGGTTATTTATCCTAGAGAAATGAAGACTCATGTTCACAAAGAAACACGTACTGAAATGTTTATCACAGCTCTTTCTGTAAAAACCAAAAATTGGAAATGCTCAGATGACTTTAAAAGAGTGAATGATTAAACAAAATGTGGTATACATCCATACCATTTCTCCTCAGCAATAAAAACAAAAAATTATTCAAATACTCAACAACCTTGATAAATCTCCAGATAATTATGCTGAGTGAGAAAAGCCAATCTGAAAGGTCACATAAAGAACGATTCTACTTATAAAATATTCATTAAATGAAAAATTATAGAAATGAAGAACAGATTAGTAGTTGCCAGAAGGCAGGGATGGACAAAGGGGCAAGGGGGGCTTGCCTATGAAAGGATTCTTGTGGTGTTTGAAATGTTCTGTATCTTGACTGTATGAATGGTAATATCCTGGTTGAGATATTATACATAGTTTTGTAAGATGTTAAATTGGGGGAAAATGGGTACTGGAATATCTCTATATTATTTCTTACAACTACAAATAAATGTATAATTACCTCAAAATAGAAACTTAAATTACTATTGTTTATAGTCTTGATATTAAGTTGGAATTAACTGGCTATAGGAGAAAAAAAACACCTGTTAACTAAAACTTATTTCAAAAAATAATTTTGGGGAAGACACCTGCTTCTTGTAATAGTCAACTAGCCCCAATATCCTGCTGAGAAATACTGGGAAAGCTGGAAATATATGAAAGACAGGTCTTCAAGGTATTACAAACTCAAGGAAGTAAGCATGGAAGGGACAGGATTTCAAGGAAGAAGAAAAGCCAAGGTACTGAGCTCTAAATTTGGTACCACCTTCCCCCACAAAGTGTTTGCTAATCTAAAAGAGGTGATTGAACACTCAAGATGTTAAGCAGGAAGAAGAGGCTGAGAACTAAGCACATGAACAGGTCTTCGGGCACTCTCACCATCTCAGGGGACACACACTGAGCTCAGGGCCCAGCAAGGCAGAAGGCTAATGAAACAAAACAAACCTCATGGATTCTTCTGGCATCCCTGAGGGGCTATGCCCTAAATGTCTATATGAACCAGAAATAGAAAACATCTCATAAGCCTGAAGACCCAGTTTCAAAAGGTCTCAAGGTCAAAAGGAACTTCCTGCAGGTAACTGCCTCTGAATAGTGAAAGAAATGCTCCCTGGAGAAAGAAAAATATCACCCAGAGCCTATAATTATCTCTCTAGTATTTCACACAGAGAATCCAGCAAGCAATAAAAGTAACCACACCTGCAAAATATAAATGGAAAGGATTAACATCAGGCCTTTGACCTGTTTTCTCCATCTACTAGGGATGGCTGGGACAGCAAGATAACTTGGTTACACTCAGGAAATTCAGAGTGACAATGAGATGCCACTGCACACCTATTAGAAGGGCTTCGGTTTAAAATACTGCCCATAACAAGTGCTGGCAAGAATGTAGAGCAACTGAGACACTCACACCACTGGGGGGGTATAAAATAGTATAATCATGTTGCAAAATATTTTGTCACATTGTAAAATCACTTTAATATATCCCTAATCATATGATCTAGCAACCCATTCTTTCAAGTTTATCCCCCCAAAATGGAAGTATATGACCATATAAAGATCTGTACGAGAATGCGCATAGCAAGAGATTAGGGGGAGTGTTTGGGCAGGATCATCAGGGGGAGAATATGAATGTGCCACAAGGAAAGGTGAGTGAGACAGATATTTACATTACCTTGATTGTGTTGACTGTTTCACAAATATATACATATCTCAAAACATATACTGTTTATTTTAAAGTTGTGCAGTATATTTTAAATCCATTATACCTCAGTAAAGTTGTTAAAATATATACGATGCACCAAAATATCTGTCTAAAGGAAATTTTATACCATTAATTGCACAAGTGGAAATGCTGAAATTTTTAAATCTGATAATCTACCTCAAGAAATTGGAAAAAAAAGTAACTTACTATGAATAATAAAGACATGAAACAACAAAATTAAGATCAATTAGTGAAATTTTAATGATCACAAAGAGAAGACTAACAAATCCTGAAGTTTTTTTTAAATAGAATAAAATAGTTAACTTGACTGTGTTAATCATTTCACAATCGATATCAAATAATCATGTTGTATGCCTTAAATATATACAATTTTTGTCAATTATATCTCAATAAATCTGGAAAAAAATTTAAAGATTCCTTGCAAGACTTATCAAGAAAAATAAAAGACACATGTTATCAATACCATACATGAAAAAGAGATCATCACTACATATCCTGGAGACAAATACATAATATTATTTTAAAATTTATGCTAATAAATTTGAAATTATATGAAATGAAATAAATGTTTTAATCTTAGGAAATCTCAATAGTTCTATGATTATTAAATAAATTGTGTCTATAATGAATTCCTACAAATAAATTCCATGTCCTAGTGTCTGAATTCCTGATATTTTCCATATGAGAAAGAAATAATCTTGTACAAACTCTCTCACAAAAGAGAAAAACACGCCTCAAAATGTTCTAGAAGACCCTTATAAATTTTACACCAAACTGAAGATATTATAAGAAAGTAAAATATAAGGTTTATATCCCACGTGACCAAATGCAGAAAACAATAATAACTTATGTTTGACAAATGGAATCAAAAATGTATCACTATAAAACACAATGTACAAATTGATGTTAATCCAAGAATGAATTCTTGTTGGTTTAGCGTTTTAAAATCAAACCACTTGAAAGAAAAAAAGGAAGAAAATCATGTACTTTCGCAGTAGATACAGAGACACCATTTGGCATAATTTACCACCCATTTAAGACTAAAAACAAACAAACAAACAAAACCCCAAACCCCCAAACTGAGAACAATGCAGCAAACACCATACTTAGTAATGAAATACCGAAAAACTGCCTCCTGAGATCAGAAAGGGTACAAGAAATGTCTACTGTCACTAGTTCTATTGAATGTTTTATGGCGATCCTCACCAGGGCAACACAGGAAAGGAAGAAACGGAACCATCATTGTTTACAGATTGTGTTGATGTTCCCAGACTATCTAAAAGCAATCTGTAGCTAATGTATTAAAATTAATAAAAGATTTAGCAAGATTGATGAATATCATACGGTGAAAAAAACACACTTTTCCAATAAAAACAATTCTTAATGAACTTTTTATACAAATCATTAAAAATGGCACAAAAACTCCACAGGACAAGGTTATATTTTTAAGGCTTTTCCTATATACTTATCAGATAAACTATGAGAAGTCACCATAATCCTCATCACTGTTATCACCATCTCTGATATCATGGTAACAAAAGCAGCTAAATATAAGATAAACTTTATAATACACTTGACTTTTAATGCCAGTGGAACTCTTTTCTAATTCTCCTATTTTAAAGAATAACTTCTTATCCTGTTGTGATAAGAAACAGGAAAAAGGGGGAAACACAAAACACATGCCATCTTGATTCTATTTATTTGATTTATCACTTATTAATTACATATATACTGTGTGCTCAGTGAAGAAAATCTTGAAAAATCCAGACTCATATTCCCTCTCAGAAGTAATCATGATTAGAAATGAGGTGTATATATTAACAGATATACACATAAATATGTATTTACATAAAGAATATATTTATAAATTTTGCACACATCTGAAGGTAATTTATAATTTGCTTTCTTTTTTTAGCAATTTATCTTGAACATTTCTTCCATAAGTATATATAGCTCAACCTAATTGGTTGAAAAAGCTGCACAGTACTCTTGATATGGACAAAGCATAATATATTCCGAAATAGAAGCTGTGCCTTTTTTGTACACATACTTTAATGCACATGTATGAATAACAGTGTCAGATGCAGGACTAGAAGGGAAATTACTATGTAAAAGTATAGGTAAATTTAAAACTGGTAAAAAATGCCAAATTACTATCAAAAAGCCTGTGTAATTTTATACCCCTTCAATAAGCTGATATCAAGACAAAAAAGTACCTGGTTATGCATTTAACTTGCACAAAGTATTAAGCAAATTTAATAGAGTAATTGCCAATTTATATTTAGTTTGTATATATACTTAGATGCAATTGCTAAGTCCATTTATTAACCTATCATTATATAATTATTTGAAATGGCAAAATTATATTAAGCCTACAGATATTCTTATGCATATCTCATTATTTTCTTTATATTCTATATATTGTTTGTTACTGATTCGTTGTGATATTTACCGTATTTCTATAAATAACTACTAATATAGATTATGTTTTGCCAAAACAATGGTATTATATATTATATAATAACTATAGATATAAACTATTTTGCAATAGGCAAAACGAGTGTCACTTCATCATTATTTATCAAAAGATTTTGACTGTTCTCATTCAATTTCTCATCTAAGTAACAAGTAATACCAGATTAGCAATAATAACAAATCATTTTGATATTTTGTTTGGGAATGTGCTTTAATTTATTTTAATTTGTGTAAAATATATACAGATTGCTTTACAAATTAAATATAAAAGAAAACTTTTGATTTGGAGCTTTTGTTGTTTGACATAAACAGCTATATTTTTTGTTTTTGCTTTGCTTTATTGCTAGTGTCAAATAAATTATCATTTTATTTACACAAATGGAATAATTTGGATTGACATAAAAGCTATTAAAGTTTTTGACGTAAAAACTATTGAATGTTTACTTTTATTAGTAAGCATTATATTTGACACCTATATCAAATATAAATAATATTAATGAAGTGAACAAAAACTTCTGGGAAATAAATATACACGACTAATCCATGAACAATGATTTTAATTATGGCTATCTTCTCAACAGAATCCATGGAGAACCAGAAAAATGGAGCTGACTCTCCAATGATGAAAGAAAAGATACAATTTTAAACTCAGAACCATGAAAGCAGTTTCTAAGCCACATCTTTTTGGTTCAGGTGCTTAAGTATACAACATTTGACCAATAAGTGTCTTATACCAACCAGGGGAGGACCCCTAAGAAGCCAGGCTAAAAGATAAAAAAGATGGGGGAAAACATGAGCAAAGATATCAGAAGATTCACACTGCAGTGGAAACAGAATTCATATGATTAGTCCAACCTTGTCACCAAACAAACAAACAACAGCAACAACAAGCCAGGTGGGAGAATCAGTCTCCAGATTTCCTACATTATATTATTTAACATGCCTAATTTTTAACAACAACAAAAACTAGAGACATGCAAAGAAAATTTGTTGTTACAAGTCCTGCAATATAAGAAATTCTAAAGGAAGCTTTGCAACATGAAAGGAGTGACACCAGACAGCAGTCAAAATCCATATGGAAGAATCAAAGATCTCCAGTGAAAGTAATTATGTAAGTAATAACAATATAAAGTATAATTAAATAATGATGTTTCTTTCTCAGCATAACTTATTAAAAGGCAACTTCACAAAATAATATCTATAAAATTGTATTTTAGTCATGTAACATATACATATGTAACATATTTGACAATAAGAACACAAAAGAGGGAGCTGTGAATGAATCTATATTGGAGTAAGGAAATAACCACAGGGTAACACAAATTCACAGGAAGAAGTGAAAAGATTTAGAAATAGTACATAGGAAGTTTAATATAAAATGAAATCTATAAATATAATTTATTCTCCTTTCCTCTAGCTTTTTCAACAGAAATAAGATTATATAAAACAATTATTACATTATATAACAATGTATTGTTGGGTGTATAACATACATAAACATAATATGTATAACAATAATAGCACAAAAATGAGGGAGTTATAAGAATAAATGTTCTACTTTGTGTAAATTTTGTGTAAATAAGAAGTAGATTCTAATAAGTTAAGATTTATATTATAAAATATAGAGATAGCACTAAGATAACAACCACAAAATATGGTTAAACTTGTTAAAGAAATTAAAATGTTACACAAAAGTTTTAATTAATAAAAGGGAATTAGTAAGTGAGAAACAGGGAAAAACAGTCATGAGCCATATAGAAAAAAAAATGTAGACATAAATAAAACCATACCAATAATAATATTAAATGTGAATGGATTAAGCGGTCTAAGTAAAGGAAAATATTGTCAGGCTAAATAAGAAAATAAGATGCAACTACATACTGTCTACATAGGACATACATTAGATTTAAAGTTGCAAACATGTTGAAAGTAAAAGAATAAAAAAGCATACCATACAAAGACCAACCATAAGAGAGCTGGAGTGGCTATATTAATATCAGACAAAATAAGACAAAACTGTTACTAGCTATTTTATAATGATAACAGAGTCAATCACAAAGATATAAAATTGTTAACGGATATACCCCTAACTACAGAGTCCCAAAATACTTCAAGCAAAAAACTGACAAAATTGAGAAGAAAAATAGACATTTCGACCATAATATTAGGAGATTTCAATACTTTTCTTTGAATAATGAACAGAACTGGGCAAAAAAAATCAAAGAAAAAAATCAACAAGTACATACAAGATGTAGACAACACCACAAACAGCTAGACCTAGAAGATACCTATAAAATACTCCATCCAACAACTGCAGAATATACATTCTTTGCATTTACACATGGAACATTTCCAATGTAGACTATATACTAGACCATAGAACAAACTTCAGTAGTTTTAAAAGGACTGAAATAAAACAAAGTATATTCTCTGATGCAATGGACTGAAATTAAATGGCTATGTTTATTAGCTTGACTGTGGTGATAGTTTCATGGGTATATGCATATGTTCAAACCCATCAAATTGTATACATGAAATATGTGCAGTTTTTTTGTATATAAATTACACCTCAATAAAGCTGTTAGAAAAAAACAACCAATAGAAATTTGGAAATTTTAAAAATAAATGAAAATTAAACCACTCTGCACCACATAGACAATATATCATAGAAGAATTCAAATGGGAAGTCAGAAAATTAAAAAGACAACTGAGTTTTTAAGTAAAAATATAAAACAGCATTTTGTATATAAAATATATAACTGCAAAATTCATTGTAATGGAAGCTCAAGATTTGTATATTTAACCGAATATAAAATTTACCTCATTTAAGAAAATTAAAGGAGAAAATGAACAATAATCAATATCAAGTTTTTAATAAAATATTTAAATAAAATGTGATAAAAAGACCACAAAGAAAAGGGGGAATCAGTGGAATTTTCCTGTTGTAATATTGCATCTGCATAAGTTGGTACCTTCTTAACACTAAGTAGACCAAGATGAGTAAAGGCTTCATATGCCAAACTCTAGAGTGACCAGTAAACATAATACAAAGTGGTATAGGTAACATTTGACTTACACTACTATAGCTTAAACAATTACGACAAAACATATCTTCTATGATATAATCCAAATTTACTTGTTTGTTTTCCACTAGACTATATACCTAGTGAAATCATGTAACTCCACCACATAATCCATATCTGGCACTTGCTGGGAACTAGAAAAACATTTAGGCAATCAATGAAAAAATTTAATTGGAGTACGTTAAGCAAGTGAGGTCAGAAAAGATCTCTTTGTAAGATTATTTGCCTTAAAAGAAGTTTTTTTTCCTCTTACTGATATAAAGATTTGATTAGTAAGGTATAGGAGGAAAAATAACTATAAAAACTTATTCCAAAAAGAGTGGAAGATACTAAAGATATCATTATTTGAAAGCACTACAAATTCAAGGAGGCAAGCATTTGTTTGAAAAGACAAGATCTCAGAAGAGAAACCCAAGTGGTGAGACTCAAATTTGGTACCTCTTCTTTCAAGGTATACATATTCAAAGGGGTCCACTGAGAAGCCAAGATGCTAAGCAGGTAGTTTTAATTTAGAAAGCAAGCAGCTGAGTAGGGCTTCCCAGCAGTCTCCTCAGCTCAGGGGGCAAACTGGAGCTGAAGGTGCACCAAGGAGAAAGGCTTTGGATGACAACCCAGGGGTCCATTTGACATCCCTGAGAGGCTATGTCCTAAATGTCTGCATGAACTAGAAATAGAAAACCCCTCACAAAACCTGAGGTCCAGCTTCCAAAGAACTAATTCCCTGACTGCCATGAGATGAACTGCCCTCATGCTAGCTGCCTCGCAGAAACAAGAACAAATGCTCAATAGAGGAAGAAAAAATCATTCAGCCTCTAAGTACTTCAATGGTATTTCATACAGAAAATCTAGCATGTAATAACAAATAACCATATATGCAAAAGGACAAAGGGAAAGGAAAGGAGTAGCATCAGGCCTATGATCCATTTTCTCCATTTATAGGGCATATCTAGCAAAGAAAGAATAAAACCTTGTGCCTACCCATACAATCTATAGCTACAGAGAGATACCACTGCACACCAATTAAAAACACTGACCAAAACAAGGGCTGGCAAGAATATAAAGCAATTATGACCCTCAGACTGTAGTTACGATGTAAAATGGTATAGTTATGTTGCAAAACATTTGCACATATCCTAAAATAACTTTAAAATACACCTCTCATGTGATCCAGTCATTCCATTCCTTGCCTGATCCAATAAAGATGAAATTATACATCCATACAAAGACTCAAACAAGAATGTCCATAGCATGCGAAAGTGGGGAGTGCTTGGGCAGGATTAGGAGGGGAAATACAAATGTGCATAAGGAAATCTAGGGAGAGGGATGAAAATGTTCGTCATCTTGATTATGGTGATGGTTTCACAAACACACGCAGATATCAAAATATATATTGTTTACTTTTAAATTGTAGAATTTATTTTAAATCAATTGAATCTCAATTAAGTTGTTACATATTGTGTGGGATGCACCAAAATATGTGTCTAAAGGAAAATTTAGAGCATTAATGCAAAAGACAAAATCCTAAAAATTTAAGATTTGAAAATACACTTCACAAAATTAGAAAGTAAAGCAGGAATTTAAACTAAATTTTTGAACATGAAAAATTAACATCAGTTACGAAAATATACATGAATGACAGACAAATCCAAGATCAAGGGAATAAAAAAGAAGACACACATTATCAATAGCAGAATTGTAGAGGGGATCATTATTAGGATCTTGGAGACACAACATTCTGCTATAAGGAAAGGTATGTCAATAAATTTGATATTCATAAAATGATCAAAATTTTTAAAAACACAAAATGGTTAAGCTAGGAAATCTCAAGGATTCTATAGTCAATAAATTGCATCTGTATAGAAAAACCTTACTGTAAATGAATTCTTGATATATATATTGATATAAATATCACGTCCTGATAACTGAAATCCTGACAGTTCGCATATAACTGAGAAATAAATAACATCAGTCTTAAACAACTTCTCCCACAAGAGAGAAACAGTAAAAACTCTCAACAAAATGTTTTGAGACTCCTATAAACTTGACATCAAACTGATAATATCATTATATGAAAAGAAAATCAAAGTTGTGTGTCTTATAACAAACGCTAAAAAAAAAATTAAATGAAAACCTTACGTCTGACAAACAGAATCTAAAGATAATTCAACTACATAATACACCAGGAACAAATTGGGCTTAATACAAGGATCATTTGAAAATGTTAAACCAACAAGAATCCAAACAATCTTGACAAACAAAGGAACAAAAGCATGTCACTATGGCAGTAGATAAAGAAAAACTATTTGATATAATTAACCATCTGCTTATGATTTTTAAAAACCAACTTAGAAAACTTCAACATATATAATTAGCAATAACATATTGAAAAACTTATTGAGATCAAAATAGAGACAAGGATGTCTATTATCAACACTTCTACTCAACATTTTTGGGGAAATTTAGGGCAATAATGCCAGAAAAAGAAGGAAAAAAAGCACAGAGATTGGAAACAAAGCAAAATGAGCCCGCTTTTATTCACAGATCACATAATTATGTTTCCAGACTACCTAAAAGCAATCTGCAGGTAATACATTAGAGTAAACAAGTAAATCTATCAAGATTGATGGATACCATACAAATAAACTTAAATACATTTTTCTAAGAATAGCAATTCTTAATAAACTTTTCATAAATATCAGAAGAAATGGCATAAAAACTCCACAAGGATCTATTTTTAAGCCTTTTTAATATACTTTTCAGATAAATTTTGAGAGTCATTATAACTCTGAATACTGTCATCGTTTTTTCTGATGTCATGGTAATAAAGACCCCAAGATGTAAGATAAACTTTACAATACACATGACATTTAATCCAAGGAGAACAATAAAAAGAGTATTATTTGAGACAATTTTACTTATGGCCCCTAGTAAAGAGTAGATGCTCAAAAAAGAATCACTAGTGATATGCCATCATGTGACTAAAATTGTTTTTACTATTTGTAATTTCAGCATAAGCTGAGTGTAAAATTTTCAAAAACTGCAGATGCATATTTTCCCTCAGAATTAATGATGATTATCAATAAAGTGTGTATAAAACCATATTCACATAAATATGCATTTACATAAAGAATATATTTATATATATATATGTGCACACATGTGAAATTCTAATTTGTTCTTTTTTTATTAGCAATATGTCATGGAGATATCACCTATAAGTATAGGAGATCTACCTGACTGGTTGTATAGTTACATAATATCCATGAAATAAACACAATATATTTTATTTAAAAATAGCTCCTTTGCCAATTTTGTAACCATACGTTTCAATTGTGAGTAGCTGTATTAGATACAGTATTGAAAGACAAATTAGTTTTTAAAAGAATATGTAAAAAAGTCTCTAAAAGTGCCAAATTGCCAAAAGCCCAGAACCATTTGGTATCGAGATAAAGAACATCTTGTTATTTAATTTACACTAATTAGTAAGCATTTCAATATAGTTATAACTTATGCTGATTTTTGTGTAAAATGCTTGCTGTATTTTACTATTCTTAGTTTATCATTTTATAATTATTTGAAAATTATATATATGAATATATTCTTGTTACCTTCCCTTATTGCCTGTTACTGAACCAATTTCTGTGTTGTGTTTACATAAATAGTTTCAGATATAGAATATGATTTGCCAAAGCAAATATTTTGCTGTAGGTAATACAAGTGTCACTTCATTATTCTTTATAAAGTATTTTAATTTCTTCCCACATATTTTCTCATGCATGTCAGCATTAGCAATAGATGAACAATTATAAAAACAGTTATGATATTTTTGTGGAATATACTTAATTATTCTATTTTGTATATAATTTGTAGATATGTACTCAGTAAGAAATAAAAATTAAACATTTTTTTCCCTTTGGGAGATTTTCTCTTGCTTTTGCTACCTCTTTTTGCTATTGTCAATCAAATAAGTTATACTTTTATTTAGATAAATGGAATAATTTGGATTGACAATATAGGTACTGACATTTTTGAAATATTTCATTATTAAACTATATATTAGGCATCCATATGAAATATAAAGACTATCAGTGAAGTGAACAAATGTATACCAACGGAAAACATCTGAGAAATAAAAATACATTACCTATCCTGGAATAACGATTTAAAAGATGGCTGCTGCCTTCTCAGTGGAATCCATGGAGAACCAGAGAAAATGGAGAATCCTTCCAAAGCTGAAAGAAAAAATAAAACCGTCAAGCCAAAATTCTATATCTATCAAGATTATCCTTCCAAACTGAGAGTTAAGTAAGACACAGCCACATAAACAAACCTGAGACAATTTACTGCTTGACAAATTTTAATTCACGTTGCCACCAGCATGCGGTGCAAACCAAACCACCGGTACGCAGGAAAAGCTGGGCTGGAGAGCCAAGACGGCGCCCTCCACTGGTGGCAGTTGGTAACGGCAGTTGGTTGGAATTCCAGCCTCGTAATTTATGCAGCAACAGAAGTGCTGCATTTTATTGGTTACAAGAGAGTCACTAAGGTTGGCCCAGAATCCTGGGAGGGGCCATCTCTTGAAGCAAGGGAGTGTCAAAAAATATGTAGGCATGTTTTTGTTTTGTTTTTAATATAGGCATGTTTTAAAATTGCCACAGATAAAAATCCAAGAGAGGAATTTAAAATGAATAGCAAAAATTACCCAATAAACACAAATGTAAGCACAAAAAGAGCAGAAAAATAAAAAGAGGTAAAACAGAAAATGAAGGACAAGATAGAAACTATAAGTCAATCTATATTAGTAAAACATTAATTTTTTAAAAGTATAAATATTCCAATTCAGACTAGAAAAAAAACAAGTCCCAGTTATATGCTGTTTATATGAAAGGCAATTTAAACTGAAAGATACTGCAAGGCTGAAAGTAATAGTGTAGAAAATGATATACCATGCAAAATTGGTAAGAAATTAGAAAACTGGGATGGGCAAAATAATGCCAAACAAACTAGGTTTCCAGAAAGGAGGATGACTAAACATAAAGAGGGACATTTCGTTATGTAATCATAATAAGGATTCATTCATCAAGAATGGAAGAAACACATTATTTATATGAGAAATGTCACCATTACAGAATCTAGAAACAGACAAAATACAAGTGATTTCATGCCAATAAATGTAAAACTATGTGAAATGTAAAACTCCAAGTAAAACCAAATCAACAAAAAAATAAAACTTAGGAAATGTGCATAGTCCTATGTTTATTAAATAAATTGCACCTATAATGAAAAATCTTCTATAAGTGAATCCCATGCTCTGGTGATTGACTTGGTGAATTTTCTCCTACAATTGATAAAGAAATGATACTAATCTTACACAAGACATAATAGACTCGAAACAGTAGGCAAGCCCTCCAAATGTTTTAAGAGTGCCATAAAAACTTTACATTAAACTGACAAGGATATCACTTGAAAAGGAAAATCAAAGGGTTATATCTCTCATGACCAAATCGAAAAAAAAAAAAAAAAATCAGTACATTTAACAAACTGAATCCAAAGTTAGATCAAGTCTGGTATAAAACGAACAAATTGGGTTTTATCCAAGAATGAATTCTTGTTGAATTAACACTTTGAAATCAAATCACTTCAATAAAACAAAGTAACAGAATAGTGTGATTATTATAATAGATGCAAAAAAAGATATAACTTATCACCCACTAAAGATTATAAAAATTCATAAAACTGCAGCTAATATCATAATAAGTGCTGAAATATTTAAATCTTCTCCTGAGATGAGGAATGAGAAAAGGATTTCTATCACCATTTCGATTCAATATTTATATAGAGCAATAATACATGAAAAAGAAAAGACATAAAGATGGGAAAGGAAGAAATGAAACTGTTATTATTCACATATTGGGTGAGTATATTTCTATACTATCTAACATCAATCTATATATTATATATTAGAATTAATAAGTGAGTTTGGCAAGAATGCTGGATACATGATTAATAAAAAAATTGTAACTGTAATTCCAAATTGCAGCAACAAATAATTGGAAGATTAAATTAATCATTAATACCATTTACAAGCTCAAAGATTATCAAACTCCTAGGTAAAATTTTAATGAAATCTGTGCAAGCTCTTTACACAGCAAACTATGGAAAATAATTGATAGAAATTAATGAAGATATGAACAATTGGAATGGTGTCCAAAGTTTATTAAATGGAAGAGTCATTTTTTTTCAGATGATCAATTCTTCCCACTGTAAAGCACATGCAATCCCATTCAATGTGAACCCAAGTCAAATCCCAGCATGTTCCGTAATTCAGCATGTTCTGTAAAGGCATAAGTAAAAAATGGGGCTAATGGGAAGAATTAACAGGAAGTTAGATTCCAGTTAAATAGAATGAAGGAAAAATCTACTGGTGAACGTTAAGGACAGTTCTGAAAATTATGGCTGCCACTAAAGTTCAAATAGAAGCTGTACAGTACCTTGGTGAAGATATTCTACAGGGAAATTAAAGATAGGTTGATGGCTTGTGACAGCTACACTTTTTATGTTAGTGTCTGAGTTCATGTGGGTCCATTGTTTAATAGTATTTGGGTATCTGATAACCTAACTACTGAATTTTCTAGAGCGTAGTATTCCAGAATCAATCTTTTAACCATGGGGACATTTTTCATTTTTATGATTACTTTAAAATGGCATGTTTATACAAAAGGCAGGGTGTTTAATTTGCTGAACGTTTAAATGCTAGCATTGTAGAATATAGTGAGTGATGTTCATGTTCGTGTCATGTACATGGGTATACAAATCCCACAGAATTTAAGCATTTAAGAAGTTTTGCTTCACATGTTTGAGAAAAATACACTGAGGTCAAAGAAGGGAAGCGATTTTCCCAAGTTTATGGAGAGAGAATGGCACAACTAAATCTAGGAGTCACCCTCCTGTAACCCAGTCTTGAACGTTACATAATGCTATTCTCTCAAGGTGAATTTCCATAAATATGACCATTCATTGACAACTGTACCTCCTTTTAAATGGGAGGCAGGCACATTCAAAACCATCAAATTTGAATATATGCTATAACTCGGCTTTATTTTGGTCCAAATCACAACTAATTATTTTTTCAATTTCTATGATATGAAATCACACATAGACTGAACATTATGCTTCAAGAAATTATTCCTGGGAGCTGGTTTTTCTTATATGTTATATTCTTCCCTTTCAAAATATGTTGAACTGTCTAGTGATTCTGATGGCACCTAAGTGGTTCTCTGACCTTGATCATGGTCCTATCATACAGTTAAACATAAATGCATTTTTCTGAGAATAACAATCCTTCATAAGGTTTTTATACACATCATAAGAAATGACACAAAACTCTACATGAAACAATTATACTTTTAATGCTTTTTTCTATATATTTATTTGAGAGTCATTACAACCTTGACCATTACTGTCATTTTTCCTGATATTATGGGAACAGGGACCTTTAATATACGATAAACTTTCTAATACACATGACATTTAATCCTAGTGGAACAATAAAAGATTATTCCATGTGACAATTTTACTTACAACCCTTGGCTTAACGATCTCACTGATAAATAGAGGGCAGCTTCTTCAATTGGTTCACTAATTTATTTTCTCCACATAGCTTGTTTATATATTTTCTTATTATTTCCTTTCTTTCTCTAATTGTAAATTAAATATAACTTTTTATCCTGTTCTATACTACTTATAAAAAAGAGAAAAAACAGAGAGTAGGTCTTCCAAAATAATTATTAGTGATATGCCATCATATGACTATTTCTGGGTTTTTTTCTTTTATTAGTTAGAAATAGAGTGTGCTCAGTGTAAAATTTCAAAAAATTGGAGATACATTTTTCCTTCTCAGAAATAACCATGATTAGCATTAGGGTCTGTGTAAGAATTGGATACACACATAAACATACATTAACATACATATTTATATATTTGTGCACATAACTGAAATTAAAGTATAATGCACTTTTTTTTCCTTAGCAATATGTCTTGGAGGTGTTTTGTGTAAACATACACAGTATAGACATAGGTGACTGCAAGAGTTGAATAGTATACATAGTATGGATACAACGTAATTTATTTAAAAACTACTCTGTTGCCTTTTTCATACCCATACTTTTGTGCACTGCCTGAGGAGCTGTGTAGTTCTAGAAGTGGAATTACTGTGTACAGGATATGTAACTCAAAATTTTGCTAAAAAATATTAAATAGGCTTCAAAAAATCCAGTATCATTTCATATCCCTTACAAAATCTAGTACCAGAGATTGAAAATAAGTCATATATTAAATAGAATGTTCATTAAGTAATAAGGCTATATAACTTATTGTAGACATAAAATATGTTTTCTCAGAACTGAATGTTACTGTATATTAGAAAATTACTGTAGAAATAGGTATTTTGCTACAGAAAACACAGGTGTCAATTTTCTACTCTGTATCAATAGAACTTGCCAGTTCTCATATAACTTCTCATCTAGGTCAATATTAGGTTCAGAACACCAATTAACAAAACAAATCATTTGAAATATTTCTTAGGAATATCCTTAACTTATTTTAATTTTGGTATAGTTTATTCAGACATTTTTGACTATTTTTAATATGATTTTTTTAACTTGGATGTTTTGGCTTTTGTGATTTTTTTTTTTTTTTGCAAGTGGCAATGTTTTATTATTGTACTACTAAGACAAATCTCCCAAATGTCCAAAACAGACAATTCCAATATTAAGAAATCTCATTAGCAATTTATCATGAGTATATAGACACAAATAAGATTAGAAATAATATTTCTAGAAAGTACTTTAGCTCTATAGCTGCATGGACATAGAAACCTTGATCAAATGAACATGACTTATTGTAATTAAAACTCTCGGCTTTTGTGATTTTTATTCTACTTTTTATTTTCCTTTAATTTGGTTTTCCTTCTATTGTCAGTCAAATTAAGTGTCCTTTACTTCACATAAAGAAAGTAATTTTAATTGAAAAAATAACTTTTGAAATTTTTTAAATATTAGAAAACTATATACTTGATATATATAAAATATAAAGAATATTAATGAAAGAGACAAATTATATCCACCAGAAAGAAAATATGACCAATGCATTTGGGACCCCATATATGCACTTCCCTAATTATATCACTTTGCATCCTTCTAGGAAAACACACACACACACACACACACACACACACACACATCAAAAATTTGGTACTGATCATTCGTTTGCTTTTTGAGGTTATATTTATTGTGTCTGTATGTCATTTTTATTTATCCTTCAAAGCATAATACAAATGGAAAACAGTGCAATAATACCAACTGACTAGGGCCATGTAGTTAGCCAGAGAACACAGCTGTGTAAACACCACTCAGGTACAGAATAAAACAATGTCAGAATTTCAGAAGAATAAAGGAGGTAAATCCTTTTTGCCAACTCCCATTGTTATGCCTCCCCTTCTCCCCATAGTAAACCACTTCCCTGACTCGTAACATCTCAGACTCATTTTACATTTTGCAAAGGAAAGGAGTAAGAGCAAGCCTGTAACTATCCCCTACGTGGAATGTTTGATAAGAGTAAATGAGCTCCTAGTAAATGTGCCAGTGACATTGATAATTTCTTGTAAACATGCTAATAGATATAACTTTTACCAGAGTATACTTTGTCTGTCTAGGTTATTTACTGTAAACTACCCTGGAAGTTAGGGATCTATGGAGAATGGCTTGCTGGAGAATGGGAGACAGAGGCTATGTAATTAACAGTAAAATAGAACAAACCAAAAACTAAGCGATTCCATTTTGTAAATTTTTCACAAACATTACTCATATCTTCACAAACAACATTCAACATCACAACTCATCTTTTACTGTGAAAGCAAAACGCAACCTGATGTGGAAGAAAAGAGCACTAGCAGGGGCTCTGTCTGATGCTTTCCTGGTCCCCCAAATACTTTGCATTTTGGCTGAATGTTAGCCTCAATCCTTTGAATAATTATTAAAATTTGGTTTAAGCTCTATCATTCACATGAGTCTCATTTCACAATTCAACTCGTGACAAAACAGGTGTTTTGGCAACTCATATAGTTTCAGACAGCATGATTTTGGGCGGGGGTGTCTGGATTCCTCTGCTCAACATTATGTTCATAAGACTTATCCATGAGTTTGTTCATACTCATTGATGTATGTATGACATTACACTGTATGATATGCCACTTTTCATCCATTCTTAGAGATGGTGGACTTTTAGGTTGTTTCCAGTTTAGGGCAATCAGGAATTAGAATTTCTAAATGCCTTCTGGCACACATGTGGATTTTAAGGATAATTATACAAGCCAGAGAAGAATTACTAAGTCATATTGTATGTGTCTCTTCCGCTTAATAGAACCTGCCAAAACTTTGCCAGAGTCCTTGATACAATTTCTCCTTCCACAAGCAATATATGTGAGTTCCTCCCCAGCACAAGGCATTGTCAGGGTAAGAGGCTCAAGTCTGCCTAGACCCTCTGAATAGGGCAAATTCTCCTGTGTCAAGGAGTTTGCGACCAGGCAGAGGGTGGAGGAGTTCCTGAGGTGATAAGGCTGAGACTGGAAACTGGGGCTGCTAATGCAGCCGGGTATAGCACTGTAGATAAGTGAGTTGTACACAAGACCCGGGCAGAAGTCTGTGTGGGAGTTCACAATAGGTCTTTGGTCAAGGGTTGGGCTGCACATGTGCACAAGATACATCAAGGCCTAACACACAGTGGATGTGAGGCTAAGAGAGGACCAGAGAAACCAGAGGTCTTGCAGTGCTGATGCTGTGGGGTTCTACCTAGCCAGAGTAGAGTGACTTACAGTGACCTGTGGGATAATATTCAATCACCAAAAGTATGTTTAATCAGATCCACTAAGAAGAGGAATCAGAAGGATCATTAAAAAAAAGTTTTGTAGAAAAGTTGCCAAAAATTCCCAAGTTTTTAGAAATATGTCAAGTTACAGATCTAACATCAATAGAGTGAAAGCAGGCGAAATAAAAACAGATACTGACGTGGGTACATCATATTTAAACAGCTAAAATCCAAAATATTTTTTTAAATTAAAATTTCCAGAGGAATACAGAAAAATTTCCTACCTGAGAATGATGATTAAAATGATAGCTGCCTTCTCAACAAAATCCATAGAGACTGGAGACTTTGAAGGAACATCTTTCCAATGTTGAAAGAAAAAATAAAGCTGTCAACCCAGAATTATATACCCATCAAAATTATCCCTCCAAACTGAGAATGAAATGAGACACACCCACACAATCAAACTTGAAGCCATTTATTGCTGGACAACCTGTAATACAAGTAAGACTACAAGTTTTTCAGGCTGAAGGAAAAGACACCGCATGGAAATTAAGAACTCCAGGAAGAAGTGAAGACCACTAGAGAGGGAAAATATATGTGCATCAAAATAAAAGGCTTATCTTTATTTTTGAAATATATCTATGAAGCAAAAGTGGTAAATAGTATTGTATATGTAAAATATATGACAACAAGACACAAAGTAAAGGGGATTAAATGGAAATGTAGTGCTGTGAGATTATATTTACATGGGGTGATACTATCATAATTCAAAGTAGACCAGGATAAGATAAAGATTCATATGCCAATCCCTAGAACAACAGTTAAATATAATACAAAATGGCACAGGTAATAATCTGGTACACAGTGGCTGGATAACAAATTACCCCTAACTTTATCTCTAAAAATATACTCCTATTTACTCATATTTTTCCCACCATGCTGTCCGTCAATAAAGTGCCAACATCGCTTGGCCTGTACTTGGCACTCTCTGTGAACTGAACAAAGATTTATTGGAATCAATGAAATACTTAAGTAAAATAAATTAAGTAAAATACAAAGAAAAATGATGCACTTCTTGGGAAGCTCATTTGCCTTAAATAAATTGATATATTGATTAGACTAATTGGCTATAAGAAAAAAACAACTACAAATTAAAATATATTTAAAAACAGTAATGTTGGTAGAAATGTAAGCTTTTAGTAATGACAGTCCAGGCTTTAAAGCCCAACCATGTTGCTGCCAAAAATTAGGGAAGCTGGAAGTATATTAAAAGCATGTATTTGAAAGCACCACAAACCCAAGGACACAAATATTTGAAGAGACAAGATCTCAATCACAAGAGAAGCCCAGGTGAGGAGACCCAAATTTGGTACCCCTTTTCCCTCCAGGCTTTCACTGATTCACAGGAAATGACTGAGAAGCCGAGATGTTGAGCAGAAAGTTGGAGCTGAGAAGCTAAGCAACTGACCAGAGCTTCCAGCAGTCTCAGCAACCCAGGAGAAACAAATTGGACCTGAGGGTGCACAAAGGAGGAGAGGCTCTAGGAAACAACCCAGGGGTTCATCTGACATCCCAGAGGGACTATTACCTACATGCCTATATGAATGGGAAGATAAAATTCCTGACAAAACCTAAGACCCAACTTCTCAATCCTTGATTGCTATAAGATGAACTGCCCCCATGCTAATGTCCTCTCAGAAACAAAAGAAACTGCCCCCTGAACTCCAATTATCTCCACAGTATTTCATACATAAAATCCAGCCTACAATACAAAACAACCATACATACAAAATAGAAACAGAAATAAAATAATTAACATCAGGCCTGTGATCCATTATCTCCATTTACTAGGATGCTTGGGAAAAAAAGAACAATGAACTGGTTACACCATTTAGAGTGACTGAGATATCACTGCATACCTATTAGAAGAGCTAAAACTAAAAATACTGAGTGTTGGCAAGGATACAGAACAACTGCAAGACTCATACACTGCTGGTTGGGTGTACAATGGTACAAGCATGTTGCGAAACACTCTGACATTTTCTAAAATAACTTAAAGACACACCAGTCACATGATCCAGCCATTCCATTCTTTAAAGCTTATCCAAGAAAAATGAAATTACATATACATACAAAGACATTTACAAGAGTGTTTATTTCATGGAAAAGGGGAGAGGTCTTGGGCAAGACTAAGAGGGAGGAAATACAAAGATGTAGAGGGAAAGGTGGACACATGGGATGGATGTTTAGCTTTTACTGATTATGCAGATAATTTCACAAAGGAATACATATTTCAAAACTTACATTGAGAATTTTGATGTACACATTATTTTAAATCAATTATATCTCAGTGAAGTTGTAATAAAATGTGTAGGATGTATTAAAATATGTATCTAAAAGAAACTACATATCATTAAATGCAAGAGGAAATCTGGAAAATTTAAGAGTGGATAATCCACCTGAAGAAAACGAAAAAGAAACGGTAATTTAGTAGCAAAAATAATACAACTGAAATAATATTAAGGTCAGGGAAAAACATTTTGAACAAAATTATAAAGAGAAGATCAACAAATTCAAAAGTTGGTTTTCATTTTTGTAAAATGGTAAAAAAAAAAAGTTATAAACTCATGAGAAGACTGATCAAGAAAAAAAGTAGGCTTATATTATCAATACCAAGAACAAAGAGAGTATAATACTACAGATCCTGAAGACATATACATAATATTATAAGGAAATTTATTCCTATACATTTGAAATTACACAAAATGACAAAATTCAAAGAGAAACACAAATATATCCAAAAATTGTTGTAAATATCAATCAAGTTTTGTCTAACAAAACTTTTTACAAATGATTTTCATACCTGGTGCCCTAAGCCATGAACTTTCCATATAACTGAGGAAGAAATAAAATCAGTCTTGCACAACTTCTTCCACATAATAGAAACAGTAAAAGCACTCTCCAAAATGTTTTATGGGGTCTGTATAAACTTTACATAAAACTATTAAGGATATTTTAAGGAAGGAGAATCTTAGGTTTCTATCTCTCATAAACAACAACAATAACAACAACAAACT
This sequence comes from Balaenoptera musculus, assembly GCF_009873245.2. Classification (NCBI taxonomy): domain Eukaryota; kingdom Metazoa; phylum Chordata; class Mammalia; order Artiodactyla; family Balaenopteridae; genus Balaenoptera; species Balaenoptera musculus. The sequence continues at coordinate 23,125,990 of NC_045806.1, forward strand.
ATTTTTCTGACAAACGGAGTCAAGAAGAAACAGACAATTTGAACAGACCAATCACTAGAAGTGAAACACAATCTGTAACAAAAAATACTCCTGCAGACAAAAGTCCAGGAGTGGTTGGCTTCACTGGGGAATTCTACCAAACATACAAGGAAGAACTTATACCTATCCTTCTCAAACTATTCCAAAAAATTGAAGAGGACAGGAACACTCACAAATGCATTCTACGAGGCCACTATTACCCTGATACCAAAACCAGACAAAGACACTACAAAAAAAGAAAATTACAGGCCAATATCTTTGATGAATATAGATGCAAATGTCCTCAACAAAATATTAGCAAACCAAATCCAACAATACATAAAATGGATCATACACCATGATCAAGCTGGATTCATTCCAGGGTCACAAGGATGGTTCAACCTACACATATCAATCAATGGGATATACCACATTAACAAAAGAAAAGACAGAAAACACACAATCATCTCAATAGATGCAGGAAAATCATTTGCCAAAATTCAACATCCATTCATGATAAAAACTCTCACCAAAGTGGGTATAGAGGGAACATATCTCAACACAATAAAAGCCATTTATAACAAACCCACTGCCAACATAATACTCAATAGTGAAAAGCTGAAAGCCTTCTTGTTAAAATCAGGAACAAGACAAGGATGCCACTCTCACCACTTCCATTCAACACAGTACTGGAAGTCCTAGCCACAGAAATCAGACAAGAAAAAGAAATAAAAGGTATCCAGAATGGAAGGGAAGAGGTAAAACTGTCACTATTTGCAGGTGACATGATACTCTATATAGAGAACCCTAAAGTCTCCACACGAAAACTATTAGAACTAATAAATGATTTCAGCAAAATAGAAGGATACAAGATTAATATTCAGAAATTTGAGGCATTTCTTTACACTAATAATGAAATGTCAGAAAGTAAAAAAAACAATCTCGTTTAAAATCATGTCAAAAAAAAATAAAATACCTAGGAATAAATTGAACTAAGGAGGTGAAAAACCTATATGCTGAAAACTATAAAAGAATGATAAAGAAAACTAAAGATGATTCAAAGAAATGAAAAGATATCCCATGCTCTTCGATTGGAAGAATTAATATTGTTAAAATGGCCATACTACCCAAAGCAATCTACAGATTTAATATCATCCCTATCAAAATATCCAGGACATTTTTCACAGAACCAGAACTAATAATCCTAAAATTTATATGGAAACATAAAAGGCCCAGTATTGTCAAAGCAATCCTGAGGAAAATGAACAAAGCTGAAGGCATAACCCTTCCAGACATCAGACTATACTACAAAGCTACAGCAATCAAAACAGCATGGTAGGGACTTCCCTGGTGGCACAGTGGTTAAAATCCGCCTGCCAACGCAAGGGACATGGGTTTGATCCCTGGTCCGGGAAGATCCCACGTGCTGCGGAGCAGCTAAGCCTGTGTACCACAAATACTGAGCCTGTGCTATGGAGCCCGTGAGCCACAACTGCTGAGCCCGCGTGCCACAACTACTGAAGCCCACATGCCTAGAGCCCATGCTCCACAACAAGAGAAGCCACCGCAATAAGAAGCCCACACACTGCAATAAAGAGTAGCCCCCTTTCACCGCAACTAGAGAAAGCCCACACGCAGCAACAAAGATCCAATGCAGACAAAAATAAATAAATAACTTTATTTTTAAAAAAAACAGCATGGTAGTGGCACAAAAAGAGATACATATTCCATTGTATATATGTAATGGATAAAGAAGATGTGGCACATACATACAATGGAATATTACTCAGCCATAAAAAGAAACGAAACTGAGTTATCTGTAGTGAGGTGGATGGACCTAGAGTCTGTCATACAGAGTGACGTAAGTCAGAAAGAGAAAAACAAATACCATATGCTAACACATATACATGGAATAAAAAAAAAAAAAAAAAAAAGGTCATGAAGAACCTAGGGGCAAGACGGGAATAAAGATGCAAACCTACTAGAGAACGGACTTGAGGATACGGGGAGGGGGAAGGGTAAGCTGGGACAAAGTAATAGAGTGGCATGGACATATATACACTACCAAATGTAAAATAGATAGCTAGTGGGAAGCAGCCGCATAGCACAGGGAGATCAGCTCAGTGCTTTGTGACCACCTAGAGGGGTGGGATAGGGAGGGTGGGAGGGAGGCAGACACAAGAGGGAAGAGATATGGCGATATATGTATATGTATAACTGATTCACTTTGTTATAAAGCAGAAACTAACACACCATTGTAAAGCAATTATGCTCCAATAAAGATGTTAAAAAAAAAAAGAGATACATAGATCAATGGAACAGAAAAGAGAGCCCAGAAATAAATCCACATACCTACAGTCAATTAATCTATGACAAAGGATGCAATGAGTATACAATGGAGAATAGACAGTCTCTTCAACAGTGGTGTTGGGAAAGCTGGACAGCTATATGTAAATCAATAAAATTAGAACACTTCTTCATACCATATACAAAAACAAAGTCAAAATGGTTTAAAGACCTAAATATAAGATGTGACACCATAAAAACTCCTAGAAAAGAACATAGGTAAAACATTCTCGGACATAAATCATAGCAATATTTTCTTAGATCAGTCTCCCAAGGCAAAAGAATTAAGGCAAAAATAAACAAATGGGACCTATTTAAACGTATAATCTTTTGCACAGCAAAGGAAACTGTTACCAAAACGAAAAGACAACTTACGGAATTGAAAATATTTGCAAATGATGTAACCAACAAGGGGTTAATACCCCAAATATACAAATACCTCATATAACTCAATAACAAAAAACCAAACAACCCAATCAAAAAATAGGCAAAAGACCTAAATAGACATTTTTCCAAAGAAGACATATAGATGGCCAACAGGCAAATGAAAAGATGTTCAACATCACTAATTATTAGAGAAATACAAATCAAACCACAATGAGGTACCACCTCACATGGGTCAGAATGGCTATTATCAAAAACTCTACAAATAGTAAACACTGGAGTGGGTGTGGAGAAAAGGGAACCCTTGTACACTGTTGGTGTGTAAATTAGTGCCACTCTAAAAACAATATGGAGGTTCCTCAGAAAACTAAAAATAGAGCTACCATATGATCCAACAATCCCACTCCTGGGTATATATGCAGAAAAAATGAAAACTCTAATTCGAAAAGATACGTGCACCCCAATGTTCATAGCAGCACTATTTACAACAGCCAACACATGGAAACAACACAAGCGCCCATCAACAGACAACTGGCTTGAGAAGATGTGGTATATATATACAATGGAATACTTAGCCATAAAAAATAATGAAATATTGCCATTTGCAGCAATATGGATGGACCTAGAGAATATTATACTTAGCAAAGTAAGTCAGACAAAGCAAGAAAAATACTATATGGTATCACTTATATGAGGAATCTAAAAATAATACAAATGAATCTATATACCAAACAGAAACAGAATCACAGACATAGAAAGCAAACTTATGGTTACCAAATGGGAGAGGGAAGGAGAGAGGGACAAATTAAGAGTATGCGATTAACAGACACAAAAAACCATACATAAAACAGATAAGCAACAAGGATTTACAGTATAGCACAGGGCATTATATTCAATATCTTGTAATAACCTTAAATGGAATATAATCTGAAAAAAAAATAACTGAATCACTTTGCTGTACACCTGAATTTAACACAACATTGTAAATCAACTATACTCAACTATATCAACTATAATTAAAAAAGAGATTTTTAACACCTTTTAAAACTTTTTAGTAAAGACACTTCTTAACATGTACAAAAATAGAGTGATTAGTACAATGAACCCATGGATACACCATCTAGTTTCAACAATTATCATCATATGATTATCTTGTGATATGTTAAGAAAAGCTCAATATTATCATATTAAATTAAATTAATTTTTTTAAAAGAATTGCCCATTTGTATTTATCTTATATATCCTTTAATGAATATTACTAATTCCATTGTTAAGTACTCTTGTATCATTTCATAATTACTTGATTGACAAAATTACTATATATTAATCCTAAATATATATACACATACATATTGGCAGATAGCTATGTGCATAAACACTTGTTGCAATTATGCTCTATATATTGCATGGTACCTAACTGCTTCTGATATGTATTATGTTTATATAAATCATTTTGCATGTAAAATGCATTTTACCAAAGCAGAATAGTAGTGTATATTACAGTAAGTGAAAAACCTCTAAGTAGAACATGAGGAGTCAAATACCAATTCCTTGAACAACCACTAAAAATAACACAAAAATATATAGGTGATATTCTAGCACTACTATAGTCTAACAAATTACCACTAAACTTATCTGCTATAATATATCATTTCCTGTCTATTTTCTCACTAGGCTCTCCCACAATAATGTAATTCCATCAAATGACCCACACTTAACACATGTTGGGAACTAAAGAAACACTTACAGGATGAATGAAATAATTAGGTTGAAAGAAATTAAACACAAAATGAAAATAAATTCACTATTTGTGAAGGTCATTTCGGCAAAAAAATTGTTTGACCTTGGTTTCCAAGAAGATGGAGTAGACATACTTTTCCCTATATGTCCCCCTGAAACAACTAAATGGTCTAGATGTTATATATAAAACAAACATAACAAGACTCTCAACTGTGCAGAGAAGGGAGACTGGTTAGGGACATCAGGACCCATGGAACAACATGATGGTGAATTCTGTTTTTGTCTCTTTTTTTTTTTTTTTTGCTTTGGTTTTGCCTCATATACACCAGACGTGAAGCTGAAGAATCCAGCAACCTGTAAACAACAAAGGCTGTAAACAAAAAAAGTGCCCCCCTGCAAAAAATAAACAGCTTTAGAAAAAAAGTAGGAAAAGGACAGCCTAACAAGACAGAAAATTTTAACACAATAAGCACCCTACTCCAGCCAGCATGACAGATAAAATGGAGGTCCTATTTTCAGAAAGATCCCACGCCAGGAAAGGCCCTGTGGGGAGCCTAGGCTCCCATACTCACCAGGATGTAACTAATCACCCCAAACTGCTCATGCCATGATGTCATAAAAAGCCAAGTAGGAGCTGAGACTTTCATACGTTCTGGGCATAAAAAGTACTTCCTCACCACAGTGTCATTGGAGATAATATGGAGAGACTAGACTTCCACTCCCTAGAAAGTAATGAGATGACCCTTCCTTCCTTTGCTGGGGTGATGTCAGAGGAGGCTTAGCAGAGATTAATGACTTTCACCAGAGCCCATTTTAAAGAAGTCATTCTGCATGGTATCAGTGGCATGTCCTTCAGGATCTGTAATCTGACCCTATTTCTCCTGTCAGGGAGGCATTAGTGGAGGCCTAGTGGGGAGCCAGAACTCCCAACCTTGATTAACAGTAACCAAGAGCATCCCTCACTTGCGAATCAGTGGGGTTATGGCAGAAATCTGAACTTCTACACCTGGCAATTGTGGTGGTAGCTCCACATTTCCCCTGCTGGTGTGGTGTCAGAGGAAATAATCAATGATCTTAAAGACAAAAAGAAAGAGAGAAATTACCCAATCAGAACAACAGAAAGGAAATAGATTGCAAAATAAAAATAATGAAGACATAAGGACCTGTGAGTCTATAGCAAGACTCATGTCATTGGACTCCCATGATGAGAGGATAGAGGTTGAGCTGAAAAGGGACTTGGAAAAATAATACTTGAAAACTTCACAATCTGTCAAATGACATGAACCTACAGATTCAAGAAGCCAGTTCCTAAAAGCATAAACCTGAAACAATCCACACCAAGACACATCAGAGTCAAACTTCTGAAAACTAAAGATGAAAAGAAACATGAAAGCAGCAAGAGAGAAATGACACATTACCTATAGGGCAAAAAACATTCAAATGAGATTGAGTTCCTCATCACAAACAATAGAGGCCAGATGGAACTGACATAAAAATTTTCAAGTGCTAAAAGAAAATAACTGGCAGCCCAGAATACTATATAAGCAGCAAAAAAATTCTTCAGGAATAAAGTGAAAACCAAGACATTCTCAGATGAAGGAACACTAAAAGAATTGGTTACCAGCAAAATACCCTAAAACAATGGTTAAAGAAAGCTCTTTAAATAAAAAGGAATAATAAAAGAAGTAATCTTTGGACATCATAAACGAAGAAAGAACAAGGTAAGAAAAAAAATACATGGGTGAATACAAAAGGCTTTCCTTACCTTTTTGAGTTTTCTAAATTAGGCTGGATTATTGAAGCAAAAATTATAATACTCTCTGACCTGATTTTCAAAGTATGTAGAAAAAAAATTTAATACAACTATATTATAAATGAGGGAGGGTAAAGGATGTAGAAGACATAAGTTTTCACACTTTACTCAAAGTGGTAAAATGATGACACCAGTAGACTGTGATAAGATATGTGTGTGTACAGTGTCTCTTTATATTTACATATATATATATAAAATGTTCAGAGCAACCACTAAAAAGAATGATGCAAAGAGATACACTTAAATACACTTATATATACTACCAAATGTAAAATAGATAGCTAGTGGGAAGCAGCCGCATAGCACAGGGAGATCAGCTTGGTGCTTTGTGACCACCTAGAGGGGTGGGATGGGGAGGGTGGGAGGGAGGGAGATGCAAGAGGGAAGAGATATGGGGATATATGTATATGTATAGCTGATTCACTTTGTTATAAAGCAGAAACTAACACACCATTGTAAAGCAATTATACTCCAATAAAGATGTTAAAAAAAAACCCACTATAGATGAATAAAAACTAAATTCTAAAAATTATTCAAATACCCACAGGAAGGCAGAAAAAGGGAAACAAACAAAAGTAGAGATAATAAGAAAAGAAAGTACACTGAAATCCTAACACTGTTATTAACATTAAATGAAAATGGTATATACATGCCAATTAGAAGACAGACACTGGAAAAGTAAATTTAAAAGCATGACTCAAGTTTTCTGTCTACAACAAACTCACTTCAAATATAATAATACAGGCAGATTGAAAATACAGTGATTGGAAAAGATATATCATGCCAACAATAACCAAAAGAAAGCAAGAATGGTTATATGAATATCATATAAAGTAGGCTTCAGAACAAAGAAATTTGCCAGAGACAGAGAGGCACATTCTATAATAACAAATCGTCAACTAAACAAGAATATACAGCAATCCTAAATGTGTATGGACCCAATATCAGAGCTGCAAAATATGTGAAGCTAAACTGATACAACTGAAAGAAAAAAACAGATGAATCTACAGTCATAGCTGAATACTCTAACATCACACTCTCAACAATTAACAGAACAACTACACAGATTCAGCAAAAACACAGAAGAAATCAATGGTACCATTAACCAGGGACTTCCCTGGTGCCAGTGGCTAAGACTCCTCGCTCCCAATGCAGGGGGCCCGGGTTCGATCCTTGGTCAGAGAACTAGATCCCACATCCCGCAACTAAGGGCCTGCATGCCATAATGATCCCGTGTGCTGCAACTTAAAGATCCCTCATGCCGCAATAAAGATCCCTCATGCCACAACGAAGACCCGACGCAGCCAAATAAATAAAATAAATATTAAAAAAAAAAAACAACAGTACCATTAACCAAAAGGATCTTATTGGCATTTATAGAACACTGCATCCAACAACAGCAGAGTACAAATTTATTTCAAGTGTCCACGAAACATACATCAAATGATCATAATCTGGGGCATAAAACAAATGTTCTTTGACCAAAATGGAATTAAACTGGAAATCAGTAACTAAAACACAACAGGAAAATCTCCAAACAGTTGGAAAAACAAAAACAAACAAAAAACTACACACTTGTAAATAATCCACCAAAGAGAAAAATTTTTAATTTCACTGAAACAACTGAAAATAAATGTACAGCATTTCAAAATGTATAATAGAAAACAGAAAGAGAAAAAAAACCAGCGAATAGAAGAGGAGGAAACACTTCTGAATTCACTTCATGGAACCATTATTACCCTAACAACAAAACCAGACTAAGAAGTACAAAAAAAGAGAACTACAAACTAATACCTCTTGAATATAGATATAACATCCTTTAACAAAAATTCAACATTCCTTCATGATAAAAACTCTCAGAAAAATAGCAATATAGGTAAACTTCATAAACTTGATAAACAGTATCCACAAAACACCTAACAGCTAACGTTACACTTACACTGAAAAACTGAATGCTTTTCCTCTAAGGTCAAGAACCTAGAGATTATCATACTAAGTAAACCAGACAGAGAAATACAAATATCATATGATATGACTTATATGTGGAATCTAAGAAAATGATACAAATGAACTTATTTACAGAACAGAAACTGACTCAGACTTAGAAAACAAACTTATGGTTACCAAAGGGGGAAGGTTGTGGGGAGGGATAAATTAGGAGGTTGGGATTAACATATACACACTACTATATATAAAATAGATAATCAACAAGAACCTACTGTATAGCACAGGGAATTCTACTCAATACTCTGTAATAACCTATATGGGAAAAGAATCTGAAAAATAATAGACATATGTATATGTATAACTAAATCACTTTCCTGTACACCTGAAACTAACACAACACTGTAAATCAAATATACTCCAATATAAAAAATAAACTGAAAAAGAAAAGAAAAAAAGAACAAGGCAAGTATCTCACCACTTTTACTTAACATGGTGCTGGAAGTTCTAGCCAGGACAATAAGGGAAGAAAAGGAGATAAAAAGCATACACGTGAAAGAAAGATATAAAATTGTCCCTATTTACAGATGACGTGACATCGATAGAGAAAATCCAAAAAAATCTGCCTCCAAGAAATAATAAGTGAGTTCAGTAAGTTTCAGGATACAAAATAAACTCACAAAATTCAATTTTCTCTCCCTATATTAGAAATGAACATATAGAGACTAAAATTAAAAACACAATAAAAATTTTAATTGCTGAAAAAATAAAATGCTTAGGCACAAATCAAACAAAAGGTATAGACCTTGTATGCTAAAACTACAAAAGACTGATTAAAGAAATCTAAGGTGTAAAAAAATGGAGAGAATGTACCATACCACAATCGTTTGTGGATTGCAAGACAACATAGTAAAATAAACATTTCAATTCTCCCCAAATTGATACACTGGCTTAATCCTAATCCTAACAAAATTATAACAGTTTTTTAAAAAGATACATACAAGACTGTTTTAATATTTATATGTTAAGACAAAGGAAGTAGGATAAAAACTATTTTTAACAAGAAGAATAAACTTGGAGGAACTACTGTACCCAATTTCAAGGCGTGTTATCTAGCCACAGTAATCACTACACTATGATACTGATCGGGAGATAGACACATAGCCCAATGGGACAGAAAAAGAACCCAAAATAGCCCCACACCAGTATGGCCAAGTGATTTTTGATAAAGCTGGAAAAGCAATTTAATGGAGGAAAGGATAAACTTTTCAACAAATGGTGCTGGAGCAACTGGATATCCACAGGGAAAAATATGAGCCTCTATCTAAACCTCATAGCCTATACAAAAATGAACTCATAATGGATCATAGATTTAAATGTAAAAAATTTTTTTCAAAATAGCCAGAATAAATCTTTGGGTATAGGGCTAGGGAACAAGTCCTTAGACTTGACACCAAAAACATGACCCATAAAGGGAAAGTGTGATCTTTTGGACTCCATAATATCTAAAGATTTTGCTATTTAGAAACTTTTGGGACTTCCCTGGTGGCTCAGTGGTTAAGGATCCTCCTGCCAATGCAGGAGACACAGGTTCGATCCCTGGTCCAGGAAGATCCCACATGCCATGGAGCAACTAAGCCCATGCGCCACAACTACTGAGCCTGCACTCTAGAGCCCGCAAGCCACAATTACTGAGCCCGCATGCTGCAACTACTGAAGTCTGTGCACCTAGGGCCCGTGCTCCGCAACAAGAGAAGCCACCGCAATGAGAAGCCCGTGCACCACAACGAAGAGTAGCCCCCGCTCGCTGCACCTAGAGAAAGCCCGCATGCAGCAACGAAGACCCAACGCAGCCAAAAATAAAATATAATAAAATTAAAAAATTTAAAAAAAGAATCTCAACCTTTTAAAAAAAATTAAAAATAAATACATAAATAAAAACTTTCACCCTCAGTTAAGAGCATGAACAGACAAGCTACAGATTTGGATAAAATACGTTTGAGCCATATACCCAATAAAGAACTAGTATCTAGAATATGTAAAGAACTGTTAAAACTCAACAATATAAAATAAACAATCCAATTTGAAAATGAGCAAAAGATACGAACAAAATGTTCACCAAAGAGCACATGTGCAGATGGTAAAAAAGCACATGAAAAGATGTTTAACATCACAGCCATCAGATAAATGCAAATTAAAACCACAGTGAGACATAATTACACATAGCAGAATAACTAAAATAAAAAATAGAGAAATAAACAAATTCTCGCAAAATAGAGGCAAACTGTATCACTTATACATTGTTCGTGGGAATATAAAATGTTGCAGCCATTCTGGAAAACAGGCAGGTTATTAAAAAACTAAACTTGGAAATAGATGATACAGCAGTTGCACTCTTGGATATTAATTCCAGAGAAATGAAGATAATGTTCACATGGAAACATGTACACAAAAATTTATGGTAAATTTTTCAATATTAGCCGCAAACTGGAAACAACCAGATAGTCTTCAAAGAGTACATGGTTGAACAAAATGTGGTACATCTATACTATGAACTACTACACAAAAAGAAAAAGGAATGAACTACCAATACATACAATAACTTTGATGAAACTCCATAGAATTATTCATTATGAAGCAAGCCAGTCTTAAAGGTCACATACAGTATCACTGCATTTATATAACAATCTTGAAATGAAAAGTTTTAGAAATGAAAAACAGATTAAAGTTGCCAGAATTCATGATTGGGAGGGGATAGTGGGGGTGGGTGTGCCTATAAGTGCAACACGAGGGATCTTTGGGGTGAATGAAATGTATCTATATCTTGACCATATCAGTGTGAATATCCCAATTGAGATATTTTACTCTATTTCTGTGAGATGTTAAAATTGGCTAGAAATGGGTAAAAGGTATACAGGGTATCTCTGTGTGACTTCTTACATGTGCAAGTGAATGCACAATTACACCAAAATAGAAAGCTTAATTAAAATTGTTTATATTCTTAATATACAGATTGGATATGAGGCAAAATATATACAAATTAAAATACATTTCAAAAGTAGTATTTGTGAAGATACCTTCCTCTAGTAATGGCAGACTAGACATTTCAGGTCAAACATTTGCTGAGAAAAACTGAAAGATGGGAAAATATAAGACATCTGTTTGAAGAAATCATAAATGCAAACAATCAAGCACTGAAAAGACTAGATCTCAGGGAAAAGACTAGCAAAGGGAGTGAGAACCAAATTTATTATAGTACCCCTTTCCCTTACAAGATATTCCTCCTCAAATGAGGAGACTGAAAACCCAAGATGCTAAGCAGAAAGGTATCACTGAAAAGCCAGGCAGCTGAGTAATGTTTCCAGTAGACTCACCAGTCCATGGGACACATAGGATTTCAGTTGAAATGCTCCCTGAAATGTTGTTATGAGATCCCTATTAGCTCTACACCAAAATGATAAGGATATTATAAAAACTGAAATCTTATGGTATCAAACTATATCCCTCATAAAAGAGGTATATATCCTCCCAAAATAAAACTTACGTTTGGCAAACAGGACTCAAAGCTATTTCAACTATAATACTCCATAAACAAATAGGGTTTAACTGAAGAATGCATTACGGTGGGATAAAAGTTTTGGAACCAAATGACTTTAACAGAAGAAAGAGCAAAAGTCTTGTTACTGTTACAACAAAGAGAAACAATATGACCAAATTTACCACCCAGTCGTGATTTAAAAAAAAAAAAAAAAAAAACTGTAGCCAATATCATAGCTAGTAGTAAAATACTGAAAACAACCCCCTGCAATCAGAAAAGAGACAAGGAACCACCTACTATCAGCAAGTTCTATTCAATATCTTAGAGCGATCATAGCCAGGACACTAAAGAAAAAACTTTTTTTTAATTTTAAAAAGAGTAACAATTGGAAAGGAAGATACTAAATCATCTTTAATCACAGATTGCATGTTTGTTTCGAGATTATATAAAAGTATTCTATAGATATTAGACACTAAGACATTAGACACTAAACAGTAAATTTAGCAAAATTGCTGGATTCCATAGAGTTAAACATTAGCATTTTCTAACAGTAAACATTATTTATTTATTTATTTATTTATTTTTGGCTGCGTTGGGTCTTTGTTGCTGTGCGCAGGCTTTCTCTAGTTGCGGCAACCGGGGGCTACTCTTCGAGGCAGTGTGCGGGGCTTCTCATTGAGGTGGCTTCTCTTGTTGCGGAGCATGGGCTCTAGGCACGTGGGCTTCAATAGTTGTGGCACAGGCTCAGTAGTTGTGGCTCGTGGACTCTAGAGTGCAGGCTCAGTAGTTGTGGTGCACAGGCTTAGTTGCTCTGCGGCATATGGGATCTTCCTGGACCAGGGCTTGAACCTGTGTTCCCTGTATCGGCAGGTGGATTCTTAACTACTGCGCCACCAGGGGTCCCAGTAAACATTTTTAATAGTAATTGTTACTAAATTTTTTATACACATCATAAGAAATGGCATAAAAACCCTACATGACAAGCTTATATTTGTAAGGCTTTCTCCATATATGGTTCAGATGAAATTGGAGAGGGTTTTAACCCTGATTAATGTTGTCAATTTTTCTGCTATCATGGCAACAGAGGCCCTTTACTATACACTTGACATTTAATTCTGGTAGAATAAAAAGAGCATTCTTTGTGACAATTTTACTTTTATGGTCTCTAGTTTAATGATCTTAATGACTAATTAAAGGTTAGCTTCTTATAAAGGGCTCACAATTAAATTTTTTTCCTTATCTTGTTTATATTATTCTTACTTTTCCCTTTTCTAAGCCTTCTGTCTGTAAGATTAACTCTTATTCTGTTCTGCACTTTAAAATTAATAAGCAAAGAGTATATCTTTCAAAAATTATTAGAAAGATGTTATTATCACGTGATTAATTTTTTATTTATATATTTTGTGACATAGATATATTGCAAGTGCACAGTGTAAAATTTTCAAAAAGGCCTATATATATTCCCCTTCAGAAGTAATTGTGATTAGCAGTGAACTGTATATATAGATATAAACATAAATGTTTATTTACATAATTGTACACATATCTGTAAGTAAATTAGAATTACTTTTTAATTAGCAATATATCTTGGAGATGTCCCCTGTATTTAACATCCACCTGATTAGTTGTAAAAGCCGCATAGAGTATTATAGTATGAACACAGCATAATTTACCAGAAACTAGCTGTTTTGACTATTTTGTGTCCATACTTTAATGCACATGTGTGAACAGCCATGTCAGATACAGTCCTAAAAGGCAAATTACAGCATAAAACTGTAGGGAAATTCACAATTTTTTTGAAGTATAGTTGACATACAATATTATTAGTTTCAGGTGTACAACACGGTGGTTTGACATTTATATACAACATGAAATGACCACCATGATAAGTCTAGTAACCATCTGTCACCATCCAAAGTTATTATAATACTGTTGACTATATTCCCTACACTGGACATTACATCCTCATGACTTATTTATTTTATGACTGGAAGTTTGTACCTCTTAATCACCTTTACCTATTTCGTCCATTCACCTACCACCCCCACCCCAACCCTCTGGCAACTACCAGTTTGTTCTCTGTATCTATGAGTCTGTTTCTGTTTTGGCTTTTTAGGTTCTTTGCTTTATTTTTGTAGATTCCACGTATAAGTGGAATTTGTCTTTCTCTGCCCAATTTATTTCACTTAGCATAATAACCTCTAGATCAATCCATGTTGTTGCAAATGGCAGAGAAATTCACAACTTTGTCAAAAAATACTAAATTACTTTCCAAAAATTCATTACCGTTTTGTACTCCCTCAATAATGTGACATCAAGATTTTAAAAAGACATCTTGGGCTTCCCTGGTGGCGCAGTGGTTGAGAATCTGCCTGCTAATGCAGGGGACACGGGTTCGAGCCCTGGTCTGGGAAGATCCCACATGCCGCGGAGCGACTAGGCCCATGAGCCACAATTGCTGAGCCTGCGTGTCTGGAGCCTGTGCCCCGCAAAGAGAGAGGCCACGATAGTGAGAGGCCCGTGCACCGCGATGAAGAGTGGCCCCCGCTTGCCGTAACTGGAGAAAGCCCTCGCACAGAAACGAAGACCCAACACAGCCAAAAATAAATAAATAAAAATAAATTAAAAAAAAAAAAAAAGCTTTATGAAAAAAAAAGAGAAATCCTCGAATTCCAAAAAAAAAAAAAGACATCTTGTTACTTAAATAATTTATACTATTAAGCATACTTAAGATATTATTACCCATATTCTTTACTATTCACGTATCTTTGATACATATTATTAATCCCATTTGTTACAATCTATCATTTCATAATCATTAACAAAATTATATATCCAAATTATTATACATTATATATACATACATACACATATAATTACACATAAACTCTTGTTATCTTCAATTACGTTCTATACATTGACTGGTACCAAACCGATTTTGATGTGTGTTTATTACATAAATAATTTTAACCTGGAAAATATATTGCATATATTATAAGTATGGTAGATGTAAAATATTTTTCTATAGTTAATATAAGTGTTATTTCATTACTCTTTATCAAAAGATTTTGCCTGTTCTCATACACTATCACATCCAGATCAACATTAGCATCAGATCAGAAATAATAATTAAAATGTTTTTGATGCTGTATTTATAAATGTGCTAAAATTATTTTTATTTATATATAAACAGTGCAGATATATTTATATATTATAATAAGAAGGAATTGGTTCTTTTTTATTAGTGGTACCTTTCATGCAGCTTTTTTTTTTTTTTGGCTTTCAATTTTTTTTCTATTGTTGATCAGAGTTTAACCTTTTTATATAATAGAATCATTTTCATTTACAACATAGCTATTGAAATTTTTGAAATATTTCATTAGTAAACTATATATTTGACAACTATATAAAATATAAAGGATTTTAATGAATTGAACAAATGTACATCCGCCAAAAGCTTCAAAGACATAAAGATATAGTACTTATCTGGGAATGATGATTTAAATGTTGACTGCCTTCTCCACAGAATCCATGGAGAATGAGAGAAAGTGAAACACCATTTTTCCAATGATGAACGAAAAGATAGACCTTCCAAACTAGAATTTTATATTCAACAAAATTACCCTTCTAAACTGAGAGTGAAATAAGACACATCCAGATAAGCAAATCTGAGACAATTTGTCACTGGCCAAACAATACAAGTAATGCTTAAGGAATATATTAGTTTCCTAGGGTTGCCATAACAAAATACCATAAACTGGATTGCTTAAAAAACAGAAATTTATTGTTTCACAGTTCTGGAGGCCAGAAGTCTGAAAGCAAGCTGTAGGCAGGGCCATGCATCCTCTAAAGCCTGTAGGGCAATCCTTCCTGGCCTCTTCCCAGCTTGCGGTGGTTTGCCGGCAATCTTTGGCATTCCTTTGCTTGTACGTGCATTACTCCAAATCCTGCATCTTCATATGGCATTCTCCCTGGGTGTATCTTCACAGAGTCTTCCCTCTATGTATATCTGTATCTAGTTCTACATCTCCCCTTTTTATCACCAGTCATATTGGATTAGGGGCCACCCTAATGACCTCATCTTAACTTGACTGCACCTGCAAAGACCCTATTTCCAAATAAGGTCACATTCTGAGGTACTGGAACTAAAGACTTGTTTGGGTGACACAATTCAACATATAACAAGGAAGGTCTTCAGGTTGAAGGGAAATGACACCTTATGGAAACTAAGAACTACAGGCTACAAGAAGGCATGAAGAACACAGGATAGGGAAAATCGGTAGATAAACATAAAAGACTATGTTTTCTATTACTTATTTGAGAGACATCTGACTCTTTAAATCAAACATGATAAATGATATTATTGATGTAAACTATAGAACAAGAACACAAAGGAAAGGTCACATACATAGCAGTATCGTGTAGTGAGGTTACATTTACAGGAAGTGATATTATCTAATTCTATGGAGACAATGAAAAGTAAAGAATTTAATATAAATCCATCGAGCAACCACTAAACATAACAGAACAGTATGTAGACAATATTTTAGTTACCATTACTGGATGAAAAATTACCACAAAACTTATTTTCTCTAATATATTCCATATTTACTTGCCTGTTTTCCCACTAGGCTTTCCCTCAATAATTTAACTCCAGAACATCATCTGCATTTGCTCATGTTTGAAACTGAAGAAGTATTTATGGGATGAATGAAATAAATACATTAAAAGAAGTTAAGCAAATGATGGCAAAAATTTTAAAAAAAGAATCTACTGCTTGTAAAGATCATTTGAATTAAAAAGAAGTTGGATGTCTGTTTCCCAGAAGATAGAGTAGACAGACTTTCCCTATTTCTCTTCCTAAGTGCAACCAAACTCCCTGGACAGTATATGTAGAAGTGAACACAAAAATATCCTGAAAGGTGGAGAGACTGAGGAAGACTGACTAGGAAGCTCAGAAGCCAAGGAACAGCACAGTGGTGTTTTCCATGTTTTCTTGGGTACGTTTTGTTTTCTTTTTGCCTCGCGTACATCCCAAACCTGGAGAGGAAAAATCAGGCAACCTGAACATGCCAAAAGGTGCAGAGAAAGAAAGCCTCAAAAAAAGCCTGCTTGCTCCAAAGGACTAGGAAAGACACAGGCAAGGAACACAGAAAATTTGTAGGCTTTATTTTTTTTTTTCTTATAAAGATAGACCTGTTTGCTGGCCAAGTGAAAGGATGTACATAGTTCTCATTTGTAAACAAGATTGACCTGCTCAGGCTGCATACCATAATGCCAAAAAAGTGACATGAAAGGGGGTCAAGGTGTAATGCTCTCTCATCTTCACAGCATTAAAAATGCAAAATAAAACAAAAATTAAATGGACTTAGTTAATGCATGGCATTCCCACAAGGAAGAGACAAGAGGACTTGAAATCAATCAATAGTTGTATAGGATAAAAAATTATATTAGGCTCAGCCACCCTCACTTCTCTCTCCAGCTCTCCTCATCTGAGGTATACCAGTCTGGAACCAAGAAAGCTGGTAGTCAGCAGCTTTTGCTTTAGAGTCCACTGAGATAAGAAGAGGGCAAAGCGCTGGAAGACTAGATGACCTGGCTTTGACGAGGCACTACTTGCAGCAGTGTTGCACACAGAAGTTCTACACCAGACAAACACCATCCTCATTCACACCAGCAGAGTCCCAGTGGTGAACCCAGACGTTCACCATTACCAGGCTGCAAGGAGTCACCCCAAACTGTGCTCCCCATAGTGATTTATTTTTCCCTTTTACTCAGCATGCCTGAGAAAGAAAGAGGTATGACATGGTTACATCCATGAAATTTAGATAGACAGATACCACCACGTGCCTATTAGAAGGGCTACAATAAATAATGACCAAAAGAAGTGCTGGCAAGGATGTTGGGCAACTGAGACTTATACACTGCTGGTAGGATGGAAGGTGGTATTATCACAATGCAAAACTCTTTGACATACTCTAAAATAACAAAGGTATACTTATCATGTGATCTGGCCATACCATTCATGTTCACCCAAGAAAAACAAAAATATATGTCCATACAAAGACTTGTACAATAATGTATACACACCAGGGGAAAGGAGAAAGATTTGGATACAAACAGGAAGGGGAAATACAAAATTTTACAAGGAAACTTGAGTGGAGGGATGGATATGTACAGTATTTTACTTCTGGTGGTGGACTTTCAAATATATATACATATGTCAAAACTTATATTGCTCAATTTAAAGTTGTAAAGTTTATCTAAACTCAGTTATATTTCAATGAAGCTGTTACTAAAGTCTGCGATACAACAATATGTGTGGCTAAAGGAATACTTATAGCAAAAAAATGCAAAATAGGAAATCCTGAAATTTGGGATCAGAAAATCCATCTCAAAATATTGGAGAAAAATCAGTAATTCAATACCAAACCAGTAATAGAAATGAAACAATAAAATTAAGGTCTGTGAGTGATATTAAAAGAAATGAAAAGAAAAAATTGAAAAATCTAGAACTTTTTTTTTTCTCGAAAAGAGTTACATAAACCCCTGGCTAGACTGATTAATGGGGAAAAAAACGATGAGGAAGAAAAACATATATTCAATAGCAGCAATGTAAAGGAAATCCTCATGCCACATCCTGGTGACACATACATAATTATATAAATAACTTTAATAAGTTTGATATACAAAAAGAGAAAATTCCAGGGAAAAGACAGCTTAATGAGCAATAAAATTTACGAAATCTCAATTATTCTATATCTTGTAAATAAACTGTGTCTGTAATGAAACATCTTCCTACAAATGAACCCCATGCGCTGGTACCTGAAGTCATGAAATTTTCCATATAATGGAAAAAGAAATAACACCAGTGTTGTGCAAGCCTTTCCAAATAAAATAGTCAAATGTTCCCCAAAATGCTTTGTGAGACTTCCTATAAACTTTACACCAAAACAATAAGGAAAATAAAAGTTAGGAAAATCGATGGTATATAGGTCTCATCAAATCTCCACTCCTCCCCAAAAAACCCACAACTTATGTATTTGACAAACAGAAGGTACCTCAACTTCAATACCCCATGAACATATTGGGTGAAATATAAGAATGGAGTCTAGTGAGACAAAAATTTTGTTGTCAAACAACTATTATAAAACAAAGGACAAAATCATGTCACTATCATAATAGAAAGTAACAATATGACCAAATTTACCATCCAATCATGATTAAAAAAAAAAATACCTCACAACCTGCAGCAAATATCATATCTAGTGGTGAAATACTAAAAACCTCCCTTTGAGATCATGCATTGGAATTAAACAGTTAATTTAACAATATTTTTAGATTCCATACAGTTAAATATTACATATATTACACATTTTTCTGAGAACAGCAATTACTACTAACCTTTTTATATATATATATATAAGAAATAGTGCAAAAGCCCTATACTACAAGGTTATATTTTTATGACTTTTTTCTATATATTGATCAGATAAAAACTGATAGAGTTTTAACCCTTATTTTTGCTGTCATTTTTTCTTCTATTAAGGTAACAGAAACCCCAAAATGTAAGATAAACTTTACTATACACTTGACATTTAATTCTAGTAGAATAAAAAGATCATTCTTTGTGACTAATTTCTTAACGATCCCTGTTTAATGTTACTAAGAGTTCAACCTAACAATTATTTTCCCTCATATCTTGTTTATATTTTTATTATTTTTCCTTTCTCTTTTCTCAATCTCCTGTCTAATTTCTTCCTGACATCTCATCTCATTCGGTACTACCTTAATGTAAAAAGTAAAATGTAGATCTTTCAAAAATTATTAGTAATATGTCATCATCCCTTGGGTTTTTAAATTTTACATCTTTAATTATACACATTGTCTCAGTCCTTTCAGGCTGCTGTAGCAAAATATCATATAGCTGGTAGCTTATAAACAACCGAAATTTATTTCTCACAGTTCTGGAGGCTGGAAAGTCCAAGATCAAGGCACCAGCAGATTCATAGTTCGTTGATGGTCATTTTCTTCTTGTAACTTCACACAGTGGAAAGGATGAGGTAGCTAGTTGGGGTCTCTGTTAATAAGGACACTGAGCACTCACAACCTAATCAATCTCTCAAAGGCCCCACCTCCTAATATCATCACATAGGGGGTTAGGTTTCAACAGTGCCTACTGGGGGGACACAAACATTCAGTCTGTATCATACATACATGGTGTATGTAACAATGTAAAATCTTCCCAAAAATGATTATACATAACCCTTTCCAGAAGTAATCGTGATTAGTTGAGAAGTGTGTGTATAAAAAGATGTAAACATACACACATATTAACATGAAGAATATGTTTACATAACCTGTACACATATCTATATGTAAATTACAATCTGATTTCTTTATTATTAGCAACACACCATGAAGATGTCTTTTGTAAATATGTAACGTCTACCTAACTGGTTTATAAACTGCATACTATTCATAGTACACACACAGTATAATTTATCAAAAAATAGCTGTTTTGACTTTTACGAATCCATACTTGAAGGCACGTGTGAGTAGCTGTGTCTGATTTAGTTGTAGAAAGCCAATACAGTGTAAAATCTAGATATATTTGTAACTTTGCTAAAGATATCATGTTTTCCAAAAACTCATTACCGTTTTATATTCCTTCAATAACCTGTCATCAAAGCACAAAAGGTATCTTGTTATTTAAATAATTTACGTCAAGTATAAAGCATGCTTAATAGATAATTGTCCATTTATATTTATTTTTTGTTTATCCTTTGATGAATGCTACTAATTCCATTTTAAAGTACTCTATCATTTCCTAACTGATTACCAAAATTATTATATATTAAGCCCATAGATAGATATGCATAAACACTCATTGCTTTCACTTATGTTCTACATATTGCATGGTACCTAATTGATCATGATAAGCATATGTTTATATAAATCATTTTACATGTAAAATACCTCTTTCCAAAGCAGAACATTATTGTATATTATAGGAAATGATAGCATATAACTCTAAGTGTAACATCAAAATAAGGAATTCAAATGCCTATCCTTTGAGAAGCTACTAAAAATGACACTAAAATATATAGGTAATATTCTAGTTATTCTTTTTTTTTTTTTTTTTTTTTTTTTTTTTTTTAAAACTATTTTATTTATTTTATTTATTTATGGCTGTGTTGGGTCTTCGTTTCTGTGCGAGGGCTTTCTCTAGTTGTGGCAAGTGGGGGCCACTCTTCATCGCGGTGCGCGGGGCCTCTCATTATTGCGGCCTCTCTTGTTGCGGAGCACAGGCTCCAGACACGCAGGCTCAGTAATTGTGGCTCACGGGCCTAGTTGCTCCGCGGCATGTGGGATCTTCCCAGAGCAGGGTTCGAACCCGTGTCCCCTGCATTAGCAGGCAGATTCTCAACCACTGCGCCACCAGGGAAGCCCTCTAGTTATTCTTAATACATAACAAATTACCACAAAACTTATCTTCTATAATATAGTCTATATTTCCTTGTCTGTTTCCCCACTAGGCTGTCTCTCAGTAATGCAACTGCAGCACATGGTTCACACCTGCACATGCTGGGAACTGAAGAAACATTTTGGGGATGAATAAAATAATTAGATGGAAAGAAATATAGCAAATGATGGCAAAGAGAAATCTACTGTTTATGAAGGTCACTGGCTAAAAAAAAATCATTGGGTATCTGCTTCTAAGAAGATGGGATAGAGATACTTTCCCTGTTTCTCCTAAGTTCAACGAAAAATTACATGTAAAACAAACATAAGAAGACTCTGAAAGGTGGAAAGATGAGAGACTAGTTAGGGACCTCAGGATTCAATAAACAACACAATGGTGTTTTTCCCTTTTTTTTTTTTTTTTTCCTCATTTTGTTTTGGTTTCACTTTACATTCCAGATCTGGAGCTGAAAAATCTGGCAACCTGGAAATGCTGAAAGGTTCAGACATAAAAAGGCACAACAAAAGCCTGCTTTTTGTAGATAAAAGGCTAGAAAATGGACAACCTAATAATATAGAAAACTTTTAGACAACAGCCACACAACTACAGCCAAATGCCATTCTCAGCCATACCAGGAAAGGCTGAATGAGGAGCTTAGACTTCCACCCTCTCCAGGCTGAAAAGGAGTCACCCAAAAATGCCCTCCAATGTTGTCAGAGATGGCTCAATAGACAGCAGGGACTTTCATCCTTGATGGATGGTAAAGAGCACTCCATCCAAAAGAGCGTTAATGTATAGCATGTGGGGAGACTTGACTTCTTCTCGCAGATAAGAATACAAGACAGAAAGTACCAAAAAAGAAAACTACAGACTAATATCCCTTGAATACAGACACAAAATCCTTATTAAAATATTAGCAAATAGAATTCTGTTATATATAAGAAGATTATACATCATGACCAAGTGGTTTTAACTCCAAGATTATCAGGCTGGTTAAATATTAGAAAATCAATCAAACTAACCAAACTAACCCAAACTAACAAGCTAAAATCACATGATCATATAAATCTATGAAGAAAAACAATTAACAAAATGCAACACGCATTCATAATTTTTAAAAACCCTCAGAAAAATATGAACAGAGGAAAACTTCTTAAACTTTAAATAGAACATCTACAAAAAACCTACAGCTAATGTTATTCTTAGCTGTATAATAGTGAAAAACTAAATGGTCTCCTCCTAAGTTCAGGAACAGGGCAAGTATGTCTGCTTTCTCTACTGTTATTTAAAACGTACTGGAGGGTAAGTCGGGGCAGTAAAGCAACAACAAAAACAAGAAAGGAAATAAAAGATCTGAAAGAAATAAAACCTTCTTCAAGTAATGACTGAGCTCCTCGAGAACATAGGATGTAAGATGAACATACAAAATCAATTATATTTCTACATACTAGCAATGAATATGTGCATACATTGTATTAAAAATACAATAAAATTTATAACTGGTGAACAAAATGAAATACTTCGGTATAAATCGTTCAAAACATGTACAGGCCTTATATGCTAAAAACTTCATGACAATGATAAAGTAGATCTAAACAAATGCAGAGACATGCAGTGCTCGTGGATGGGACGACTCAACACTGTAAGACTTCAATTCTCCCCAAATCAATATACTGGCTTCATACAAATCTTAACAAAATCAAAACAAGATTTTTTTTAGATATAGACATATATCTAAAAAGATATATATGGATATGTGTGTGTGTGTATATATATATATATAGTTCTAATATTTATATGGAAAGACAAAGGAACCAGAATAGATGAAACAATTTTGAGAATTAAAAATAAAGTTGGAGGAATGACAATATCCAATTTCAAAGTGTATTATATAGCTGTAGCAATCAAGAAAATGTGGTACTGGCAGGTGGATAGACACATAGATTAACATAACAGCGTGAGAACTGTTGGTTTGCAAACCAGTCCCCATACGCTGATGACAAGGAGAGACTGAAGAAAGAAGAAGACCACTCCAGATTGGTAGGTGGCAGGTTTAATAAGCAAAGGAACTTACTCACAAGGCTTGTCTTGGCAAGACAAGTAGATCTCCATACCTGCACCACAGAATTTTAAACGTTTATATAGAGGCCTTAACTAGGTTCAGTCAGGTGTCCAGTCCAGATGGTCTCAACAACACACTGCTCGCTCTCTCAAGGCTGCATCCTTGGGAACTGTAGGTGGAACGTACACTACAAGGATGGAGCCGTGGGAAGACTCCAATTGCCCGGGTCCAGCTCAAGAGTCAACCAGTGGTTATGCCCTTTTGAAGACTCCTCCAACAGCAACCCTAAATAGTCTCACACCAGTAGGGCCAAATGACTTCTTGATAGAGCTGCAAAGGCAATTTAATGGAAGAAAGGATAATCTTTTCAACATATCATGCTAGGGCAATTGGGTATCCCTAGGCAAAAATATGGTCTTTGATTTAAACCTCACACCTTACACAAAAATTAAGGTACAATGGATCATAGATTTAAATGCAAACTATATTTTTAAAAAACACAAGAGAAAACCTTTGCAATCAAGCAGAAGACAAAAAGCCCTTAAACTTGACACTAAAAGCATGATCCATAAAAGGAAAAACTGAGAAAATAAACTCCATAAAAATTTAACTTTTGCTATTCAACTACAGACTGGGAAAAAATATTTTCAAGCCATATATCTGAAAAAACCTACTATCTACAATATATGAAGAACTCTCAAAACTCAACAGTATAAAATAAGCCATTCAATTTTAAAATGAGAAAACGGCAAACAAATTTCACTAAAGAAGATATACAGATGGAAAATAAGTCCATGAAAAGATGTTCAACATCATAGTCAATAGAAAATACAAATTAAAAGCACAATGAGATATCATTATACAGATATCATAATGGCTAAAAAAAATAAGTGACATCACCAAATGCTGGCAAGGATATAAGCAAACTATATCACCCATCACTCTGAAACTGTAAAATGTTGCACTATTATGGAAAATAGGCAGGTTCTTAAAAAATTAAACTCACAAATATCATATGATATAGCAACTGCACTCATCCCAGAGAAATGAAGACTTTTACTCACACAGAAACCTATACAAAAATGTTTATAGCAGATTTATCAGTAATAGCCAAAGCCTGGAAACAATTAGAAGTCCTTAAAAGGATAAATGGTTAAATTAAACGTGATACATCCATACCAAGAAGTACTACTCAGCAAGAGAAAGGAATAAACTACTGATCTATGCAACAACCTGGATAAACGTCCAGAGAATTACACAGAGTGAAAAAAAAATCCCAAAGGTAACACACACTACTATTTCATTAAACAATATTCTTGAAAAAAACAACAATATTCTTGCTAATATTTTATTTATACACACACACACACAAATGAAAAACAGATTATTGGCTACCTGAAGTCAGGGGCTGAAGGGGTGGGAGGGCGGCAGGAGTTAGATGTGGGTGTGCCTATAAAGTACAATAAGATCCTTGCAGTGACTGAAATGTATTTTATCTTGACTGGATCAATGTTAATATCCTGGTTGAGATATTGTACTATAGTTTTGTAATATGTTAAAACTGGCTGGAAATGGGAAAAGGGTTCATTGGATGCCTTTGTGTTATTTCTTACACTTGCAAGTGAAAGTGAACTATCAAGACAGAAAGCTTAATTAAAAATTGTTTAGATTCTTAATATATAGATTGAGTTAAGTGGTCATGAGGCAAATCATCTACAAACTAAAACTTATTTTAAAAAAGTGTTTGTAAAGACATCACCTTCTAATAATGGCAGACTACACATTTCAGCCCAAACATTCTGCTGAAAAAAATCTAGGAAAGATGGAAAAGTATAAAAGATATTTTTGAAGATATGACAAAGTCAAAGAAGGACAGGATTTCAGGGAAAAAAGGAGTCCTGGTGATAAGAACCAAATTTGATATCCCTTCTTCCCACATGGTATCCCACCTCAAAGGAGGAGATTGAGAACCCAAGACACTAAGCAAAATTTTGTGGCTGAGAAGCTAAGCAACTGATCACTTTCCAGCAAGCAGTATTACCAGTAAAGGCAACTCAGTTTGGAGCTCAGGGCCCACTACGGAAAATAAACTTTGGGAAACATGCCAAGGGTTCATCTGATGTCACCAAGGGGCTATGCCTTAAGTGACAATATGAACCAGAAACACAACAATCCTCCCAAAATATGAGACTCAGCTTCAAAAGGACTCACTCTCTTGATGAGATGAACTATATCCTAACCTCCCGACTCCACTCTCACCACCACCTTTTAGAAGCAAAAGAATATGCTTCAAGGAGGAAAAATAAATCATCCAGAGCCTCCAATCACCTCTATGATATTTCTTACACAAATTCCTGGACGCAATCAAAATCAATTATATGTGCAAAATATTACTGGAAAGGAAAGAATTCACTTCAGGCCTGTGATCTGTTTTCTCCCCTTACGGGTGTTTTCCTGGGATAGAAAGAACTATGACTTTGTTACACCCATGCAATTTGGAGTGACACTGAAATACCACTGCACAACTATTAGAAGGGCTACAATAAAAAACAATGATCATAACAATCCCTAGCAAAGATTATAGAGCAAATGTGACTCTCATATACTGCTAGTAGGGCATAAAACAGTACAATCAAGATGTAAAACATTTTGACATTTTCTAAAATAACTGAAATATACACATATCAGATGATCCAGACATACCATTCCTTAATGTTTACACAAGAAAATAAAAATATACATCCATACAAAGATCTGTACAATAACATAAACATCATGGGAAAAAAGGGGGTTGGGGCAGAATCAGGAAAGGGAAATACAAAATTGCACAACAAAACTTGAGTGGAAGGATGGATATGAACATTACCTTGCTTTGGGTGATGGTTTCACAAATGTATGTATATAAATACATTTAATATACATATGTTTGTTTAAAATTATAAAGTTGATTTAAATTCAATTATATTCCAGTGAATCTGTTATAAAGTGTAAGATAAAACAATATATGTCTTAAAGGAGCACTTATAGCAATAAATGCAAAATGTAGTCTGAGAATTTATGATTTAATATCTCAAGATTTTGTTTAAAAAGCAATAATTTAATACCAAAAAAGTACAGAAATGAAACAATGAAGACCATTGGTTTCTAGCTGACATGTAAGGAACTTGAAAGTCATCACTCTCATTTTCTCAAAACAAGAAAAAAGCTGAACAAACTGAAAATCAACAACTCTTTCTAATCCATCAGAGAACTGATATTAACAGGGCCAAACACTGCCCCAAATATTGGAGAGACAGGCAAATACAGAGAATCACAGCTTAGTGGAGAAGTCCAGAAGCAGACACCCATCACTGGAGCCAGTACCAAGGGTATTACAATGGAAAGATTTGCACATCTTAGACCTTATTTAAGAAGCCTGTAGGGAAACTCAAAGACAACAAGGAGAAAAAAATAAGGACATCAGAGGAAATTTGAGCCTATGATACCTACAACTACAGCAAACAGTAAACACAGCCTAACTCTTAGTCAGATAAAACCTTACACTAAAGGATTTCTGACCTCAGTTTTTTTACCCAATACACATCTGGCTTTCAACAGAAAATTACAAGGCATACTTAAGGGGGGAAAAAAAAAAACTTGAAGGGACGGTATCAAAAGCATCAAAACTAGATTCAGGTATGGCAAAGATTTTAGAATTATCAGACCAGGAATTTAAAATAACCATGATTATTAAACTAAGAGCTCTAATGGAAAAACTAGAGCAGATGAGTAATGTAGGCAGAGAGAGAGGAACTCTAAAGAATCAAAAGGAAATGGAACAATAAAATGAAGATCAGTGAGAGATTATTTTTAAAATAGCAGGGAGAAAATCAACCAATCTAAAAATGTCTGTTTTCATAAAAATTAAAAAATAATTAATAAACCCCCAGCCAGATTGATAAAATTAAAAAATAAAGATATAATGAATATCAGCATTATAAAGGAAATCCTCACACCATATCCTGGAGACACATACATAATTGTATAAGAAAATTTATGCTAATAAGTGATATTACACAAAATGAGAATGTTCCAAGAAAACACTGTTTAACAAATCAAGAAAACTTAAGAAATCTCAATTATCCTGTACCTCATAAATAAGCTACGCCTGTACTGAAAAATAATTCTTACAAATGAATTCCAAGCCCTGGTGCCTGAAGTCACGCACCTCATATATAATAAGAAAGAAATAACACCAATCTTGCACAAGCTCCTTCACATAATAGAAACAGTACAAACACTTCCCACAATGTTTCATGTGAACCTTAATAAACTTCACACCATGATGATAAGGACACTGTAAGAAAGTAAAACCAAAGACTTACATTCCTCAGGAAACCATACCGCCCACCGTCAGGAAAATCAAACAACAACAACAACAAAAACATTCATTTGACAAACAGAACCCCCAAATACTTTAACTATATAAGCCCATGAACAAATTGGGTAGAATTCAAGCATGAATTATTGTTGAGTTAACATTTTGGAAAGAAACAACGTTAACAAATCAAAGGACAGAATTATGTCACTGTCACCATAGATATAGAGAAACCATATAACAAAATTTATCATCCAATTATGTTTTAAAAAAACTCTGAAAACTGCAGCAAATATCATAATTAGTGGTGAAATACTGACAACCTTCCCCCAAGATCATAAAAGAAATAAGAATGCCTAGTATCACCAGTCGTATTCAACATTTTAGGGAGGTCAAAGCCTAAAAGGCTTTCCTCCCTAAAAGGGAGGAAAAAATGCAAGAAAAAGAGAAAATGCAAAAAGATTGGAAAGAAAGAAAAGAAACCACTTTTATTCACAGATTGCACAATCATGTTTCCAGGCTATGGAAAAGCAATCTATAGGTAATATGTTAGAACTGATAAGTGAATTTAGCAAGACTGCCATATCCCATAGAGTTATATCTAAACGCATTTTTCTGAGAATAGCAGTTCTTACTAAACTTTGTTATACTCCTCATAAGAAATGGCCCCAAAACCCTACAAGACAAGGTCATATTTTTGAGGGTTTTTTCTATATACTTATCAGATAAAATTCAAGAATCATTATAGCTCTGAATATTGTTGTCATTTTTTCTGATATCATGGTAACAGAGGTCCCCAATTATAGGATAAACCTCACAAAATACCTATAGTTAATCCTTGTGAAGCAATTTAAAGAGTATTCATTGTGCCAATTTTACTTACGACCCCAAGGTTAATGACCTCACCAACTGATTAGAGTTATTTCTAAACTTTTTACTACTAAATTATATTATTTTCTTTACATAAATTCTTTATATATTTTCTTATTTCTTTTCTAACTCTGTCCTATTTCTGGCTTTAAACATAACCTCTTACATGTTCTGTATTACCTTACAAAAGAAAAAGGTGGATCTTTCAAAAAATCATTATTGATATGACTTCATGTGACTATTTCTTTGATTTTATTTTACTAAATAACAGTTTGGCACATGCTCAGTGTAAAATTTCATCCAAAATAGAAATGCATGTCCATTCACAGAAGTAAGCATGATTAGCAGTCCTGTGTATAATATATGAACAGATACATACATTAATATTTAGATAAGCAATACATTCATATACTTGTGCACACAAATGAAATAAAGTACAATTTGTTTTCTTTTTTATTAGTAATATCTTCGATGTATCTCCTGCAATTTTATAATTTTATAAGATGTACCTGATTGGGTAAAAAAATTACATAGTATTCACCATTTTAACACAGTATGTTACTTTAAAAATAGTTTTGTTCTGCCTTTTTGAATCCATACTTTAATGCACACGTTTAACAAGCTCTGTCAGATACAGTTGTAGAAAGTCAATTACTATATGAAAGGGTAGACAAATTTAAAACTTTGCTAAAAAATACCAAATTAATTTCAAAAACTCATGACCATTTTATACTCCTTCCATTATCAGGTACCAATATAAAAAAGGATATCTTGTTATTTATTTAACTTCCACTAAGTATTGAACATATCTAATATATTAATTGCCAGTTTAAACTTATTTTTGTGTATATCCTTGATGCATTTTACTAACTACATTTGTAATTGTAAAGAGACTGTCATTTCATAATTGCTTGAATACCAAAATCATTATATAATAGGCCTAAATATACTCATAAATTGTTACTTTCATTTATGTTCTATACATTTCCTGTTAGTGAATTGATTCTGATATGTACTACATATAAATCACTTCACCTATAAAATGTTTTTTCAAAGAATTATATATTATACAATTATAGTATATATAAAATATTTTGCTATAGGTAATACAAATGTTGCTTCATTATTTTGTATTAAGAGTTTTAATTTGTTCTTGTACGTTATCTTGTGCATGTCAACATTACTGACACATCAGTAATTATTACAACCATTTTGATATTTTGCTTGTGAATGTGCCTTAATTATTTTAATTTGTATAAAATCTGCACCAACATGTTTATATATCTTAATTGAAATAATTAGGCTTTTTGGCTTTTTTCTTTTTAATGTTAGTTATTTTTTGTTTTTGCTTTGTTTTGTTGCTCTCATCCACCTAATGAGTTATCTTTTTATTTACTTATATGGAAAAATTTGGATTGACAAAATAGTTATTGAAATTTTAAATAATATTAGTAAACTATATATTTGATATTTATATTAAGTATAAGGAATATCAGTGAACAAATGTATATCAAACAAAAACTTCCAAAAAATAAAGACATTAATACACATGTAGGCACAATTATTTAAATGATAGTCACTTTTTCAACAGAACCCATGGAGAACCAGAGAAAATGCACCATAATCTTTCCAATGTTGCAAGAAGAAACTTTCAAGCCAGAATTCAACATCCAACAAAATTCTCCTTTCAAACTGAGACACAGCCACATAAACAAACTTGAGACAATTTGTTACTGTGTAACCTGTAATATAAATAAAGCTACAGGAAGTTCTTCAGGTGGAGGGCAAATGACACGATAGAAACTGAGAACTACAGAAAGGAATGAAGAGGTCTTGGGGAAACTATTTGCAGAAATATTAAAGACTACTTTTTTCTATTATTTCATTAAAAGATAAATGACTCTTGAAACAAAATGGTAAGTAGAATTATAAATGGCAAAGATCATGTGCAAGATTTATCAAACTGTTTAAGATTTGTTCATTTAATTTAATGTGTTAACCCCTTAACCAAAATTATAAGGCAAGTATATATTATAATTAACAAATAACATTTTAATAAAATACTTAAAATATATGACAAAAAGAGAACAAAGGAAAGGGGGAATAAATGGATTGTAGTATTGTGAAGTTACATTTGCACAGAGTGGTACAATCCTCAGTAGAAGGAGACGAAGGTAAGGAAAGGATTCACATGCCAGTTCCTAAAGCAATGACTGAACATAATATAAAGTAGCATAAGTAACATTCTGGTAACTACTGCTGAATAACAAATTACCAATAACATATCACCTATAATATACTGATATTTACTTGTTTGTTGTTTACTAATCTATAGCTCAAGAATGTACCTCCACCACATAATCCATACCTGGCACATGTTGGGAACTTGGGAAACATTTAGGCAATCAATGAAAAAATTTAATTGGAGTCCATCAAACAAACAATGATAGAAAAGCTACACCGCTTGGGTAGATTGTTGACATAAAATTTATTTTATCTTATTGATATAAAGATTGTATTAATTGGCTAGAGGAGGAAAAATAACTGAAAACAAGAACATATTTCAAAAAATATTTTTTCTCAGCGAAGATGGTTGGGCGGCAGTGGCCTGTTTGCATTAACGGAAGCAGACAGATTCATAATACCAAGAAAGCTGGAAGATATTAAACATCTTGTTCAAAGGCACCACAAACCCAAGGAAACAAGCATTTGAAGAAACTGGATCTCAGAAGAGAAGCCCAGAGAGTGAGAGCCATATTTGGTACCCCTTTTTTCTCCAGGCTTTTTTACTAATTCACAGGAGGTAACTAAGGTGCTAAGTAGGAAGCTTTAGCTGAGAAGTTAAGCAGCTGAGCAGGGCTTCCAGCAGCCTCACCAGTCCAGCGAACACATTGGGTTCATGGCCCACCCTGGCAGAGATGATCTGGAAAATAATCCAAGGATTGACTTAGCATCCCTGATGGGCTATATTTTAGTGTCAATATGAACCAGAAATAGAAAATTCCTCAGAAAACATGACATACAGCTTCAAAAAGACTGAAATACTGATTGAGATGAGAACTATCCCACTCTGCCTTTCAAAATAAAAAGAAAATGCTCCCAAGACAAAAATAAAATTATGTAGTCTCCAATTATCTCTATAGTATATCACAGAAAATTCGGCAGGCAAAAAGAACCCACAAAAACAAAAACAAAAACTACATGCAAAATAAAATGGGGGGAAAGGGTTAGGTATAGGCCTATGATCCATTTTCTCCATTTACTGGGGACGCCTGGGACAGAAAGCTAAGATTTGGTAACATGCAATTTAGAGTGATAGTCAGATACTACTGCATGCTGATTAGAAAGACTACAATTAAATATACTAATCATAACAAGTTCTGTCAAAGATGTAGAACAACTGCAACTCATACTGCTAGTAGGATGTAAAATAGTACAATCACACTGCAAGACACTCTGACGTGTTCTAGAAAAAATTAAATATACACCTCTCATGTGTTCCAGCCATCCTTTTCTTTGATGTTTTTTTCCAACCAACTAACAAAGAAACAAAAAGAAAAGTATATGTTCACACAAAGACTTGTGCAAGAATGTTCATAACAAATTAATGGGGGAACAGCTTGAGTAGGAACAGGAAGGGGAAATTAAATGGTGAACAAGGAAGTTTGGTGAGAGGGGATGGATATTTACATTATCTTCACTGTGGTGATGGTTTCAGATAGATATTTCAAAACTTACATTGTTTATTTTAAAGTTGTGCATTTTATTTTAAATCTATTATACCTCAATGAAGCCATTAAAAATTGTGTGGATGCATCAAAACACGTGCCTAAAGGAAAATTTCTACCATTAATGCAAAAGAGGAGATCCTGAAAATTTAAGATTTGATAATATACTTCAAAAAATTGGAAAATAAAGTAAGAATATAAATCAAAACCAGAAACGTTACAAAATTAAAGTTATGATCAATAATCAAACTGAAAACAATGGTCAATAATACTAAAGAGGTTTTTTTTTTAATGGTGAAAACAATTGATGAACCCTGGCAAAACTGATCAAAAAGATGAAGGAGGAAGAGAGGGAGGGAAGGGGGAGGGAGAGGAAAAAGAGGAAGAGGCGAAGAACAACTGGAGGAGCAAGAGGGGAGGAATGGGCGGGGAGGAGGAGGAAAAGGAGAAAGAGGAAGAGAGGAGGATCACAAGGAAGATAATGACCTCCACAACGATGACAAGAAAACACATATTTGCAGGGAACTCTACTCAGTACTCTGTAATGACCTACATGGGAAAAGAATCTAAAAAAGAATGGATACATGTTTATGTATAGCTGATTCACTTTGCTGTACAGCAGAAACTAACACTGTAAATCAACTATACTCCAATAAAAATTAATTTAAAAAAAAGAAGACACACATTATCAACAACAAGAATGTAGAGGGGATTATCACTATGGATTGTGGCAACACATACATTCTATTATAATCAAATTCATGCCAATATATTTGAAATTACATGAAATGGTGAAATTACAAAAAAGAAAACACCACTCACAAAAGGGTAAACTGGGAAATCTCAATAATTTTATACTTATTACATAAAATGCACCTGGATTGAGAAGTTTCCTACAAATGAATTCCACGCCCTGGTGCCTGAATTCCTGATCTTTTCCATGTATTTGAGAAAGATAACAGCGATCTTGCACAACCTCTTCCACAGAGTACTAACAGTCAGAACACTCCCAAAATGTCTTATGAGACTCTTTAACCAAACTGATAAGGACCTTATACATTAAAAATATCAAGTCTTTATGCTTCATGACAAAAGGCAATAAATAAATAAAATGTAAAACTTATGTCTTACAAGCAGAATCCAAAGATATTTCAACTATAATAGCCCATGAATAAATGGAGTTTCATCCAAGAACGGATTCTTCTCATTTTGAAATCAAACTACTGTGGCAAACAAAGGAATAAAATCATGTCACTAACACAACAGATACAGAGAGACCATTTGATGTAATTTACCACTCATTTATGATTGAAAAGAAATATTCAGGAAGTTGCAGCAAATACT
The DNA here is from genome assembly GCF_009873245.2 of Balaenoptera musculus. NCBI lineage: Eukaryota > Metazoa > Chordata > Mammalia > Artiodactyla > Balaenopteridae > Balaenoptera > Balaenoptera musculus. The sequence goes on from NC_045806.1 coordinate 23,159,600, forward strand.
ATACCTACTAGCAAAATATTGAAAACCTCTCCCTGAAATGAGGAATGAGAAAGTATGCCTACTTAGCAACAGTTCTATTGAATATTTTAGGGAGGTCCTAGCCAGTGCAACAATGCAAGAAAAAGAGGCATAAATATTGGAAAGGATGAAATTAATTTACCTTTATTCACAAATTGCATGCTTCTGTTTCCAGACTAATTACCACAAAATTTATCTTCCATAATATACTTTAACCTGTAGACTGCTATTGTTAAAAGCAATCTATAGGTAACGTAGTACAAATAATGAGTGAATTTATCAAGATTGATGGAAACCATACAGTTAAACATACACCCATTTTTCTGAGAAAGCAATCTTTAGTAAATCTTCTATACACATTTTAAGAAATGGCACAAAACCCTACAGGACAAGGTTACATTTTTTAAAGGTTTTTTTCAACATAATTATCAGATAATCTTTGAGAGTTATTATAACCTCAATTATTGTTGTCATTTTTTTCTGATATCATGGTAATAGACACCCCAGAATATAAAATAAAACTGATGACATATGACATTTAACTCAAGAGAAAAATGAAATGAGCATTCTTTGTGACAAGTTTACATATGGCTCCTATTCATTCATCTCATTTACAAATTAGAGATCAGCTTTTTTATTAGAGATCAGCTTTTTTTTTTAAGTGGATCACAATTACTCTTTCCACAAAACTTGTTTATATTTTTCTTATTGTATATCTTCTTTCAAACGCTTTTCTATTTCTGTCTTTAGCATAACTTCTAATCTTTCCTGTACTACTTTAAAAAGGAAAATATTTTAAACTAATCATTAATGATATGAATTCATATATTTCTTTGATTTCCTTTTACTAATTATAAGTTTGGTATGTACTGAGTGTAAAATTTACAAAAATGTACACGTATATCTCTTCACAGAAGTAACCATGATTAACAACGAAATGTGTATATGAACAAATATACAAATAAATAAACACTTATAAATGAAATATACTTATATGCATGTACACACATGTGAAATAAATTACAATTTACTTTATCTTTTATTAGGAATACGACTTGGACATTTCTTCAAGTTACAAGAACTGTTTAGTTGTTAATCTATATAACAGTCATAGAAAGAACGCAATATAATTTACTTAAAAATAGATTTCTTATTTTTAAAGCATACTTTTATATACACTTGTGAGTAGTTTTGTTGACTATAGTACTAGAAGGAAAATTACTGCTTAGAAAGGGTAGGAAAATTTTCAAATTTCCTTTAAAATGCCAACTTAATTTTCAAAAACCCAGTATCATTTTTTCCTCCCTCAATAATTTGGTATCAAGATAAAAAAGAATATCCTATTATTTATTTAAAATGCAGTAACTATTGGGGATACTCAATATAGTAATTAGCCACTTATATTTACTTTGTTTTTATTGTGAGTGACTGAATGTACAAACTGACAATGACCAGACCATATATAAAAATAGAACTCTCACCCACAGCTCTGCAGCAACCAGCCCATGAAACCAAACCACAGATTCTGCAGCAACTGGCCCAAAACAGTGAGGACCTAATCAATAACGGCCAACTTCCCTAATTTCTGCCCCTACTCCTAACTTAGGATGAAGAGGAAACCAAGTTATGATTCCCTAAGCAAACAAATACAGTGTCCCACTTCTAGCTAGCCTGTCTCTAACCTTCCTCAGGCCAACAACCTCCAATCAGGGCACACCTGAAGCCTTCCCTTTTCTACACCATAAAGCTTTCCCACTCTCCTGCCTGCCTTTGTGTCTCTGCCAAATACAAATAACACTGTCTGACTCCCTTGCTATACAGTAAGCTCTTAAAAAAGAGTGTTTTCTTCCTCGCATTTTGACAGTCTCCATTTATTTCCAGACTTGCTTGATTTTACTATTCCATTTGTTAAAAAAAAGAGTCAATCATTTCATAAATATTTGAAAAATCAAATTATATATTAACCATATATATATATACATATATCCTTGTTGCTTTCATATATATATATATATTGTCTGTTAGGAATTTATTTCAACGTGTACCATATTTACATAAATCATTTCAGATATAGACTGTGTCTGCCAAATTGAATGTTATTGCATAGTACATAATTATACAAATATAAAATATTTTGCTTTAAGTAGTATGAAACACTTCATTATTATTTATCAAGAGTTTTATTTGTCCTCATACAATTTCTCATGCATGTCAATATTAGCATTAAATTAACAAACCATTTTGATATTTCACATGAAAATTTGTATAACATTTTAATTTGTATACAATATGTGCAGACATTTGTATATATAAATAAGAAGTAAAAATTGGATATTTTGGCTGTTGTAAAATATTTCTTCACATGAGTTTTTTTTTAGCTTTTTTGTTGCTATTGTTAATCCAATAAACTACTTACACAAATGGAAAAATTTGGATTGATAAAATAGCTATTAAAACGCTTAAATATTTTATCATTAAACTACATATTGGACATCTATGTGAAATATACAGATATTAGTGACGTGTATGAATGTATACCAGAAAAACACTTCTGAAAAATAAGGCACCAATAATGATGATTTAAATGATGGCTGCATTCTCAAAAGACTCCTTGGAGAAGCGGCAATAATGGAGCAGCATCTTTCCAATGGTGAAAGAAAAATTAAACTATCAACACAAAATTCTTTATCCACCAAAGTTATCCTTCCAAGCTAAGAGTGAAATAAGCTGCAGGCACATAAACAAATGTGAGACAATTTGTCCCTGTCCAAAAATAATACATATCCTATAGGAAGTTCTTCAGGCTCAATGGAAAAAATACCTAATAGAATCTACAAAAAGGAGAGAAGAGCACTGGATAGGGAAAATATGTGGCTAAATATAAAAGTTTTTTTTTCTATTATTTCTGCTTAAAGAGCTGATTCCTTGAAGTAAAAATGAAATAGTACTTTGGATGTAAAATACATAATTTGCAAAATTAATCTAACTGTAAACTTAAGCTTTGTGCATTTACCTGAATATACAATATATTTAATTTAAGAAAATTAAAGGGCAAAAATAAATTATATACAATCAATTTAAGTTTTTAAATAAGAATATTTAAATAAAATATTTGACAAAAGAGCCAAAAGTAAAGGGAAAATAAATGGATTCATACTGTTTTGAGGCTACACATACATAAACTGGTACTATTTTAACTCTAAATAGACCAAGATAATTTAAAGATCCACGTGACAATCCTTTGAGTAACCAGTAAATATAATACATATAGGTATTCTGGCTATTACTACAGCATAAAAGATTACTACAGATTTTATCTTTCATAATATACTCCATATTTACTTGTCTGTTTTCCTTTAGGCTACATTTCAATAATGTACCTTCATATGCATACCTGGCACATGTAAGAAACTAAAGAAATATTTTGGCAAAAGACTGGATAATTGACTCTAGGAGGAAAAATAATTAAAGCTAAAACATATTTCAAAAAATAGCATGTGCAGAGCGTCTTCTTCCAGTAATGGTAGACTAGCCATTTCTGCCCAACCATCCCGCTGAGATAAACTAGGAAAGCTGGTAGATATTAAACATTCTGTTCAAAGGTAACAAAAACCCAAAGAAGCAAGCATTTGAAGAAACTGAATCTCAGAAGAGAAACCCACGAAATGAGACACAAATTTGGTACCCCTTTCCCCCATAAACCTTTTGCTGATCCAAAGGAGGTGACTAAGAACATAGGATGCTAAGAAAAAAGTTGCAGCTAATAAGCTAAGCAGCTGATCAGGGCTTCCAGTCCTCTCACCAACTCAGGGGACACAGACTGGGTTCAAGGCCCACCCTGGCAGAGAGAATCTGGAAAACAACCTAGGGGTGAATTTAACATCCTTAAGTGTCTGTGCTCTAAATGTCAATATAAACCTGAAACAGAAAACTACTCATAAAACCTGAGACCAAACTTCAAAAAACTCAACCACTGATTGTAATGAGATGAATGTATTTTCTAAAGTATCTTAAAGAAACACATATCATGTGACTCAACCATTCCATTCCTTGATGTTCATCCAAGAAAAAAATGAACATGTATATGCACGCAAAGAACTGTATGAAAACGTTCATAGCATGAAAAACAGAGAAGGGCTTGGCTGGATCAGAAGGGGGAAAAATTCGAAGACGCACATGGAAACCCGGGAGGGGGATGAATATGCTTATCATCTTAACTGTGGTGATGATTTCACAAATATATAGATATCTCAAAAGTTACATTATTTCAATGTTGTATAGTTCATTTTAAGTCAATTACACCTAAGAAAAGCTGTTAAAAATGTGTGGGATCCACCAAAATGTCTCTAAAGAAACATTCTAGCATTAAAAGCAAAAGAAGAAACCTTGAAAATTGAAGATGTAATAATCCACCTCACCTCACCTCAAAAATTGAGAACCAAAAAGCTGATTTAAACCAAAAGAATAGATAGTAGATATAAAAGAAAATTAGAATTAGCTAATGCAATTCAGAAAAATACAAAGATTGACAAATCCAAAAATTATTTTGGCAGGGAAAATGTTTAAAGATTGTAATTCCTGGCAAGACTGATCACACACAAACAAAGGGACACATACATTATCAACACATATAGAATATAGAATGGATCATCACTATAGACGCTTGAGACCCTTACATAATATTTGAAGTTATCTGACATGACAAAATTCCAGAAAAACACACCTTAACAAGAAATTTTCAAAATCCTATATGTTTTAATTTAATTGTATCCATAATAAAAACCTTCCTACAAATAATTTCTATGGTCTGATGCCTGATTGTGTGAACTTTTCCATAAAATTCAGAAATAAATAATACCAATATTGCCCATCCCCTCACATGGAATAGAAGTGGTAAAAACACTAATCAAAATACTTAATGAGATCCTTATAAATTTTACAATAAACTGATAATGACAATATAGGAAAGGAAGATCAATGGTTGATATGCATCATGACAACATAAAGAAAAAAATCTTTATGAATCCAAACACACTTCAATTATAATATCCCATGAACAAATTAACTTTAATCCAAAGCTGAATTCTTAAGTGGCTTAACATTTTAACATCAAATCTCCTTAACAAAAGACAAATAACCATGTCACTTTCACAACAGACACAGAGAAACCATCAGGCAAATTTACCATCCAGTTACGAGTTTTAGAAAAACTCAGAAAACTATAGCAAATATCATAATTAGTGATATAACATTGAAAAACACAACCTGAGATCTGGATGGAGGCAGGTTTGCCTGTTATTACCAGTTCTTTCCAACATTTTATGGAGGTCATGGGCCAATAATGCAGACAAAAGTTAAAAATGCATAAATAATTGGAAAGAAAGAAATGAACACGTCATTATTCACCAATTGGATATTTGTTTCTAGAATATCTCAAAATAATCTATATGTAATAAACTAGAATTAATAACTGCATCTAGCAATATTGCTGGATTCCATACAGTTCAATCTAAACACATTTTTCTAAGAACAGCAATTCTCACTAAACATTTCATACACATCATAAGAAATGGCATGGGGCTTCCCTGGCGGCTCAGTGGTTAGGAATCCGCCTGCCAATGCAGGGGACACGGGTTCGTACAGTGGTCCGGGAAGATCCCACATGCCGTGGAGTGGCTAGGCCCGTGTGCCACAGCTGCTGAGCCTGCATTCTGGAGCCCATGAGCCACAACTACTGAGCCCATGTGCCACAACTACTGAGCCCATGTGCCACAACTACTGAAGTCCGCGCGCCTAGAGCCTGTGCTCCACAACAAGAGAAGCCACTGCAATGAGAAGCCCGCACACCGCAGCGAAGAGTAGCCCCAGCTCGCTGCAACTAGAGAAAGCCCATGCGCAGCAGCAAAGACCCAACGCAGCCATGAATAAATAAATTAATTAAATAATTAATAATTAAAAAAAAGAAATGGCATGAAAACTCTATACAACAAGATTATAGTTTTAAGTCTTTTTCTGTATACTGATCAGATAAAAATTGAGAGGATTTTGACCCTGATTACTGTTGTCACTTTTTCTGATATCATGGAAAGAGAAGCCCCTGAATATTAAGTAAACTCTACATTACACCTGACATTTAATCCTAGTAGAACAGTAAAAAAAAGCATTCTTTCTGACACTTTTACTCATAGCCCCCAGTATAATGATTTCACTGACTAATTAGAGGTCAGTTTCTTATAAATGGTTCACATCTAAATTAAATTTTTCTCCATGTAAGTTTTCTATATTTTTTCATATTATTTCTTTCCCATCTACCTCTGTTATAATTCTGGCTTTAAGCATAACTTCTCACTGTACTATACTACTTATAAAAATAAAGTAGATGGTTAAAAAGAATCATCAGTAATATGCTCCATGTGACAATTTATTTTATTTTATTGATTACGAGTAAAATGTGCACTCAGTGTAAAATTTCAAAAAAACACAGATACATATCCTTTCACAGAAGTAACCATGATTAGCAATGAAGAGTGTAACTGAACAAACGTACATATAAATATGCATCTATATAAATAATACATTTATATACTTATAAACACATGTGAAATAAATTTGCTTGCTTTTTTATTAAAATTATGTTCTGGAGATATCTTGTGCAATTATATAAGATCTATCTGATTGGCTGTAAAACCTGCAATGCATTTACAGTATGAATACATTATAGTCTATTAAAAATAGCTGTTTTGCCTTTCTGTAGCCATATTTTTACACACATCTTTGACAAATTCTGTCAGATACACTCATAGAAAGCCAATCATGGTGGAAAAGGGTAGGCAAATTTAAAATATTGGTAAAAAATAGCAAATTAATTTCCAAAAACTCAGAACCGTTCTATACTCCCTCCAAATTCAGGTTATCAATATATTAAAAAGTTTATATCTTACTTAATTTCCACTAGCTATTAAGCATATTATATACTAATTACCATTAGTATTTATTCTTGTATATATCACATATGAATTCTACTAATACAATTTGTTAAAGAGTATATCATTTCATAATTATTTGAATATCAAAATCATTACATATGAAGTATGTATATATATTTGTATATACATGCATAAACTCTTTATTTCTTTCACTCACATTCTATATACTCCCTGTTACTGAATAGGTTCTGATATATACCCTATTTATATAAATCATTTCACTAATAGAATATTTTCCAAAGTAGAATTTTTTGTATATTATATAAGTACAGTAGGTATAAATATTTTGCTCTAGGTAACACAAGTGTCCCTTCATTTTTTTAAATCAAGAGTCTTGCGGTTTCTCATTCAGTTCAATGCTGGAACAATTATAACAAGCCATTTTGATATTCTGCTTATCAATGTGCTTAAATCGTTTTAATTTATGTATAGTCTATGCAAATTTTTTATGTATTTTAGTAAGAAAAAATAAATGCTTTGACTTCAGCTATTTTTTATGTGAGCTTGTTTTTACTTTTGCTATATTTTGTTGCTACTGTCAATCCAATAAATTATACTTTTATTTACACAAATGGAAAATTTAGAATTGGCTAAATAGCTATTTAAATTTTAAAATACTTCAGTAGTAAACTACTTTTAGACATTTAAATGAAATATAAATAATATTAGTGAAGTGTACAAAAATCAAAACTTCTGAAAAATAAAGATACGTTACCTCCCCAGAAACGACAATTTAAAAGATGGCTGCCTTCTCAACAGAATCCATAGAGAACCGAGATACAGGAGCAGAATCTTTCTGATAACCCAAAGAAAATATAAAACTGTCAGTAGAATTCTATATCCAGCAAAATTATCTTTCCAAACTGACAGTGAATTAAGACATATCCACATAAACAAACCTGAGTCAATTTGCCAGTGGTCAACCTGCAATTTACGTTACTACCCGAACTTCTACAGGAAATGAAAGCAAATGGTTGATGGAAACCGAGAACCACAGAAATGCTTGAAAAGCACTGGATGGAGGACCAATACTGCGCCCTCTGCTGGTGGCAGCTGGTAATGTCAGTTGGCTGGAATTTCAGCTTAGGAATTTATGTAGCATCATAGCTGCTGCATTGTATTGGTTACAAAGATTCACTAAGCTTGGCCCAGAATCCTGGGAGCAGCCATAAAACCCGTCTATTGAAGGAAAGGATGTTAAAGAATGTGTGACATGTTTTTAAACTGCCAAAGATAAAATTTCAAGAGAGGAATTTAAATTGAATAATAAAAAATATTCAATAAAACAAAAGGAGGCACAAAAGGAGGAACAGAAAAATAAAGAGACGGGAAAAATAGAAAACAAATGGCAAGATCACCAACTTTAAAACAAACTATATTAGTAATAATATTAAATTTAAGCAGACCTAATCATCCCAATTAGAGTGGAGAGTTTTTCAGACTAGAAAAAAGCCAAGTCCTATTTACTATATGCTGTTAACATGTGAAGTAATTTGAATTCAAGAGACAGGTTGAAAGTAATAGTATACAAAATAATATACCATGTAAAATTAAGCATAAGAAAGCTTGACTGGGTATATTAATGCCAAAGTAGACTCCAAGAAACAGTATAACTGGAGATATATAGGGACATTTCATTATGATTAATGAATCCATTTATCAGGAAGACAATAATCCTAATGTTTAGGAGCCTAATTACAAAACTTCAAAGTACATGAAACGAGATCTGAGTTTTTTGTAATTATCAGTTTGCCACTAAAATTCTTAATTTTGTCTCCTATTTATTTGAACATAGGCATTTTTAATGCATATCTGATAGGTCTTTTATCTGGTTAACTTGTGATTCTACTTCTGTTATCTGCTGTTTCAACTGGGTTTTGGTCACGTGTTCTTTTTTCCTACTTATCCTGGCCATTTCTAATTGTATGCCAAAAACTATACATGAAAATTGTAGAGATAATTCAGATTTAATTTCACTCTGGCTTTGCTACTACCAGCACTATCACTTCCAGACCTATTTATTCCAAACAGAGATTCAAATGATTCAAAGTTGAGCCTGGTAAGAGTTGGTCATTTTCGGCTTTACTGTTGCTCCCAAACTATAGCCCTCAGTGTCCCATCCAAACCCAGCAGAATTTACAGCCTCTTATCCTGCTGTCCACCACACATAGACAATGATTAGCAAATCCCCAAATCTGGTTTTCCCTGTGACCTGGTGAGTTTATTGGAAGTTCTGTTCATTGTTCTACCTCTAAGTAAGCTATCCGAATCTGTATATTCCTCAAGGGGAAAGACAACTGCAAATATTCAACTGAATTCTATGGATCTTCACATTGTAATTTTTCTGGCAGACCACTGCCTTTGTTCTTCAATCCCTCTCTCCCTCTCTCCCTCCCTCTTTCTCTCTCCATCTATCTATCTTCCAGCATTTCAAGTTGCATGGGTAGTCTGATTTACCTAGTCTGCCTTGATCAGACGAGCATCTCCAATATATAAATGAGTACATATTACAGGTCTTAGTATGCTACTGACTTTGTTTTTGGCTCAATATTATATTTGTGAGATTCATCCATGTTGATGTACGTAATTTATAGTTCACTTATTTTCAAATGATGGGCACTAAGTTTGTTTTTATCATATAGATAGATAAATGATAGGCAGACTTACTTGGACAGAGATTGTAATTTGTTTGATGAAAGTTTTTTGAAATCCTTAATACCTATTTTAAGACTTAATATGTGATCAGGTGTCATTAATTTATGCTAATATAAGAACATGTATTGAATACATACTTATATCTTAGCCCTTATCTTCTCTAAGATATCTCCTTATTTTCTTGACTGTTTCCACATTAAGCAGTAACCCAATAATGTACCTCCAACAGATGGACCACACTTGGCACATGTTGGGGACTGTGGAAATATTTATTGATTCAATCAAATTTTAAATCTAGGGAATTTAAGCAAATGATGACGAAAAGGATTGAATACTCAAGAAGAACATTTGCCTTGAAATAATTTGCTTATCTTCTTAATATTACTTGGATTAATCAGCTACAAGAAACAAAACTGTTACAAACTAATACGTATTTCAAAAAAATTCTATTTGGAGAGATGTCTGCTTCCAGTAATGGGAGACCATTTCAGCCCAACCATCCTACTGAGAAAACCTAGGAAATCTGGAAGATATTAAAGATATTATTTAAAGGCACCAAAGACCCAAGGAAGAGACAGGATCTCAGAGAGAGGAGAAGCCCAAGTGGTGAGACTCAAATTTGGTACCACTTTTCCCCCTTAGGTCCTTTACTAATTCAAAAGGGATGACTGAGGACCCAAAATGTTAAGCAGAAAGTTGTAGCTGAGAAGCTATGTGGTTGATCAGGGCTTCCAGCCCAGGGGACACAAATTGGACCTGACTACACACCACCGAGGAGAGGTTCTGGAAAACAATCCAACATATCATTTGACATGTCTGAGAGGATATGCCCTAAATGTAAATATGAACCAGAAATACAAAACTCTTCACAAAACCTGAGACCCAGCCTTAAAAGGACACAATCCCTCACTGTTATGAGATGAATTACTCCCACGCTAATTGCCCCTCATAAGCAAAATAAAATGCTCCATGGCCTCCAATTATCTCCATAGTGTTTCATACAGAAAACCTAGTTTGCAGTCAAAAATAAATATACATACAAAAATGAATGGAAAGGAAAGGATTAGCATCAGGCCTATATTACATTTTCTCCACTTACTGTGGATGCCAGGACAGAAAGATCAATGACTTGGTTATACCCACACAATTTAGAGTGACTGTGATATATCACTGTATACCTATTAGGGCTACAATTTAAAATACTGATGATTCCCAGTGCTGACAACGATGTAGAGCTACTGTGACTTTCATACACTACTAACAGAATATAAAATGATTCAGTTATTTGGAAAACCTCATAGACTTATTTATGATGTGATCCATCCCTTCCACTTCTGGGTGTTTATTCCAGAGAAATTAAAGCTTATGTCCACACACATGTTTGTATAAGAATGTTCAGTGCCTGGACAAGGGACCATGGAGAAAGTCAGGAGGGGTGATTACACAACTCCACATGGAAATTTTGGCAAGTGACAGATATGTTCATTATCTTGTTTTGTGAATATATACATATATGCAAATCATAACATGCTGCATATTTTAAAATTATACAATTTATAGTTATACCTCAACTATCTTTTCAAATGCGTAGGATGCACCAAAACATGCATCTAAAGAAAATTTCCCATGTTAAATGCAAAAGAGAAAATGCTGGAAAATTCAGGATCTGATTATGCCTCAAAAAACTTCAGAAAAAAATGGTAATGTAAAGTGGAGAAAATAAAACTAACAATAAAATTAAAATCAAAATTTAATGAATTTTTAAAAATACAAGAGAATATCAACAAAACCAAAAGAGTTCTTTTTTGAAAGGGTTAATAAAATTGATAAACATCTAGCAAGGCTGATATAGAAAAAAGAGAAGGCATGCATAATCCATATTAGGAATATAAAGGGGGTCACCCCTACAGATTCTTGAGACATAGACATAAAATTATAAGAAGTTGTATCCAATACATTTAACATGAGATGAAATGACAAAATTCCGAGAAAAACACAGGTAAAAAAAGAAAACTTAGGAAACAGTGAAAAACTTCCAAAAAGGTTTAATTTGACCCGTGTGAAATTTATATCAAACCAACAAGAATTTTAAAGGAAAGGAAAATCAAAGGTCTCTTTCATGACCAAAAAAAAGGGGGGTGGGGGGGTGGGTGTGTGTGGAACGCTTAACAAACTTAATCCAAGATACAGCACCTGTAATATATATAAACAAATAATGTTTAATCCAAGATAAATTCATGTTTTGTATCATCTGGAAATCAAACAAAGTTAACAGAACAAAAGAATAAAATGATAGGTTTATCCCAAAATATGCAAAAATGCCATTGGACAAAATTTAGCTCGATTAAAAGCAAAAAAACTCAGAAAACTGAAGCAAATATAATAACTAGTGTTGAAATATTGAAAACTTAGCCCCTTGAGATCAAGAACAACATAAGTATGCTTATTATCACTAGTTTTGCTCAACATTTTAGGAAGGCCCTAGCCAGGGCAATAAAACAAGAAAAAGATAAAAACAAAGGCATAATGATTGAAAGAGAAGGAATGCAACCACCATTTTTCACAGATTGCATCATTACATATTTATAATATCTAAAAGTAATCTATCCTTAGTGTGTTAGAATAAATTAGTCAATTTAGCAAGATTACTGGGTACAAGCTCGAGAAAAAAATCAAGTGTAATTCTAGATGCCACAAACAGTTAATTAAAGAATTACATTACTATAAAAATACTATTTACGACAGCATCAAAGAACGTCAAACTCTGAAATGTAAGTTTAATGAAAGATGTGCAAGATCTGTACACAGTGAAATGTGGAAAATTGTTTAAAAAAATATTAATGAAGACATGAACAATTGGAATGGTATAATACTTACATGGATTAACAGAGTCAATATTTTTACTCTCCCCACACTGAGTCACAGATTCAGCATAACCTCAATTAAAAGTCCCATCATTTTTAATGATGTTAAATTTCTTCTTCTGCATGCTAGTCAAATGCATGTTTTTATTTTGTGAAAATTAATCTATCTGTAATTTATGACGTGTACTTCCTTGTATGCTTGCTATACTTTGATGAAAACTAGTGTTTTTTAAAGCAAAATGTTGCAGTTGTCTTTTTTTTTAATACTAATGTTCTTCTCTTGACAAAATTCAAGCTAGTTTAAGAAATTTAAAAAACAATTCAGGCCTAACATTTAATAAGAGAAACAGATACACAGTGTATGTTTCAGGTAAGAGCCAAAAATAACTAAATCCTAATTTTAAAAAAGAATATTATGATGTATAGTAGAAGAAGACAGTGATGACAAGGAAGAAAGGACATCGGAAGGGAAAGTATAGAGAAAATAAGAAAATTTAACATTACTGAGTCAAAAAGTAAAAAAAGAAAAAACAAAGTTAAAAAAAACCCAACAACACCCTGATGAACATTAAGAAATAATATACAGAGGGGGGGAAAAAAAAAAACAAGCTTCCAAATGATTTATTTTAATATAGAGAGAGGCTGAGAGAGGGAAAGGGCAAGACATCTTCCCTCATCTGGATTTACATTACTGTAAAGCTAGAGATATGGAATTGACATAGAAATCCCTTACAGCATTTCAAAGTTATTATGTGATAGAAAAAGCATTGAGCCTATGGGTCAGAAATTTGGTTTTTATTTTTTGTATTTTCATGCCTGCTCTGTAATATTAGGCAAGTTATCTAACCTTTCAGAACCTCAGTCACTTTGTGTTTAAAACTTTGGTAATATTTACCTACCCACCAATCAGCATTGCCATGAGAATCAAATTTGACAATGGGAAGTAGGACAATCTATAAATGAAGGTTAAGCCTTATAAGTCATTATAAAAAATGTATTTATATTATACTACAGACCATGTAGAGATTTTCATTATAACAGCTAAATGTGCTTTAAGTTTGCATTTTCTATAAAATGATATTTACTTTACAAATATCAGTGAAAGAGTACAATTCAGAAATGAGGCACAGTTATTAGATATTTGAATTTTAACTGGAGACTGCAAAGCCATGGAATATTAAATTCTCCATAAGGCTCACATTTATTCAAGGTGTAATTTTTATAATTAGAAAGAAAATGTCATCGACATGTGAATGTTAGCATTATGTAGGTGAGAATTTTTTTAAAGAAATGATGTTTAACAATAAAAACTATAACAGTATATCATAAAAAGCCCTCTACTGTCATTTATACTGCATAGTCTCAGGAAATATCAAATAATAACAGATTCAGTGATTCAAATAAAATTATCATTTATAGTTATTCTGATTATTAATATGATCTAGTGGAAAGACTGTATTATTAGTAAGTAAAAGGACTTTGTTCTAAACTCCTTAAGGCCTGCATTTTCTTCTCCTGAAAAAGGAAATGATACCTATCGTATCTACTTTACAGAACTTTACAGAACCCACTAAGAGCATAAAAAATGTGAGCTATTATTACTGTGAATAGAAAAAAAATCTTGGTATCAGGAGAAATAACATAATTTCTTTTCATCATTTTTAAATTAAAAAGACATTAAATAGTAGTAGAGCTTATGAGTTGCTTTAAGGAAGGTAGGTATCTTATTATTGCTTCCTATAAGTTAGTGGAAGGTTTCATAGTCCAAGCTGGATTTAACATAAGCATAAGTAAATGTCAAGGGAATGCTGAGAGATTACCTTGGGCAACCTGAGTGGTTTGGTGGAAATGAGGGGCTTAGAGGTTGGAGCTGGAATGTATGGAGGAGAAACTGGAAATAAGGGAACTAACAATTTGGGAAAGAAATAGAAAAAAAAACTAATGGGTGATATGCGGTATTTTAAGGTAATCATAGAAAAGCAAATGACAATGTTTCATTAAAAAGTACTATTAAATCCAGTAATCAGTCACTGCAGCATCTAATCAAGGAGATGAAAATGAGTGCCTTTAGCAGCTGATTGAGAAAAATGAAATTAGGAGAGAAATTTTGTCAAAACTTGATAAGAAATGAATTTGCTTTCTTGCTTCTTGGCTTTCTTCAAATCATAGCTAGGAACTTTGGCAGACTTCCAAATGCCTGTTGATTTCAAATTTTGAGCGTTCCATATAAGTTAACAGTTTATCCTTTTTGTTAACTTTTATAAAATGCATACTTGTTGAATAGATATTTTGGAAGACAGGCAAATGAATCTATGCCACTATTTTTATAGAAATCAGTCAGCCACTAAAGCAATTCAGACAGTTAATCTAAATACATTTTTAAAATAAACATATGGTTTGTTTTCTTTCTTTTATAGAAATGCTATTAATTGGTCTATTGTGATTGGGCTTTTACATATGTTGGCCTGTTATACAGGTTATTCTTACCGGCCTTATCAACTTAAAATGATGATGATGATGATGACGACGATGAAGACAGTGATGATAAAGTGACCTCAGTAATATGCCCCTCTTTATCAAGTTTAAATTTTCTATTAAGATACATTAGCTATCACATTAATGTCATCCACATCAAGACCACCAAATCTTTATTTTAAAGCCCTTTAAAAGGGCTTTTCCTTTTAGAATTTCCAATTCTGAAAAGTATCTGATGTTTTGTTGAATATTTAAGGAAATTCAGTTTGCTTAAAGTTTAGGGAAGCATCATCATCTTACATCTGATTTTAATAATATCTGAAAAGACAAGGTGGCTTTTTCTTCAACATCATGAAGTAACCAAAGTTCACATTCCTGCAGCTTTTGTTCTACCATTTACATTGTATACATTCAGCAATTTATTCAGTAATGGTACCAGGCTCTGTCCTAAGCACTAGGGATTAAATAGTAAACTAAAATACACATAGTTCTTCCCCTTATGAGGCTTACCTCCTAGTGGGAGAACATAAACCAAACATATACCACAAAAATGTCAAATATTATTAAGTGCTGTGAAGAAAAACAATGATTAAATGTCAGATGCTACTGAAGGTTTGAATGGGATAAGAACTTAAAATTGTCCTTTGACTTTGTTAACATAGAAGTCATTGGGTAAATTTAATCAAAGTGATTTCAGTAGCATAGTGGGAATCAAAGTCCGATAGGAGTCTGTTCTAGAGTGAATGGAAGTGAGGAAAGCACAGATACCACTCTGGCAAAGTTTTCTCTGAAAAAGACACATAGCTGAAGAGTATGCAAAGTCAAGGAAGGTTTTCCTTTTTTCCACTAGATGAAAAAATTATAGATGTTTTAATAGTAATGACAATATACAGACTTCCAAATAATGGTGCATGAAGAGCAGGAGATAATTGCAAGAGCAAAGTCCTTCAGTAGACAATAGAAAATGAGCTCCAGAGGTTAAATGGATGAGCTGATGCCAGATGGGAGAAGGGAGACTCCATCACTTGTAACGGAAACAAGAGAGCATGGTTTAAAAAAGCAGATAGGGTGGTGTATGTGTATAGTACTGGTGGTATTATCCCAATAACTTTATTTTTCGCTGTGAAATTGAAAGAAGATCATCAGTTGGTTCTTGGCCAGAGAGGATGTTTTGAGATATGAAGAATGACGAGACAGCTCCTGTGGGTTTCCTCAAGAGCAGATTCTGGTAGTTGCAAGTAGTTTATTTGGGAGTTGATCCCAAGAAATACAAGCAAGAAAGTGGGAAAAAAGAGACGAATATATGTCGCTGTGCCTTGAATCTTATACAACTAAGTCAGAGCTATCTACAACTTGGTATCCCCTTTACCATCGCCTTATTTAAGCCCTTATAACTTCCTGGAGTTATAGTAATGCTTTTCCTAACTGTCCCCTGTCACCAGTTTTGCCACTTACCAATCATCATCCACATTATAATAAAAAGTAGTTTTCCCTCTCTCTCAAAATCCTTCAGAAGAAACCTCTTGGTTTGTCACAGAAGGTCTCTCATAATCTGTCCCTTACATCTGCATCCTTTTCTTCCACCACGTGACCAAAAGACTTTTCTATCTAGCCGTTTTGTAATATATTAAAGTTTCTGCCTTTATAAACCTCTACAAAAAAATGATCCTTAATCAGGATTCCCTCAATCATATTTTCCAGCTGGATAATTGCTACACATTCTAACTAAAATTTTATCTGTTCCTGACACCTTTCCTTAAACTCCTAAATTAATGGCTAAATCAGTGGATTTCTAACTCACTGTTACAAATTTTTATCATAGGATGATTTACTATATACACACATCTATGCATATGTACATGTATATGTGTACATATGTATATTTATATATATAATTTTTGAATACTTCTGTATTTTATGAACATTTGTGAAATCTAGTGACAAGTTTTTCTTCTCTATATCCACATAAGAGCATACAGCAAGAGTTTTCCGATGAATGAATAATAAAGTCCAAATTGTGATGCAAATATTGATCACAAAAATTGCCAAGACTAAAGTTTGTAGATCTCTTTGTAAACACAAGCCTCATTTTGAGTAAAATAATGATTTTTTAAAAAGAATTAGGTCACAATGATACTATATCCAGGGCTCATAGAGGGCAGAGCCTTT
Organism: Balaenoptera musculus; assembly: GCF_009873245.2. NCBI lineage: Eukaryota > Metazoa > Chordata > Mammalia > Artiodactyla > Balaenopteridae > Balaenoptera > Balaenoptera musculus. The sequence goes on from NC_045806.1 coordinate 23,176,767, forward strand.
AACTTCAGTCTTTAAAAAACTGAGTTTCTTAATGTTATGCAAATGGTAAGTATCTTCTGAATAAAAAGATGAATGAATGAATGAACTCTCGTTATCTGTCATCATGTTGACTAATGTTATTGACCAAGCTATTAAGGAAAATCTTTACAAACATATTCTTTGACATGGACCTGAGATTTTAGAAATGGAATAGGGCCTTTCTTTTCCACTGGCTCTGTGAATAGGAATTTCCTGTGAATATGAACAATTGCCAGCCTATTACTTAGAGAGCAGGCTTAAGCCATACCAGTGTACGGGATATTTTATGGAAGTTATAACAAGGAAATGCAATACAGCATGTGATGTTTCTCTGTGTTCAATGGTGTGTCATCAGAAACTCTTCTAGCTTGCTACTTTGAAATATCTTTTTGTTGACTAGTGGAAACTTCCTGATCAGTATCCAAAAAGAGAAAGGATAAAAGATAAAATTGGATGTCATCATTGTCAAACATTTTGGGGTAAAAATAAGACAGGCCACCTCAAGTGAGAGAAGAGATCATTTGTTCATTTTCATAGTGCTTGACCATGGCCAAGCCTCCTACTATGAAGTGCCCTAAGAGGTAGTAGAGGGGAGTCATAAGGTGATATATGTCTTGAAGCTTTGCTAGGATCATTGAAATAGTGCAATAGTTAAGAAAGGCTGGAAACCAGGGCTGGTAATAACCGACTGCCATGTAAAATTAACTTAATTAAGAAATAAAACAACCCTTTTGGCTGAGAGCCTATCTCAGAAATCTGAACCTTTCATTCACTGACTTACACAGTACGTACTTTAGAGATCTGAATGGAAAGGGAGATGCTCCTTGATTATTGGTCCAAAATTCCCCTAACTATTCTGGATTACAATAGCTTTTTAAAGTCACTTCCACAGTTGTGAAGATGTATTATGCTCAGATCAAATACTTGAGACAACAATTTAATGTTTGTTTAATCCTATGTGTCAGAAGAATGACAACTGGAAGTTATAGAACACAATGAAAAAATATTCCATGCATATATACCACCACAACCAAAGAAAAAAAATCACATCACGTCAATTTTCACACACTGAGGCAATGGAACCATAATTGGCTCTACCTTACAAGAAAAAAAAATTATTCTTGCCTCATGTTGAGAGAAGAGGTATGAGAGCTCTGACTGCTGGTGGAACCATCTCTAGCCACAACAAATGAGCAAGTAAGCAAAGGCCTGGAAAAACATCCTATTATTAAAATCATTGTAGTCTTCTGAAAAGTTTTTGATTGATAGATACACTGTTTGCTTTAAAAAATATTTTTAAATCATATAACTTGCTAATGCCACATGATATAATAGTTTCTATAGAAACACTGCATATACTATTGACTAGATAAAGGCATTATGGAATGTTGTTCAGCTATACTATTTTACACTCCATTGCCTTGATACACCTACCTACCTTTTATCATCTGAAAAATCCTCAGTCACATTTTAATATTTTTCATTTAATGTTACCACATATAACGAAGGGATGAGTATACCCTTGAAAAAAGAAAAAAGGGGCGGCGGGAAGGGGACACTTAAATCCATTTGCTTGCACACTGCTTAGGACTTAGCTAGGATATTTATTACAGGTAAGAAATGATGCCCACATATTTTATAAACTTCTGGAACATATGTTCTCCAAGATTTCTTTTAAGCTGTCTCCCAAGTTTTCTTTATGATCTCTGGAGAGCAAAAACAACCAAAAATATCAGTTGATATTAATTATAACTTTTATTGAAAGACTTTAGCCATATATTTTGATCATAAAAGAAAAATCATGCATTTCACTAAAGAAGAATTTGGGCAAAGGGGCAAAAAATTCTAGTTGTTTAACTCTGAGATTTTTAGCTTGATTTAGCTTTATCTACACATGTGTATGTGTATATCTATAGCTACATATCTTTTGTATCATTAAATTGACCATTATTTTCTCTATCGATACAGATGTGAGAGTATATTTTCTAGTCTATTAGCAAATAGCATACAGTAAGCTACAGCAATCCCCCACTAGGTGATAAACAGTGTATATCATACAGACAGTATATAAATATGAAAAATAAATAGAACGTAATTTCCTGTCATTTTCATAAATTCAATCTCCTATCATTATGTGATTAAAAATTGTATAAACACTTGATTGCACCATGCTCTCTCTTTCTTCTTATTCTTCAAATAGGTGATTTTTCTCTGCCTTGAACACTATCCTCCTGATATTTCAGGTTCAGTGTCTATGTCATTTTCCTCTGAAAAGACTTTTCTGTCCCCTCCAGATCAAGTTGAGTGTCCTTGTTAGGTATTCCTGGAATATCCATACTTCTCTGCCATAGCATTTCTCAAATGTTGATTTTTTAAAATTTTTTCTCTTCTGCCACAAAACTTTTTCTCTGTTAGGGTGGTAGTTGAACTTATCTTACTCATCATTATAATTTCTAACCCTACAAGAATGTAAGAATGCCTGGCACATAATGTATTTCAAATAAAATGTTTTTGGTTGAAAGAGTACTAAAATCAGTCTCTAGAAGAATATCTAGAACAAAAGAAATATTTGTTTAATATGCATTATTATCTTTTGAAGAACTCCCACCTCCCACTATAACCACAATTTCACTTATGAAGTGGTAAATCAAAGGCTTTACCAGAGATTCTCATTCATAAGTCATCAATATGGATCAAAAATGGAAGAAGCTATATGGAATTAGATTTTATAATGGAAGACACTTCATAAATCTAAACTTGATACTAACCAAGGCCCATTTCTTGCAAATAGGAAATGTATAGAAGCATCCTGGAGAAACAGGAGTGAAATTCTCACCCAGTAGGATGGTATAAGATACCCTTATTGAGGTTCATACAAAGATTTTTGGGATTGTTTTCCTGAGCAGGTTGCAGGATCAGGCTCAGTGACATAATAGGTTATTTTTACCTCTTCTACTTAATGAATTGGATATATCCCAGAGCTGAGATCCATAAGTGAGCTTGTAAGAGGATTGAAGGCTCACTTGAATTGCCAGAAGCTGACCCATTGCCAGCCCACTCTTCAGCCTGGAATGAATGCTTAGACAAGCAACCTTCCAGCTTTAATACATTATACCTTCTGCAAATTATACCTTAGGTGATATATTTCATTCTTCAAAATCCTTATGAACTTTTCAGTCTGAGGTCATGGTGTGTGTTCTTATATGGTCTTGAATGTCAAGTTGTTGAGATTTACATTTTAAATCTCTTTTATAGCCAATTACTTAGGGAAAGTATGAAAGGATTAGTAATATTTCAAAGAAGGATATTTTAATGTGAAAATAGGACATCAATTCTTAACTGTTTATAAAATTTCAATTTTAAATATTAATTAAGTTATACATATTTATGGATATTTAGCAGCTATAAATTACTGTAATTATTTAACACATGAAAAATACTTTTTATCAGGCATAACCAATGTGTTTTACTTTGTGCAACTGGCTCACACAATACATATTTATTAAGTATCTACTACGTTACAGTAACTTTTTATGGATTTCAACCTTAAATTCACTTTCTCGTTCTGAAATTTCAATTAGTTCTGTCTGATCAAGGACTCTAGCAATAAAATGGATTCTTAATTTTAAATTAAGCATATTACGATTCTTAATTTGAGTCTTTGTCACTCTGGGTATACTCAATACAGTTCAAAAGAACCTTAAAAATCTTGTAAAGTCATCAGCTATGTAATGATACAGCTCAGTAAAGACAAGTAACATATAGAATGACTGGAAACACATAAATAATAATTGTACTGCAGTTTGATTCCATATATGATTTCCCCTCTATAAAATTGGCTTACACTAATCTATACCAGAATCTAAAACTGAGAATAAAGGAAAACTCTCTGGTGTCCTGACACAATATGTCAAAACTATTATTTCGAAATAAGTTACAGCTGAAACTTAATCCTGAAGAACAGGTGCCCATATAACACACTAACAAAAATAAAGCTGGTTAATTAAATCACAAATGATTGAATTTGCGACGGATTCAATATCATTTATCCAAGTCCTTAGAGAAAGAACTGCTTCACACTGTCTATTGTGGACATCCACTGAAATATCATGGTTTCCTAATTTTACACTATTTCACATACTAGAATAACTCTGTATGGAGGCTTCTGAAAGGGATTCCAGTCTTCTGATTATGACATGATTCCAAAATTAAACCAAACTAATTAATCATGTGTAATTTTAAAAGTATATATTTGTATACTATTGTCATGGGCTAATTTTAACAGAAATAGAGATAGTTTCCTATTCCTTATTAGTTTTTTTTGTTTTCATCCATAGAGGGCTGCACAACCCAAAACTCCAGAACACTATCTGGAACCTGAGAAGTCAAATAACTTACTTTTATAAACCAGCCTCTATCCCCTTACCCCAACCCCACCCCTGGTGTTCATTGATTAGATTAAAGTTAATCTTTCTATTACATAAATAGTTCCCTTGCTGAAGCTGCTGTATAATCTTCATTTTCATTAACAATGACTGTTCATCATTATAAAGATTTCATTGCCAGAACCTGTGGGATTAATACTAGCACGTACTTGAAGAGCTCACTATTTTTATCATTGGTTATACTGGCAAATAGCAGCCAATTCTTTTCATGTTAGTCCCTTATTAGCTATAACTATTTCCTTAGATAACTGTGAAAACCATTTTTACATTGATTATTAAATTTTACTCCTTAAACTGCGATGGATTAAGAGCAGGACAAAACAATTCCACCAGCTCTTAGAATAGGAAGCCTGGTGATATATTTCTTAATTATTAGGTTATTTTATTTTTCCTAGCTCTTCTGTAAGAATATCCAAAGCAAAATGACTTAGGGAATTGTTCCAATTATTAGTGGGCTCAGTATTTTATTGGCTGAATTTGACTAGGGAATGGAAAGTAAATCAAAGTTAATATTTCAATATATTTGTATTTCCCTGGCATTACAAAATGGGTGTACAATTTTTAGGGCTGTAGCACAAAAGTCTTCAATAGCAAATCCAAATTTAAAAAAAATAATAAGGCTGGAATGAATAAGGGATAAGAAAGAGCATAAACAGAGTCTCACGTTTTCTCATTTCTTTAGTATCCAAAATATATCTCTCCGAGGGCTGTTACAAGGTAATGGAGAATATTGTCAAAGCCATGCTATAGAAAAGGCTGACAGTGAAGCAATACCTCAAGAAAAATGAGGTTAAACCCAGCCCCTTTAAGATGAGATGGGAGAATGAGAAGAGAGAATGTCCTCTGCTTACAGAAAAGTATTATTTCTCACAATAGTGGAGACCGTTCCAACTATTTCTGTTTCCTGGAAGGGTTTGTGTAAATTGGTTTTATTTTTTCCTCAAATGCTTGTTATAATCCTCCAATGAAGCAAATTGGGATCAAAGTTCTCTCGTGAAAACATTTTAAAAATTGATTCGGGAGTTCCCTGGTGGCCTAGTGATTAGGATTCCAGGTTTTCAATGCCATGGCCCAGGTTCAGTCTCTGGTTGGGAACTGAGAGCCCACAAGCCGTGCAATGAAAACCAAAACCAAAAAAAAAAAAAAAAAAAAAAAAGGAAGAAAAAAACAGAATAAAATATAAAAATTGATTTGATTTATTTAATAGTTATATAACTATTCAGCCAGTTTAGATTTTTAAAAATAATTTACCAATTTCTTCTAAATTTTCCAGTTTATTGGTATAGTTTGTCTCCCCCAAATTCATATTTTGAAACCTGGCCCCCAATGTGATGATATTAGGAGGTGGAGCCCTTGAAAGATTAGGTAATGAGGAAGGAGTCCTCATAAATGGGATTAGTGCCCACATAAGAAGCAGCCAGAGAGCTCCCTCACCCCTGTCCCCCTTCCGCCACGTGAGGACAGAGCAAAAAGATAGTCATTTATTAATCAGGAAGCAAGACCTCACCAGACTGAATCTCCCAGCACCATGACCTTAGACTTCCCAATCTCCAGAACTGGAAGAAATAAATTTCTGATCTTTATAAGCTACTCAGTCTATGGTATTGTTACAGCAGCCCAAATGGACTAAGAGTTGTTCATAGTATCATTCCATTATCTCTTTTGATGTCTACTGAATTTATAAAGATGCTCCCATCTTTATGTTTTATAGTTATGCTGTTTTATTTCTTCACTTTTCTGATGAGCTCTCTGAGATAGTCAACCAATTTTCATTTAACTGATTATCTACTGTGGCATATTACTTCCTTTCTTCTATTTTTGGGTTTAGTGTTCTTGGCAATGTTGTATTTTCATTATAATTTCATTATCATCTTCATTATCAGTATAATTCATTATCATTGAAATGCTATCTAATATCCATTGTAATTTTGGTTTTGACCTACGGGTAATTTTAAATTGAATTTATTTCAAACATAGTGGGAATTATTTACTTGTGTATATTGATTTCTAAGACAGTTATATACTGTTAAACAAAAAACAAAACCTATGTTTTCATTTCTTTGAGATTCGCTTCATAATCCAATATATGGCCACCTTTTATAAGTTTTCAATGCATGCTTGAAAAGACTGTGTTCTGCGATTCTTTCTAAAATGAACAAGTAAATGAAAGAAAACCTAATTTAAAAAATGGACAAAAGACTTGAAAAGTCACTTCACAAAGAGGCCCCAAAAGTCAATAAGTGTATAAAGTTTCTAAACATCATTATTCTTTGGTAAAATACAAATCGAAATCATAGTGGGATATTTCTAAACACCCAAACACCTATCTGAATGCTTAAAATTTTCATATATATATATATATATATATATATATATATACACACACACACATATATGTATGGCCATGTATTGTCAAGAATATGGGGGATTTTGACTGTATCATTCCATTGCCTTCAAGTCTCCATTGATTCTGTTAAAATACACATTTTCTGCTAATCAATGCTCCTTTCTATGTATCTATCCTACTTGGACTTTGTAGGAATTTCTTATCAATTTTTAATATTGTCTGCCATTCTCTCTTCAAATATTTCTTTCAGTCTAATATTCATTTTTATACTTCTGGAACTCCAATTAAACTAATGTTAGAAGTTCTTAGTGTATTCTATTTATCTTACCCTTACCCCCTCTCTGTTTGTTTTTGTTTTTGTCTCTCCAAGGTTCTCCTAGTTTTGTTTGATTTTAGGATTTTTATTTGGTTCATTTTAAAATCTGCTCTGTTACTTTTATGTGGTTTGTAGTTCTTTGCCAGAGAATAGAATCCACTCTATTTTTAAACAGATTACTTACACAGTATTAAATATATTACTGAATAATTGGCCAGGCTGAAAAATGTAAAATAGTTGAACCTCAAATCCATGAACAGAAATGGACCATCAAGGAGGTTTCTGAACCTGTCAAGATCAGACATCCAGAATTAGGAAGCTGCCTGTCAACTAAGAAATCTGTAACTCCAGATGTCAGATGTCTGCCAGTTCTCAAATCACACTGCTTCTGCCATAATCTGAAAACCACTGCTACAGCTGCTGGTTCTAGAACTCTACTGTCTCTGCTATAATTCAAACCAGCAGTTCTTAACCACTGTGTTCTCAACATCTCTTTACACTCAAAATTACAAAATATCTATGAGGTATTTTGTTTATATGGGTTTTCCCTATTATTATTGATATAAAAATTAAAACTGAGAAATTATATATTTATTTACTTAATAAAAACATAAACAATAAACATATGTTAACATAAGTAAAATTTGTTTACTAAAAGTAACTATATTTTCCAATAAAGATGTCAAGATCACTCAATAGGGAAAGCATAGCCTTTTCAACAAATGTTGCTGGGAAAACTGGCTAGCAAGTTACAGCCTTACGTCAAAGAACGTACAAAACTTAATTCAAAATAAATCAGTGACCTATATGTAAAAGTCAAAACTATAACACTCAAAGAAGAAAACATTTGGGTAAATCTTTGTAACCTTGGGTTCGGCAATGGGTTTTTAAATATGATAACAAAAGCAGAATGATCCAAACAAAAAAAAATAGATAGGGCTTCCCTGGTGGCACAGTGGTTGAGAATCTGCCTGCCAATGCAGAGGACACGGGTTCGAGCCCTGGTCTGGGAAGATCCCACATGCCGCGGAGCAACTAGGCCCGTGAGCCCCAACTACTGAGCCTGCGCGTCTGGAGCCTGTGCCCCGCAACAAGAGAGGCCACGACAGTGAAAGGCCCGCATACTGTGATGAAGAGTGGCCCCCGCTTGCCACAACTAGAGAAAGCCCTCGCATAGAAACGAAGACCCAACACAGCCAAAAAAATAAAATAAATAAATAAGTAAAGAAGTCAGGAGCTCTTTTAAAAAAAAAAAAAGCAAACTTCAGCAAAAGAAAAAAAAAAGATAAATTAGACCTCATAAAAATTAAAAACATCAAAGGACATTATAAAGAGCATGAAAAGACAAACTACAGAATGGAAGAAGATATTTGGATATCATATATTGGATAAGGGATTTGTACCTAAAATATAAGCTGCCATTTGTGACAACATGGATAAACCTACATCTTTTGGATTTCTGGAACCAATTTCAACATATGTTCTGGTAGGTTTCCCCACACCAATTCAATTCACGCTATGTACATGGAGATAGCATCAGATTCCACATATAAAGGGCTTAATCCTACAAGACTGCCCCACCCACCCACATACATTTCTGGGCATACATTTCAGTGGCAAGCCCAGGTTGCTACCTGTACTTCTGACAGACTGGCTATATATCAGAGGGTCCCAGGACCCCCTTCTTCCTTGGGTTTGATTAATTTGCTAGAGCTACCCACAGAACTCAGGAAACATTTTACCTGCTAGATCACCAGTATATTATAAAAGGATATAACTCAGGAACAGCCATACAGAAGAGATGCATAAGACAAGGTATGCGGGAATGGCTCTGATCTTCCATGCTCTCTCCAAGCCTGCCACTCTCCCCTCATCTCCACGCAGCTCTCCAAACCCTGTCCCTTTGGGGGTTTTTATGAAGGCTTCATTACATAGGCATGATTGATTCAATTACTGACCATTGGCAATTGAATTCAATCTCCATCCTTTCTCCTCTCCCCTCCCCCGAGGCCTGGAGGTGGGACTGGAAGTTCCAACCCTCTAATCACAAGTTTGGCTTCCCTGGCAACCAGCCCCCATCCTTAGGTGCTTTCCAATAGTCACCTCATCAACACAACAAAAGACACCTCTACTGTTCTCTTCACTTAGGGAAACTCCAAGGGTTTTAGAAGCTCTGTACCAGAAAAGAGGATGAAGGTCAAATATATATTTCTTATTAGAAATCACAGTATCACACTAGAGGACCTTATGCTAAGTGAAATAAGCCAGACACAGAAAGACAAATACTGTATGATCTCACTTATATGTGGAATCTAAAAAACTCAAACTAATAGGAGCAGAGAGTAGAATGGTGGTTGTTAAGGGCTGGGGGTGGGGGAATGCGGAGGTGTATGTTGGCAAAGTTGGCACAAACTTCCAGGTAATAAGGTGAATATGTTCTGGGGATCTAATGTACAGCATGGTGATTATAGTTAATAATACCGTATTGTATAGTTAAAACTTGCTGAAAGAGTAAATCATGTGTTCTCATGGCAAAACAAAACAGAAAAAGATAACTGCGAGGTGATGAATGTGTTAATTAACTTGATTTTGGTAATCACTTCACAATATATATGTATACTAAGTCAACACTTTTTACACTTTAAAAAATAATATACAATCTTAATATGCACAAGTTTTATTTGTGAATCATACCTCAATAAGGCTGGAAATAATGAAAATAAAGATGATTTCTCACTCAAAAAATAAAGTATAAGTAAAATTTTTAAAAATTCTTAAGACTCAATAATAAAGAGACAAATAACCCAAATCAAAAATGGGCAAGAATGTGAATAGACACTTCTCCAAAGAAGATATACAAATGGCCAGTAAACATATGGAAAGATGCTCAATATCATTAGTCCTCAGAAAATGCAAATCAAAACACCAATGCGATAGATACTTCACACCCAGTAGGATGATAATCAAAAAGTCAGATAATAACAAGGATTGGTGAGGATACAGAGAAACTGAAGTCCTCATTCACTGCTCATGGTAATGTAAAATGGTGCAGTCACTTTGGAAAACAGTCTGGCAGTTCCTCCAAAAGTTAAACAGTTACCATTTGACCCAGCAATTTCACTCCTAACTTTCGAATGAAAAGAAATGAAAATATATGTCCACACAAAAACTTGCACATTATTGTTCATCGCATCATTCTTCATAATAGCTGAAAGCTAAAAACCCAATATTTGTCAACTGATGAATAAGCAAAGAAAAAGTGGTATATTCAAACAATGGAATAGTATTTGGCTATAAAAAGGAATGAAGTACTGATACATCCCACAACATGGATAAACTCTGAAAACATTTTGGCTAAGTGAAAAAATCCAGTTGCAAGATATACTATACTATAATTCCATTTACATGAAAAATCCAAAATAGGCAAATAGAGGTAGAAGTAGAATGGTGATTGCTTAAGGCTAGGGGACTAACAGGTGATAGCTAAATACTACGGGCTTTCCTTTTGAGGTGAAGAAAATGTTCTAAAATGTACTGTGATGGTTGTACAATTCTGTGATTATACTAAAAAACCACTGAATTGTACACATTAAATGGGTGAGTTGTTTGATGTGTGAATTATATTTCTATAAAGCTATCAGAAAAAAATAATCCTGGAAAAAAACCCCTGAGAGCCTAAAAGGAGAGATATGCATCAACTTCATTAAATTGAATTTAATATGATGGCTTCTCAGGGCTTTACGTTAATTTGCTCTTTGATTAGTAAGTACATTGTGATGCTTAACCCAAAAGGCAAGTAAGCATTCACTACAGATATAGAGAGACTGACTTGTCTTTTATAGACAGGTCCATCTCAATTTATGCAAAACTCAGACTATAAAGCATTAGTTTCACAGTGATGGTGCTTACATGTTTTCCTTCTGTTTAAGTATTTGGTAGGTGCAATAACAGGCAATTGATATTTCACTGCACAACCATTATCTTTGCTCATTTAATCATTGTGACCATGCTTTCAATAAAGCAAGCTGTAAAAGATACCAGTAAATTTGTTAATTTTCCATATGACTTAGTGTCTATAAACTGATAGTTCTACAAAAATTTCATTTAATTTTTCCTCAAGAAGAACTGCAATTGTAGACTATACTAATATGGAGAGGCATTAACATATTCATATTTGGCACTCAATAAAACCAAGATCAATTTAGTAAGCACCAACGTGGAAACAAACAGGCTCTTTATAGCTGTTAATAAAGAAAGATAATTGCTGGTTTTGATCACAGCATTTAAATTTGCCAAAGAAGTAGTAGGACAGCTTATGTTCCTCAAGGTGATGCTTTCGGTGAGGCATGTTCAAGCTCTTCAGCTCATGTATTATAAACAGGCAATCCTTTGTGTAGCTAAAAAAACAAAACAAAAATTGAATTTGTCTTTGTGTTACAGCACATTATATACATATAAAGCACTGGAATAAAACTGTCTATCTGTCTAAATATAGACCACCGTGATGTTATGACTTGGCAAAAATGTTTTAAGGGAATGAAGGATGTGTGTGTGTGTGTGTGTGTGTGTCAGAGAGACAGAGAGAGAGAGAGAAAGAGAGACAGAGAGAGAGAGGGAGACAGAGAGAATTATCTGCTCCAGACTTTCTGATATTTGCAAATAATCTTAAACATAATAGAGTTGTATCAAGATAAAATAATAGCTAATGACTCAATCAGAAGAGTATACAAATTTCTGAAGATAAAATTGAAGAGATTAAATTTGATTTTTATTTTAATTCAATATAATTATTTTCTAAAATACTAACATTTCAGAAAAAGAATACATAACTCCAAGATCCATCATCTTTCTTCTTGTATTCTTAATAGCAAAGCTCATGTGATATACTTCTATAGTTACATGGGTACTACTGTTGTAAAGAAGTAAAAGGAAATATTTTAAATTAGAGAGTATTTTTATTATAGATCTAAATAAGTATATGCTCTATAACTGTGATTCTATTTGGAGGGTTAGATAGCATGGAGAAAAGGGAGGATCATAAAATTTTTCAAAACTTAAAATACATTTGTAATTCTTCAAATAACAGATTTATCATCATAGATTCAACATTTAAACCATTGTTACATCTTTGTGCCTTACAAAGTAGCCTCTGATTGGAGCAAACTGACAATTTTGATAGATCTACCAAAAGAGAAAACACTTTAATGAAAAGTAGTTTGAAAGTACTTGCTTTCGGGACTTCCCTGGTGGCGAAGTGGTTAAGAATCCGCCTGCCGATGCAGGGGACACGGGTTCGAGCTCTGGTCCAGGAAGATCCCACATGCCGCGGAGCAACTAAGCCCGTGCGCCACAACTGGTGAGCCTGCACTCTAGAGCTCATGAGCCACAACTACGGAGCCCACGTGCCACAACTACTGAAGCCCACGCGCCTAGAGCCTGTGCTCTGCAACAAGAGAAGCCACCGCAATGAGAAGCACACTCACTGCAACGAGGAGTGGCCCCCTCTCACCGCAGCTGGAGGGAGCCCACGCGCAGCAACGAAGACCCGACAAAGCCAAAAATAAATAAATAAATGAATAATTAAAAAAAAAAAAGAGTACTTGCTCCAACTTCCTAAGTAACACAAGCTCAAACTCAAACTAATACACACAAACACTGAGCCAAATATGTGGAAAAAATACGTTTTTTTATATGTATATGTATTTCTGGACGTGGAGATGTGTCTAGTTTTAGCTATTTGTATATTTTTTGGTTTTTTTGTAATTCAGAAAGACATATTACGTGTCCTTGAAATTTGATTTAAATATAACCTTTCAATGAAATATTTTGGAAGAATAATATAGATGATACAGGTTGACACAATTCTGGAAAGTTGCATACTGTATTTTATATTCAGAAGGAAACATGAATTTAGCATATCAGAGAAAGACCAAACAATTTTAGTGCCTACATGAACCCAAGATACTTAAGGAAAAGAGAAAATAACTGAATTAAAGAAATCTTAAAATGTGTAAAATGCCCAATTAGTGTATGGATAATGTTTAAAGCAAAATTAAATTTGAAATTCTATGCATTATTTTTAAATGAATTATTCATAGTTTGTGTTGTTAAATGAGATTATGTTTTTTTTTTTCAATAAGACAGCTAGGTCTATCATAGCAAGAATTTATATACAATAAACTCTTATGACCCATATTTTGGACCAGTTTTTCATTGTGTTGGTGTCAATTTGTAGTCGATGTCAACTCAGATGACAAAAATAGCAGTTATGTATATGTCTATAATTTACCCCCATCAGAATCAACTGGGAAGTATTACTGCTTTACTTTGCTTATTTGCCATCAAAAAGAAAGATATGTTAGCATTTTTCAGAGTTTTGTCACTCATAATATATTAGCTGGAAAAGGTGTCACTTTGGATTTTGGATTCAGGTAAAGAAAGGGTAAGCAGTTCTTTGCAGGAAACTGCCCTCAGCAGGAAGCCCCTTTCCTTGTCATTTTAACAAAGCTAGATTGGTAACTAACTTTTAACCAGGCACCCCCATGCTCTACTCATCTCCACCTGAGCACACCTTTCAAATCTTTTAATCACACAATACCTTGCCTAAAGTGTCGGTTCTTTCCGTAGACCAAAAGAAGTAGGAATGAAGAATAAGTAATTAACCGATGACCAGATCTCTTCCCTAGCTTCCTCTTCCATAATCTCACAAACAAACTGTGTGACCAACTGTGTGAACAAGATAACATCTAGAGGAAGATCCCGAGGAGCCGATAAGCCTGCATGCAGTAGGGGATGACGACGACTCTGACCCTCCTATCTCAATGATTAACCGAGATCACTTCCCCCCCCGTTCCTTTAAAACTTTCATGGCCGAGCAGACTCTTCAGAAGTGGCTCTTTGGGGACACTGAGTCCACCATCTCCCCAGATTGCCAGCATTCTGATTAAAGACAACTTTCCCCTCTACCAACGCGTATGAGTTTGATTTCGTAAGCAGTGAGCAGCAGGACCCAATTCAATCGGTAACAAAAGGAGGGCAAAGATTTGGAAAACAAAATTTCTCACGAGGAACTAGTGTGTTTAGTTCTATTGAATTATACGTAGGTAGGTTAAATATCACAGTGTATCCTAAATTTGAGTAAGGAAAGAAATACTGAAAGCATGCCCCATAGAGTTAACAGAAGCTGATGACTGACAGGAGTTCTTGAGCTTGTCTTATAGAACAGCAGCTAAGGGAACAGCTTGTTAAAAACCCCTCTGCTTGTAGCCTGCCTTCACTGAAGAAGCTTGCTTTAGTTATTTTATTTTCCCTTCTTTTTCCCCTCTTTAATTACATACCTTCCCAGCTTCATGGTAGCCCAGCTGTTTTACAGGAACTTGAAGTTAGCTCTTGTCCAGCGCAAGCCAGCTAAAGCAGGTAGGAAACCGACTCTGAAACTGTGTTTGCGCAGGTGTGGGATGATGGCCTGTTGACGTCAGAGGGCCGGAAACTCCTCCCTCAGATCATGCTAAGAGACCCCATTTTGAATCCGCAGAAGCGTGTAACCCAGATGCACCTGAGCAGAAAACCAATTTCCTCACCTTTTCCCCTACCTCCAATCACCTTTCCCCACGCTGAAGATCACCCTGCTTATCCCACAAATATTCCAACGCCCTCCCCTTCCGGGAGGCAGATCTGAGACTTGTTTTCCATCTCCTTGCTTGGCTGCCTTGTGAATAAACTCTTGGCCGCAAAACTCGGCATCTCAGCGTTTGACTTGCTGTGCCTTGGGCAAACGGACCTGGTTCAGTAACAATACATCAGTTTTTAGACACCACAGTTTGTAAAGCTCCCATCTTTGGCTTTGGTCCTAATATTAAAACTAAACAAAGACTTGCTGACCATAGTATGGATCACAAAATATGAAATTCTTCAATCTAGGATTTTACACTGGATTATGTTCAACTATGTTTATAACAATTACAGGTGATTGCTTTAGAGTGTCTAAATTCATTTATTTCAGTGAAGTTGATTACTCTGTATTAGGCACTGTGTGAAGTGTTTACATACAATGAAAACTGAGACATGATCCTTACCCTTTAGGAAACAATTTCAAATATATTCAAATAAATTCAAACTTTGTATTAAAGCATACTAGGTCCTGCGTACATTATATTACAGTAATAATGAGGTTCAATTAATTAATCAAATATTTTGGAGTTTTCAGCTGGTCCATAAATTATTACTTCTGCATGTCACACTTCTAAAAAATAGCTGCTGAAAGGCTAACTGTACTAGATAGCTATTGCCACAATAATGCTGCATAATAAAACATTTCAGTTTTTCAGTGGCTTAGGGTTTGGCTGATCTAGGCTTCGCTTAGCTGGTACCTAGCAGTTCAACTGGACTTAGCTACAGGTAATATATCAAGCTTAAGTCTGCTCTATGTGTATCATTCTGCAACCCCAACTAAAGGAGCAATGGATAGCTAGGGCATTTTTTTCTCATGGAGATGGCAGAGGTGTCCAGGGCCAAGCCAACCTGTGATGAAATATTTCAAGCCCTTGCTTACATCACACTAGCTAACATTCCATCGGCCAAAGCAAGACACATGGCCACATACAAGTTCAAAAAGCAGGGAAATGCAGTTCAGCAACCATAAGACCCTGGCAACAGGGTGGAAGAATACTTATATTGAGAGTGGGGAATGAGACCAGTAATTCAATCCAGCACACCATCCCTCCTTGGTATTGTCCTTTTCTGTAAAAGTTGTCTGACCGCTCTTTCCCAGGAGCAGCGATGGCTAAGTTTCACCTTTGTGCTCCTGAAGTTGTTTATCCTTACCAACTATCACTGCACTTGCAGTTTTCAAGAAGTTGTATTAATGATTTATAAGATTGTTACCTTGTGAAGGCCATTAGAGTATCCTATCCTCCCTTGGAGTTCCGGTGCATTTCTCTTGGCCTAGAGTTTAGAAAGTATTCAATGCCCAATATTTCAACTAGTAAAATGAGATTTTTTTTTTTTTATTTTACAAAAACAACTCATGTATTTATTCCTTGAAAGGTGTGTCATTAATTTCCCTACTAATATTTGTAGCCACATCATTTGGAACTGCTTTAAAGAAAAGTATGATGAATTTTGACATTTATCTGAAACAAAATATGCGTAATACTAATTTAATTATTACTCTTCTCCCGACTACAATTAATTAATTAATTAATGTTAACCAACTTCCAATTTGAATAATAGTTGCTAAATAACTTCTAATAGGTATGGAACAAAACTTTACAGGGTTTCCAGAATATTATAAGACTTACAGCTACAATTAGAAAGTATTTTAACCTTTTAAAAATATTTACTGAATTTAAAAAACATTTGGAAAAATTTTACTGGAAATATAGCCCCCCCGCCCTAACCTGCCCATTCTTTTCTCAGGCCCTCTCTGTTACGTTGCACCCCAAACTGCAAATTTCAAATTGGCTATAATTCTTCTTTGTCTGGAAACTATGTGCTTCTGTGCAACACAGACTGAACTATCAACAAGAGTTTTGTGTGTGTTTGATTTTTCAAAATGGAAGTTTTTATAACAGCACAAACATTGAGTTTATAGAAACAAATTCAAAATTACCTAAGACTTTGCACAAATCCAGCAAAATTAATGGTTGTACAAACCCTACTATATATCAGTTTGCATATGGAAGATATCACGTGAGCAGGTGTTCACATAGGCCCTACCTTCAATGTTTGAAATGACTTAAGGAATAAACCTCCTAAGGACTACATGACACTAAAAGTATACAAGTATCTGCTGGGTATTTTGGCACCTCACTACTCTAAATTTCTTGTATATTGATAAGATACAATTGATACAAATAGAAAAACACATTTTAGATATTGGAGAGCTAGAATCTTTTACTAAGTGTCAAAATAACAGGAAAGAGAGAGAAGGCTCTAATTCTGGTAAGCCTGTGGCCTGCTACAACTGCTTTTCAATGTTCCTATGCAAGCTTCATTGGACTTAGTATTTACCAAGTCTCCATTAACGGCTGAAATATATGAGGTTCCATCTCAAGTTTCTTTTCCAAGGCCATAGCATCAGGCGGCGCTCTTTCACTGGTTGAAACAACTGTATCTGGTGTTTCTGAAGTGCAAGCACATCGTAGGAAGATACTTTTCCAAATACAAAAGTTGCTTGCTGTTAAAAGCTCCACATTGCTTTTGTCTTATGCATTGCACTGCATCTTCATACTTCATTCCCCCTTCAATTAAAGCTAGGGCAACCAGCACTGAAGCTCTCCCAAGACCTGCAGCACAGTGGACCACAATACAACAACCAGGATCAGAAATTTCTTTTTTACAAGTTTTAACCACTTATCAACGATCTGACTGGATGGTGGTGCACCATCATCAAAAGGCCAGTCCAGAACCTGGATGCCTTCATTCTCCAAAACGGCAGTGTTACATGTTGCTTCACACACTCTTACTGTGGTGGTAACTCTGTTCTTCTTAAGTTCCTGTAAGAATTTGCTTAAGGAGGCATTGCTTGGGCTGTGCACCATCAGAAATCTCATATTGGGACGTCCCTGGCGGTCCAGTGGTTAAGACTTCACCTTCCAGGGCAGGGGATGCGGGTTCGACCCCTGGTCAGGGAGCTAAGATCCCACATGCCTCTCGGCCAAAAAACCAAAACATAAGACAGAAGCAATCTTGTAACAAACTCAATAAAGACTTTAGAAATGGTCCACATCAAAAAAAATCTTTAAAAAAAAAAAAAAGAAATCTCATATTCCTGTTCGCAATCTCTACAGGAGCAGGGCGGTTCACCCCAGTCATGTGGAAGTAATTAAAATTAAAAAATACAGAATAGATGTAAAAGAACTGGAGGCTACTTCAAAATACTCCAGTTTAAATTTTCAGTGAGTTGAATATGAAGTTAGGAGTAATAGGAAATGAAATCAACCTTCAAACAAAACGAAAAGTATCAATGTTTCAGTACAGTAATACTGAAAATCAGGGCACTCAGCTTTGCCCCATTCAGGTCAGAACTCTTGCAAAATGGTCTCCTATTCAGTTCAGGTCTTCAATGTCCAGGTTATTCATTTTTATGGGAACCTCTCAGGTAGTAACAACCTTCTAGAATTCACTGGTATGCACAGAGGTTGGACTGGGCCTGTCAGTAATTCCTACTGCCTCTTGGACAGTCCATAAATGTGTGACCAAGAACCGAGAGATATGTTCACTGATTGACGAATGTGGCCTAGTCAGACAGCCGGTCCCCAGGCAGAAATGACAGTGCCCCATGCACAGCTCCGGGAAAAGCGCATCACTGACAGGGATCTACTGCCACCAGGGTCCAGAATTTGCCTTAGGTGGCCTGTATCGCCAGCCCTCCCTTGTTTCTCTGCTGGAAGGACAAAGGAAGAATACAGACACCAGCCGACAGGGAATCCCGGCCAAGTGCAGACAAGGAGGAATGGGGCAGGGGTAAAGCAAAGGCTGGAGCGTCATAAAGGGGAAGCAAACACCCATGTGCAAAAGCTATTTATTTCTATGGCAATGTTTCATAAATTAGTCTACAGGTCCTCCCACGCAACACTTCTAATGCACAGATCACATTTCATATTAGACGACCATTAAATGTCAGCTCCCTTTCTTTACATAAACAACAAACAAAAGGTGATATTAGAGGTGGCCCTGAATTAACATGCCAATTTAACATCATTTAACAGGAGAATAATTGGTTGTGATACTGATTATTTCTTTGGCGCAGCTGTTAGGTGGCACCGTGCTCCAGGCTGACTCAGAAATCATTCACAGATTTTCCCTCCCATTTACTACAAAACGGATG
Source organism: Balaenoptera musculus (assembly GCF_009873245.2). Classification (NCBI taxonomy): domain Eukaryota; kingdom Metazoa; phylum Chordata; class Mammalia; order Artiodactyla; family Balaenopteridae; genus Balaenoptera; species Balaenoptera musculus. The sequence continues at coordinate 23,195,723 of NC_045806.1, forward strand.
TGTTTGATATCCAGCCTCTACAGTCACTTCAAATCAATTTCCCCACATACCAGCATGATCTGCTTTCTAAGACTTAAAAAGTATTAAAAAGAAAGAAAAAATTAAAGAATGAAAGTAAGTCAACTAGTCTAAGGGGGATCTAAACCTCTCTGATCTCAATGGACTTCAAATTCATAAGGTCTTTACTTCTGTCCAAGGTGAGGAGGAAGTTAAAGTGAGACTGGGAAAGGGATTGTGGACTAAGAACAACTCTGCCTCCCTCTAACCTGCAGTGGGGGCTGAGACAAAAGGATGCAAATGACCACTGTATTTTCCAAAACATTCAAAGGTCCAAAGTGACTCTTTTCACTATCTAAGTCACCGGTGGTGAGGAGGAAATTAGTGTAGGAAAAGAGATTGTAGAAAGGGAGTATACGATGTATGCATGTGTAAAATGATAACTTATCATACTCATCTTCTCTGGGTGGATATGAAAAATAAAGTATGTCTATATGGCTGTAGTCATATTCTTTATTCAAGCACACAGTGAGGAAACAGGGAGTGTGTAATTCAAAACCACACTATATTTGCCATACCCCACTATGATTAACTTCTGTAACTCACTGGGTCACTGGAAAGTTGCATGACTTATATGCCTAGGTACAGCTATATGCACATATACATATATATACGTACGGACACACAAACATACATTACTTTCATCACACTATGTGTATCATAAATGAATTCTGCATCTGCAAACATATACTACATATTTCCTTCTCTGAGAGGACATATCCAGGTTAGTAATAATGAAAAGTAGACTACCTAAGAAGCCATTTGTCATATTTACTTTTATCTTCTCTATAAACATACTCCTTTTCCCTTTGCATACATTTAAAGTAAAAATCTAGAAAACAAAACCTTATTTTCAAGATTCGCATTTTGGTAATATATTTTCTAAAATATGTCCGCCGTCACAGCACATGCATCTCCCCAACTCCTGACTAAAACTCCATGAAAGGAGAGGAAATATATGCCTTTGAAAATAATATATTTATAACATAAATAATATATTTATAAATAATATATTTATAACATAAAAAATTAAAATGTGTCATTAATGGATATGTATTAAGGAAGACCAGGAGGTATTTCTGCATTAATTCAATACACATTTATTAAGGCTCTCCTAAATACTGGTAAAATCTAGACTTAGTCCATAAGAAGCTTGTTATCTACAGGAGAAATACACATATATAAACTAACTTTAAAAAAATTAAAGACTTTACACAATAATAAGAACAAACTGAGTTCAGGAGAGGGTGTGAATAAATCTGCCTAGCATATGAAGCAGGATGCTAGAACAAGACCTCTCAGACTCAGTGACATTTTTGCTCATCCATACATTGATCTTTCACCATTTTAACCACAATATGTCTCTACAATAGCTGTATACTACGTACATTTTTACGAGGGTAAAATGCCCACCAAAAAATAATTGGCAGCAATCAATGGAACCGCGAGGTAAGATTAGTAAAGAATAAAACATCATGCAAGTTGGATTGAAATATAACCAGGAAAAAATGGGAAAAATAATTACCTTAATAACTGCTCTTTGATGCCTCAGGAAAAGAAAAGAAATCCGGAAGACTTCTGAAATAAAATATAACATGCTATATATAAAGTTTCATCAGACAACTCACTTAATGCTGAATAAAAAGATCACTCTTAAAAAAATTCTAACACCTGTTCAAGGAGTTCTTAAAGAGGGAAAGTTGGATTATTTATCTAAGATATATTAAATATGAGAAATATTATAAGATATAGTATACTTGGCAAAGATAACTAAACCCAAGAGAAATTATATTTTTGAACTTTTGAGTTATTTTGATATTTTATTTTAGTTTTGGTTCAAAAGAAATAAAAGGTTATACTGCCTTACCAAATAAAGAGTTAAGAAAATCATAAGGCTGAATTAATAGTTATTTTCCATTCTGCTACGTATCTAGAATATTTTATAAATTGCTAGATATTTTAGACATCAGAAAATGATAATTTTTCACATAAATTATTAAGTCCTAACCTAATTTATCATCAAGGTTTTTTTACTTGTAAAACATGTTACTAAGTAAACACTATTCATTAGATGTGACCTAAAATTTTTATTCTCAATTCCTCTCTTTAAACTTACCATTTGGGCTTCCCTGGTGGCGCAGTGGTTGAGAATCTGCCTGCTAATGCAGGGGACACGGGTTCGAGCCCTGGTCTGGGAGGATCCCACATGCCGCGGAGCAACTGGGCCCGTGAGCCACAATTACTGAGCCTGCGCGTCTGGAGCCTGTGCTCCGCAACAAGAGAGGCCGCGACAGTGAGAGGCCCGCGCACCGCGATGAAGAGTGGCCCCCGCTTGCCACAACTAGAGAAAGCCCTCGCACAGAAACGAAGACCCAACACAGCCAAAAATAAATAAATAAATAAATAAATAAAGTAAACAATGCGTTTAAAAAAAAAATACATTTATTAAAAAAAAAAAAAACTTACCATTTAGAGAGTTTATCTGTAACAAATGCCTTGTGTGGCCAGAAACTTTCAAAGCTGAAATAAAAAAAACCAGTTGTATGGAAAGGGGAACAATGACAAGAAAGTTTAAAAGGTGTTGATTTAATCATTTAGACCACCTTAGATATAATTTTTAAAAAATAATACAAAACCCTAAAGTGCTTTTTTGATACTTCATTTTCTTGTCATTTTACTAGATCATTTTTTAATGAGGAAGGAATTTCAATAAAATAGGAGAGAAGAAAGTGGCGGGGAGGGGTGAGCAAAATAATCACGGGGGAATAGGGAAAGAGAAAGGACAGAAAGAGCAGTCAGAAAGATTTGGAGAAATTCCCTTTTTCCCTTTTTCCCTAAATCCTTAAGGGTAGTTGAAGGGAAGCAGGAAGGGCAAACTCATTGCCAAATAGCACCCTCTGTTAAAACAACAGGATTTAATGTTCTCTAGGTTTGTGATGTAAATGGATTCCATTCCTGCCACTACGGTTAAGCACAACAGCACAATAGATGGTCTGTTAACCTGATTGTTGCATTAATGCTGGGATGGAATATGCATCCATGCAATGAAGAATGCAAAAAGAACGAATTTCTAGAGCAGGACCACTATTAATACCCACACAATAAAATCTGCTCATTCTTTGAGAGGCAAAAACAATTATAATGCCTGGCATTCATTTGAATTTAATGAGAGTAGAGTTAGTTCAAACCTTTCCTGGGGACACATGCTAGGAGTATCTTAGGTCCAGGCATATACATTTAGACCATTACAATATGACTTTAAAAAGCATTACATACTACTTAGAGTTATTAATAAAATAATATATACTTCCCTCCAATACAAGCGTATCTACATGGGTCAAAAAATAAAGAAAAATTGTGAGTTAAGACATCTTTATGCCTTTTTTCTTTATATCACAGTTTCAAAGCCTGCATAAAATTTAGAATCCTGAAATGCATAATACTTCATGCTTTTTTAGGAATATGAAAACTTATGCCTATTTTTAAACAAATATTAAAGTATAATTCTCACTGAACATACTGTACATATTCAAAGTGAATAGTTCCCCAAAAGTTTCCTCATGGCCCTTTATGAGCTATCCTTTAACCCTCAACACCAGCCCCCCATGCATCTTGTAGGCAACCTTTTTATGCTATTATACATTTGTTTGAATTTCTTGAAATTTTATTTAAATAGGATCAGGCAGTATATATTTTTTTCTTGTCAGACTTCTTTCATTCAGAATAATTGTTTTTTAAGATTCACCCATGTTTTAGCGTGTATTATGGGTTGAAATTTGTCCCCCCAAAAGATATCTTGCAGTCCTAACACCCAGTACCACAGAATGTGACTCTATCTGGGAATAGAGTCATTGCAGATGTAATTATTTAAGTTGAAATGAGGTCATACTGGAGTAGGGTGGACCCTTATTCCACTATGACTAGTGTCCTCATAAGAAGAGAAGAGACACAGAGACACTCACATGCAAGAGGAACATGTCATGTGATGATAGAGGCAGAGATTGAAGTGCTACAGCTGCAAGGTGGTGCCAAATCCACATCCAACTGGTGCCCTTTGAAAAAGGGAAAATGTGGACACAGCCACAGACATTCACAGAGAGAAGTCTATGTGCAGATACACACAGGAAGAAAGCCACGTAATGACAGATGATGAGTGATGCATCTCCAAGTCAAGGAACATCAAAGATTGCCTGGAAACCACCAGAAGCTGAGAAGAGGCAAGGAAAGATTCTCTCCTACAGGTTTCGGAGGGTACATGGCGCTGCCAACACTTTGATTTCAGACTTTTAGTATCCAGAACTGTGAGACAATAAATTTTTGTTTTTTTAAGATACACAGTTTGTGGTACATTGTTACAGAAACACTAAGAAACGAATACAGTATGTATCAGAATATCATTCTATTTTGTGACTATTCACAATTTGTTTATCCCTTCACCTGTTGAGGACATTTGGATTTTTTCCAGCTATAGGTTCAGTGGTATAACTAAATCATAGAGTACATTCAACTTTAATTTGACTAAATACTGACAAATTGATTTGCAACAGTCAATACAACCCAATATCAGGACCCAGGGGTTCCTATTATCCACATCTACACCAATACTCACAATGTGCAATTTTTTTCTTCCTTGCCAATGTAAAGTGATATGTTCTTGTTATTGTAATTTCTTTTTTTTATTACAAATGAGTTTGATTATCTTTTCATATATTCATTCACCTGTTGGGTACCCTCTTTGCTGAATTGTCTGTTTATATCCTCTGTTTATGTTTTATCAGTGTTAGATGTTGAAATATCTTTTGTCTGTTAGATTTTTTTATGGGTGTCCCTCATTGGGAAAAAAAAAAAACCCAAACCTTTATTTTGATGTAATCAAATCAATCCTTTTCTGGGCCTCATGACTGATGCTTTTTGAGCCTTATTCAAACTTAGTTGACACATATATTCTTCTAAATTGTTCTATACTAACCTTATAATTTTGTGTTTCATATGTAGCTTTTTAAACCATCTGGAACTCATCTTTTTATATTTACTAAAGCAGGGATCAGGTTTTATTTTTCTATATATACCAAACAGAGATTTCTAACATCATTTATTAGACAGTCTGAGACTGACCATGTCATAGGCAAATGCTATCTATTGATTTCCAGGCCCTTGTTTATCTTCCTCTATGTAGTCACACATCATCCAGGAAACCTAAAGTTATAGAATTTAGCTTTTATATGGTTTCTCTCAAACTCTTGTGATTAGTGAACACTTTTCATGATATTTGAGAGATAATGAAAGAAATCTATTGTTTTCCCCAATTAATATAAAAATCTAATTTTTCATATATTAATATATTCCAGTGATTTGTCTATTCTGAGTCAACAACACATTCCATTGTAGACGTTATTAAAAAAATGAATATCTGGAGAGAAACTCCCTCTTCATTTCTATTTTTGTAATTTTTCCTCTAGAAATTCTTCTGTCTTAATTTTTTTATATTTGTTTCAATTATTTTTAATTGATAAAAGTAAACCCATTTTGAATTGTGTTGAAGTTATAGATTAGTATAGGAGAAATTGATAACCAATATTGTCTTCCCATATAAAAAAATGGTTTCCATTTATGCAAGACCCGTACAGTGTGCTTCAGCAGAGACTACAGTTTATTCATATAGACTTGAACATTTTCTGTAGAATTTACATTACGGTTGAAAACTTGGCTATGTATTAATTCCAAACCTAAGTATTTAACCGACTTCCTCTACTTTGGACAATAGAATTCTATTCATATACTAGTTTGCCATAAGTAAAATTCAGTCCCAAACATGTATCTCATAAATAAGTATTTTTCTGTGTTGTAGAGGTCTGGAGTTACCTCATACCTTGTTCTGTTTCCCTCAGACCCCACTAGGAGCCCTTTCCAGGTATATCATCCACTTATTAAAGAAGAACAATATTGACAGAGAACCTGAAGCTATCAGCCATGTTTCTCTGAGTCGGGGTACAAGGCCTCAGCTACCCTTGCTCTTCCTAAATTAATTCTTAAAGGACCATGATGATTGCTTTAAATATGAGGCAGTGGTAAGCAAACATTTTCTATAAAGGGCCAGCTAGTAAATATTTCAGGCTTTACAGGCCATATGGTCTCTGTCACAACTACTCAACCATGCTATTGTAGCATGAAAACAGTCATAGACAATACATAAACAAATTGGTGTGGCTATGTTCCAATAAAACTACATTTATAAAACGAGGCAATGGGACAGATTTGGCCCATGTGAAGTAGTTTGCTACCATCCTCCATTCCAGATTTTGCACTACATCTGAGGAACTTTAAAAAGTGATGTCTCTACAGATGGCAAATAAGCATATGAAAAGATGCTCCACATCATATGTCATCAGGGAAATGCAAATTAAAACAACAATGAGATACCACTACACAGCTATTAGAATGGCCAAAATCCAGAACACTGACAACACCAAATGTGGGGTGACAGAACTCTTATCCATTGCTGGTGGGAATGCAAAATGGTACGACTTTGGAAGAGACTTTGGCAGTTTCCTGCAAAACTAAACATTCTCTTACCATATGATCTAGCAATTATGCTCCTTGATATTTACCCAAAGAAACTGAAAACTTATGTCCACACAAAAACCTGCACACTGGGGTTTATAGCAGCTTTAATCAAAAATGCGAAAACTTGGAAGCAACCAAGATGTCCTTTAGTAGGTGAATGGATAAATAAACTGTGGTACATCCAGAAAATGGAATACTATTCAGCTCTAAAAACAAATGATCTATCAAGCTATGAAAAGACATGGAAGAACCTTAAATGCATATTGCTAAGTGAAAGAAGCCAATCTGAAAATGCTACATACTATATGATATAAACTATATGACATTCTGAATAAGGCAAAACTATGAAGATAGTAAAAAGATCATTGGTTGCCAGAGGTTGGGGGGAGAAGGAGAAGAGTGAATAGGTAGAGCACAGAGGACTTTTAAGGCAGTGAAAATGCTCTGTATGATACCATAATGATGGGTACATGTCATTATACATTTGTCCAAACCCATGAAATGAACAATACCAAGAGTGAATTCTAAGGTAAACTGTGGACTTTGGTTGACTATGAGGTGCCAATGCAGGTTCATCAATTGTAAAAAGTTTGGGATTGACATGTACACACTACTATATTTAAAATGGATTAACAAACAAGGACCTACTGTATAGCACAGGGAACTCTGCTCAATATTATGTAACAACCTAAATGGGAAAAGAATTTGAAAAAGAATAGCTACATGTATATGTATAACTGAATCACTTTGCTGTACACCTGAAACTAACACAACATTGTTAATCAACTATACTTCAATATAAAATAAAAAGTTAAAGAAAAACTCTTAAAAAACCAGATAAACAACAAAGTCCTACTGTAGAGCACAGGGAACTATATTCACTATCCTGTAATAAACCATAATGGAAAAGAATATGAAAAAGAATACATATATATTTATAACTGAATCACTTTGCTGTACACCAGAAACTAACACGACATTGTAAACCAACTACACTTCAATAAAAATTTTGTTTTAAAATGTACCACTCTGGTAGGGGATTTTAATAATGGGGGATACTATGCATGTGTGGGGGCAGGTGGAATATGGGAAATCTCTGTATGTTTCCCTCAATTTTTCTGTGAACCTAATACTGCTTTAAAAAGTCTTAATTAGTTATAAGTTATGGCTATGCTCTATCCCCTGGAAAACTGACTTAACTGAAGTAAGCCAGGCACCTGGGTGGGTTTTTTTTTTAGCTCCCCTAAATCAGTAATTGAGAAGCCAGATTTGAAAACCACATCCTTGAGACATTTTCTCAAAGTGTACCTGTGTTGTTTTGGGATGGTGCAAATATCACCAGAGCACTTGTTAAAACTACAGATTGCAGGGTCCCACTCCAGACCCACTGAATCAGAATCTTCAGGGAAGGGCAGGGGATTTGCAAAGCCTAGCAGGAACCCCAGGTGATTCTCATCGTGAGAAAAATTTAGAAAACACTGCCCAGAGGCCAACTTCTGCTTTCTGTGTTTCTCTACTTTGAAGCTCCCAGTGAATGACTTGGACAAATAGCCTTCTATCTGTAGATGATCCATCCTTGGAGGTTAGCCAAACCTTTTCTGGAGGTAGGGAATTATGAAAAAATAATTTTAAAGGCATAAATTCCCAAATAGTCACCTTCCATATGTACACTTCTTTGAAACTGATTAGACTGAGAAAGCTCTGAGTTCACAGTAGAATTCCTCTCTCTTTATGACAGAATTACATACTGTGTCTTCTTCACAATTCTCACCCACTCTTAGTCCTGCTATGGATCATTGTCTCAGGGTGTGAAAATCTCCAGGGCACCAACAAAGGGAAAGCCGGCTTTAAACTTGAATCAAGGAAGCATAAACATATAAAGTTTCCTGTATTTTCCCGTTTTCTACATATTTCAGTTATGAGCCATCTGTTAGAAATTTGGTATTTTGCCCCATGATGAGATGTTCTGAATTCAGATATGTGATACAGGGTAGTGGTGGGAGTAATGATGATTTTTATTTAATGACTTTCTCGCCTCCGTTAGACTATTGTTAAGGAACGCATCTCCTATGAAGGAGACACACAAAAGAAAAGTAAAGAAAGATTTAGTAAGACATATTGAATGCTCAAAATGATACTTTCCTACATATGAATATAAGCAACTCTTTTCAGCTTTTCTCAATACTTATCCCTAAGGGCGAGTCATTAGCCAGAAAGAAAATTACCTTCCAGCAGCCAAAGCAGTACTGGTTAGTGATCTTAATACTGTCATATGAAACTGGAAGCACAGAACGTTTTCAAGACACACTGGATAAAATTCAAAGATAAAAGTTTTATGTGATTTCTTTCAGGATTTTGATAATGAAGTTAAAACATATTTTATCATCGTATTATGAAATATTTATTCCCTTTACATTCAATACTCATTTCATCTTGTGAAATTCTTAATATTTTTTACCATCCATTAATAAAAAATTAAATGTTAGCTGTCAGATATTAACGAGGGTAATTTCTATCATATTTTATGAAGTATAGTTTCCATAAAACTTTATTTGGTAATAATTATAAAAATGTATAATGCACTTAGATTGTTTTGACCAATTGTATACTAACCATCATTGTAACAAAAATAAATCCACAAGACCTATTTTAGCTCTTAAATCCTTGTGCCTGAAGGCATAAAACACATGGTAAAATTTCAATCCTTATACATCCAGTATTTTTGTTTTCTTACTTAGGGTAGGCTGTTATACAAAAATAACTTTCCAAAGTTAAAGTTATAAAGTGAACACGTGTCAAATATTTGCTTGACTCGGTAATGAGGGAAATAATGAGAAAAACAGCATGTGGGAAAGCTGGTTCAAAGGCGATTTCAAACAGTGGTTATGTTGTCAGTTTAAGAGAGGCAAGCTGAAATACATTTGCTAAGTTTGAGTCAAAGTTGTTTAATATCTTACTGGAAAAGTAAATTATTAGGATTATTTTCTCTGAGAGAAATAATGCATCTCTACTGAATACCATCTGTAAAAGTTAACATGTAACTTCACCAAGCCTAGACCCTGATAAATAACAAATAGTACACTAAACAAAGGTACAATTCCCCAAAGAATCAAATAATCCAAAGTGAACCTTTTAGACAATGTTCCAATAAGAAAAAGGAAAACATGCTCTCATTACCTAACTTCAATTTGAACTCCTTTGTAGTCTCAAGTGTCTTATTTCTAAGTTTTTGTTAATTGTCCATTAACAGCGATCAACAAACTATGTTCAGACATGAAGCAGATTAGGACGATTTGGGGAAAGAGGAAAATCTAGAATCTCTAAATGTAAAGATCTTGTTCATGTATTTTTTTTAATGGTGATGATGAGTAAAAACTCATATGACATTTAAGTTCCATTGGTTACAATTTTTAAAATAATGTCATGGGTTTTTTTAAGTTACAATTTTTACAGTATATCAGAAATTCCGTGCCTCACAATGATTTCAAATTATGCTGAAAAATGTAGGTGCCACTTAAAATACGTGGGGGGTGCATAGTTTTTCAAAGTTCTTCTAGGGAGGATGTTAGCAGATACGTTTGATGGCCTATCTTTAGGAAATATTTTTCTCTGTTCAAATTTCTCCATCATTGCAACTCTATCTACATTTGATCTTCCTGCAGTACTTCAAGTTATCTAACAGACCCAGTTCCTTGTTCTTTCGCACTATAACAAATAGCCACTGGAGAGAGAGGAGTGAGCAAAAAGAGCCTAGGCACCTATCCTCAGAGAGCTTACATTCTAGGAAGGGAAACTGAGATTAACCAAATGATTGCTTACATAAAGATAAATGTGTACCTGAAGCATATGCTGTAAATTGTGAAGATACAGAGCCTTGAAATGAGAGATGAGGGAAATGAATCTGAAAGAGTGCGCTGAGATCAGAAGGAAGAGTTAACTAGGTGAAGACTAGAGATTCAGTGTTTTAGAGATTTCTTTTTTGTCATTTCAAAAGCCTCTTGGATGAGAGGGAAGATATATGTGTTTGATTTGACTCCCTTTTACATTTTGTTTAGAATTTTATTGTGTATGTTTGCCTGTTGCTTCTTCTTTAAAAACTTTAGAGCCGCACTTCTGACCAATGTGGGACTTGGATTCATCTTCTCACCTGCAACAACCCAAAACAGTGAACAGTTGAAGGACACCGAACATCAGGCAAAAAAGGACACTGATTCTTTTTTTTTTTTTTAATGGAAGTATAGTTGCAGTACAATATTGTATAAGGTACAGGTGTATAGGGAGTTCCCTGGCGGTCCAGTGGTTAGGACTCGGTGCTTCCACTGCCGTGGCTGGGTTTCAATCCCTGGTTGGGGAATTAAGATCCCACAAGCCACGTGGTGCAGCCACCACCCCCCCCCAAAAAAAGTTACCAGTGTATAATATAATGATTCACAATTTTTAAAGGTTATATTCCAGTTATAGTTATTATAAGATATTGGCAATATTCCCTGTGTTGTATAATATATCCTTGTTGACTATTTTATACCTAATAGTTTTGAGAGATGGGACATAAACAAAGTGAGACCCTAGAACTGCCTGAGCTTAGTCCTGAGAGAGAGTTTCTTGGCCTTAGAGTTTCCAGGTAGGGTTCTGGAGGACCCCTGGGATGGAGCTGACAGTTCAGGGAGACCAGGGTGGCTCTTATTCTCAGAAAAGAGTATTGGAGATGAGGGAGCTCTACAGAGAGAGAACCCCGGAGATCTGTAGGGGTGCCCCTTAAGTATTCGGCTGATTACTGAGCAGCAGATTCACGTGAGCACACACTACCCAAGGCTGGGGAAGGAACTACTAAGAAGGATTAGCAGGAACAGTGCTTGGTATTCAATCCATGTAAGGTTTGGACAAACTTTATTTTTATTGGCTAGCCTCTTAAAGTAGAAGCAATAAGCTGGTGCTGTGGAAACAGAGCAAGGGGCAATCTTGTAGGAGCAAAAGGTAGCCTCTTTTTCATCTTCTTTGTCAGCAGCCTCATAGCAGCCAGCCTTCATCGTCATTGTTGTCTTCCTTATGGAAATCTTCAATTAGAGACGTGCATTTTTGTAAAAGTACATATATGGGATCTTACTATTCATATTCTTCTACATCCATTTTATATTTTGTTACAGTACTTAAAATGTATCTTTGAGGTATTTTCCTGGGTCTACATATTGAAATCAACTTTACTCTGTAATTTTTTAAACAGTCTTATTGAATATGTTCAGGTTGATAGGGTGTAAGCATTACCATGGTGCCGTTATCAATGAAAAAACGTTGCCTGCCATATCAGTAAACAAAGGATGTTGCAACCATCAAGCCATCACGTTACAGCCACCCAGCAGTCAGCCGCTTCAGTCACCCCCTGGGGGTGCACCCTGAAGAGACTCAGGATGACAAAGCACAGGATACTGGCCCCAGACAGCTAAGGTGCATATCAAAGGAATGATTTCAATGAGTCCAGACTCTTGCATTTTCCCATACATAGTAAAGCGCTAAATTCCTTAACTTGAGATGCCGGGTTTTCTTTAATTAACGGTAATCTTTTGATGTTCTGACTACTACCTGGTCTTTGTTGCAAAAACTCCTCTATATCCTGGCTCTTCCCTTACCTCTTCAGAGCAGTCCCTCAGAGCTATCTGAGATGCTGCGTCCTGGGCTTAAGTCCTCAGTCTTGTCCACCAAATAAAATGTAGTTCTCAACTTTCAGGTTGTTCAATTTTTTTCAGTCGACACCGTCCTACCTGCTTTGTGGACTCTCTTGCCTGCCTCTTGGATAATAGTGATAACTTTTCCAGTCACTTTCAGATATTAATAGCAATAGTCCCCTGGTACGTTTTAGACACTATGCCTGTCTCATTTAAATAATAAATTGTTCAGTGTGATGAACCTCCCAAGATGAACCTCCAAGTTTGATTTAACTTGATTCGGTTTCAGGGGGAATATCTGCAAAGAGAATCAGTTTTCTCTCTCTCTCTCCCACATCTCTTCTTTTCCTAACTAGCTATATAGTTTCAGGCCATTCCAGGAAGGGAGTGGGGTTAGAGTACAGATATATTCAGCCAGCAGTCTCTGGGTTTGGCAGCTGTTCAAAGACAGCTCATTTACTCCTGGGGTGATTTTAAGGATTTCTAAGAAATTCATCCGCATGATGTGTGATGGCTCTTAAGTTCCTTGGTGTCTGGTAAGCTACTCCATAGACTTTCCAGACTGGAGCTCCTGCCCTCTTTCAGGTAGCTATTTTGGGCCAAGTTCCTGCTAAGATGGCTTCAAGCTATTTTCTCTTTAGCTCTCTGATGGCATATCAACATACCAATTTGTAGAAAACACACTCACAGGCTTGTGCATTCTGTAGGTGGAAGTTCTGTTTGTTCCTAATATCACCCTTTTTCTCTCTGGATAATTCCACAGCCTCTTTAGAACTCTCAGGTATGAGTCAAACACCAGGGCACTGTGTTCCCCAAACTTCAGTGGACACTTTTCAAAATCTTCAGCTGGTTTCCTTAAAAAAAGCCCCTCTCACTAGACTAGCAATGAAAAGCACCTTTGTCCTCTCTTTCCAAAGAGTAGTGTAATGAAGAAATAAGAAGAAGTATGAGAGTCCTATAGCAAACATCTCCAAAGAAATTCTCTCTTTACCTTACTTCAATTTAAAGTCTCAAGTGTGAGTCACAAAACCTTTTTTCATACAACTTCTTTATGTGAACTGCATAAATGGACTAGTGCCTCACTTTGGCAACTATTGTTTTGTTGTCCAGTGTTAGGACCTCAGCTGAAACTGAGACAAAAGAATCTCATTTCATTTCTACTGTATAGCACAGGAAACTATATTCAATATCTTATAATAAACCATAATGGGAAAGAATATGAAAAAGAATATATGTATAACTGAATCACTTTGCTGTACACCACAAACTAACAACATTGTAAATCAAGTATACTTCAATTAAAGAAAAACCTTTCAGAAAAAAAAAATCTCATTTCAAATAATATAACATATGTGCATACTGTGCTATAATGTGTAATTCTAGTCACTCGGTGATGGACATTTAAGCTACTTACAGAATTTATTACTCTAAACAATGCTGCAGTAAGTATCAAGGTACATTTGTCTCTTCACGGTTTCTGAATATGTTACTAGGCAAAATTCCAAGAAGATAATATATGAATCAAGGGTTGTGTTTCTTTCTATGCATATTTCAAAATTGCAGGGGAATAGAATAAAAGAACCTCACTTTTCTTCTATCACCAAGGTTTTAAATCTTTGCCCAGAAATGTAAAATAATATCTCATTGTTATTTTAATTTATATTTTTAATTGTTAGGGCATGGATTAGTTTACAGTGGCTGCTGTAACAAATTACCACAAACTGGGGGACTTAAAACAACAACAAAAAGGGAACTCCCTGACGGTCCAGTAGTCAGGACTCTGCCTTTCCACTGCAGGGGGTACGAGTTCGATCCCTGGTCAGGGAACTAAGATCCCGCATACTGTGCAGCACGCCAAAATAAATAAATAAATAAATAACAAAAAACCAAAAAAATTCTCTCACAGTTCTGGAGGACAAAAGTTCAAAAATTAGCATCATGGGGGGAAATCAGTGTGTCAGCAGGGCTGCATTCTCTCCAGAGGCTCTAGGAGAGAATCTGTTTCTTGCCTCTTCCAGCTTCTGGTGACTGCTGGCATTCCTTGGCTTGTGGCCACAATATCCCAATTTTCAAGGCTAAGACTTCGAATCTTTCTCTGCTCAGCCTTTACATTGTCTTTTCCTCTGTACGTGTGTCAAACCTCCCTCTGCCTTCCTCTTGTAAGGATACATGGGATTGCATTTAGGGCCAACCTGTATTACCCAGGAAAATCTTCCCATCCCCAAATTCTTAATTTAATCACATCTGCAAAGACTGTTATTTATATACAGTAATATTCACAGGTTCCAGAGATTAAGATGTAAATATCTTTGGGGGAGTGTATCTTTTTCAGCTTGCCACAGACTACAGGATTACATGTTTACTGGTTTTCGGTATTTCATTTTCTGTGAACTGCTAATTTATGTTTTTTCTACCAGTAAATTTAGTCATTTATGTTTTTCTTCTTTGATTGTAAAAAAGAAAGTATAACCCATAGAAAAACATATATATTTGGCTTATTTCCCACTACCACAGAACATTTTTGTGTCATCAAATATATCAGTCTTTCCCTTTGTCACCACTTGGATTTCCTGTCATTATGAGAAAAGAAGTCTTTACCACCTATGATTAGTAAAATCTTCACAAAATAAACTAGTAGTTTTGTGATTTATTTTCTTGAAATATTGTATTTCTGTAAAATTTATTTTAATAATGTAAGATAAAGTCTCATTTTTCTGTTAGTGTCTACACTGCTGAACCAACACCATGTTTGCATGACTTAGCTTACCCCATATTTAGCATATGAGAAACCCCATAAATATATCTCTAAATTTTATTCTTCTCACTGAAATGTTTCTTTCTTGCTGCACCAGTACAGTAAGGTTTTTATTAAATTGGACTTACATATTTTGATATCTAGTAGAAGTCATCCTCTAACATTATTTTTTTTCATAAAAGTCCATGTTACTCTCAACTAGTAATATCTCTAGGTAAATTTCAGAATAATCTTATATTAAAAAAATAAAATCCTCATAGTACTTTTCCTTGGATTGCATTACATTAATGAACTTATGTTTGGAAAATGGAATTCCTCACAATGCTAATTTTCTGTCCAAAATCAAGGCATGTTATTATTAAAGGATTTTTATTAAAAATCTTAGTAAAGGATTTAATGTGTCTTAAGAAACTTTAATGCTTTATTCATATAGGTTTTACACATTTCTTATATTTATTATAGACATTTAATTTTAAGTAGCTACTGTGCTTAAAGGAAAAGATAAGGGAAAGTTACAGGCTGTCATTTACTAATTGTATAATCAACACCCTTACTGAATTCTCTTTTTGTTTTTCAGATCTTTTGGATCTTCAAAGTATACAATAATAAAATCTGCAAAAGATAATATGTCTTTCTTCTTCCCAAAATTTATAGCTCTCTTTTCTATCTTTCTTATCTAATTGGATAGGCTAGGAGCAACAGTTCAATGTAAAATAATGACTGGTTAGTGGCATTTTTATCTTGCTCTTGACTATAATAGATATTTCCCTAAAGATTCACCATTAAATACGATTCTGATTTTCATATACACATATAGAACATATTTTACATTAATACACACACATAAACACACACCAGTTTGTATAATGGAATGAAATTCAAAACATACTGCAGCATCTACCCAACAGACTTTGACCTCTATCAATGAGCACTGAGCAACCAGTCAAATTGTACACTACCTAGTATGCCTTACCAGTATGTACATACTGGCTACATATCAGCTCTATGGATACATGCTACACACAGTTAAGAAAGTGTTAACTTTTTATCAGAAATGGGTATTAAATTTTATAATTATTTTAGTGTTCTATGAGATGAATATTTTTCTTATTTGTAATATTAATATAAAAAACTCCTTACTCACTAGAAAAATAGTCATGATGTACTGATAGGCTACAACTGGTGGTATTTTATTTAGGAACTTGCTTCAACATGAATTAAAATTTTCTTTGGGGAATCTCCTTGTTTGTTTGTTTTTTTTCTAGTAAAATTCCAATCCAATTTTTGAAGTGTTTGGACGTTCTTTTTCTCTGTGCCCTGAAGCGGTTAAAATAGCATTGTAGTTAATTTTTATCTTTGACACTTAAACAGAGTTCACCTGTAATATTCTCAGAATATGTCAAATAATAGAAAACCCAATGTAAATCAGCTTAAATTACAAAGGAAACATTTTCTCTGGTTATTCAATAATCTAAAAGTAAAGCTTTAGGTGCAGCTTGATTTAGGGATTCATATTGTAGATGGATTTCTCTCTATACAATTATCTGCCTTGCTTCTTTGCTACTGGTTTCTTCTGCAGTATGTTTTTTCCCTTGTTCTCAAATTATGGCTGCCACCAGCTCCCAAAGCGACACATTTCTCATTTACATCCAGCAGCAAAGAGAATCTTCTCAAGTAGACCTCATAGAAGAAGAGAGTAGAATTCCTAGAACTTATGCATTTCATTTGCTTTGTCTTTGTTGTATATCTATCCATGTATCAGTGGCAAATGTCAAGGAATACATACACTAATATGTCCCTGGGGCTGGTGATGGGGTAGGGTCAATCTCACTCCAAGTTCTTGGCTAAGAATTGGAAGTTGAATTTCCTATTAGAAATTTAGAATAATTCTCAGGGAAATGGAGGGAGAATGGAAAAGACAAAGAGTAAATGTCTATTAATGTTACATAGTAAAGTATATATTTTATGTACATACACACATAACTATAATATGAATTTGTTATGAGTATATTCATATAAAATCCATTGAACACCAAATTCATGTTCATCAAACTGATAAGGATGAGCTCCTGAGCAAACCGTAGGAATGATAGATCTTAGATTTCAGGTACCTAATGTGTACAGCAGAAACAACCCAATATTATTGGGTAGCTTATCAGGCTCCTCAGCCCATAAGGTCCTCCTTTTCTGAAGGGTTGCCCTAGTAACTCTCCAACCAAAGTAGTTTTCTGCAATGTTCTCCAAATACTACCTGCATAATTGTTTACTTTAGTCATTGCAGTGAGAGCAGGAAATAATGTATCTCAAATTTGGTTTGCTTCTGATTCCAACAGTTTGGTGATGAAAAACCTTCTAGTGAAAACAGCTAAAAGTGTCAAATATAGCAGAACAGCAATCACATGAAATACTATAGAGAGATGATGCATATAAAACAATTTCCTTTAATTATTCCAGGGAAGGAGAGACTGATTAAATTTAGTCTTTATAAAATAAAGTGTGCATGTTACAATTTAAAGGTAACTAATTACTAGATTAGAATTGAAAAAATGCCTTGGAAAGCAATAAAGGGGAAAAGATAAACAAACAAACATGAAAACAATCCAATAGAAGGGTAGAAAGGAACATGAGTTGGTGCAAGTCTAGTGGTTAGGAAACTCAGTCTACACACTCTGAAATGCAAGGGGTTTAACTTCAAGTTGTATATAATTGGACATAATTTCTATTTCCAGCCTCCGTTCTTCAATGGGGCTAAATTTTAATCTCAGTACATCAAGTAAGTCCCTATGCCAGCCAGTTTTCTCAGATTACCAACTAAATTCTAGCATGGGCGAATGCATGAGAAGTGGCGATACAGACCGCCAGGGTTAATGTCAGTGTGTCCCACCACCCATATAAAGTATTTAGTAGCATGGTGCTTAGCACCCAGTGAAAGTTAGCTATTTTATCTGTCTTGACTTCTGAGGCAAGAGGGAAAATTTCACCAGTCACCTCTTTAGCAACTCTTGTGGTAAGTGCGATGACAGTGGTTTGCACAGTACAGTGTTTCATGGAGGAGAATTCAAGCAGTGTTAGCTTAACATTTGGAAGTGTGGGTAAAGCAGAAAGAGGGACATTGTTACTATCTATGTGCATAGATTGTTCAAAGACATGAGATATTGATTTCAGATTTCTACTTTATTATTAATAAATATATATTTTATGGTAGGTGCATATAATGGTTTTAATGTTTAAAGTACTTTCACCATATATTTCAAGACACATTATATGTAGCAGAATCAGTCTATGGAGTTAGACAAACATATCTGAATAGTCTCACTAGTACTAGTTATGCAACTCTGGGAACACACTTCTGTGTGCCTCTATTTCTCCTGTAAAATAGAGTCAAAATACATACTGTGTTAGTCCAGGTTCTCCAAGAAACAGTCAGCATAAGAGGATTTAGCATGCAAGGATTTTATTAGGGGAAAAGCTAATGAGAGGCAATGGAGAGCAAGCTGGAGAATGTTGGAAGAGCCGTCGGATCATGATACACTCTGACGTCAAGTGACGGAGAGAGAGAATGATGGCAGCATCCTAGATCACCATGCAGTTTAAGAATGCTCAGGAAGGCCTTCAGAAAGTCCTCAAGTCAAAGTCTCCAGTCAGAGGAGTTTCTCTTCTTCCAGGAACAAGCCTGTTTTAGTACCCGCGCCGTGCTAACCACTGGCTAGCAAGTGCGGCCTGGGAGAAAGAGGGGCAATGGTTGCAGAGCACAGTGGCTGAGGCCCTTTAGTTTACTCAATCATTCTCCTTCTCTACAAAGTGCACTCTCCTGGTCATCACATCAACCTTGCAGGTGTATTGTGAAATTAGAAATAATGTAGGTAAATTGCCTAAGAAGGTGTGCTTGACATATAACACATACTTAATAAGGAGTTGCTATTGTCATATCTCATTTTCGAACTCATTATCATAATAACTCTGTGATATTCATAAGATATGTATTCTTTCATTTTTGCAAAACTTCTTCCTATTAGATATTTGTATTAGTTTGCTAAGGCTGCCATTACAAAGTACCACAGACTGGGGGGCTTAAACAACAGAAATTTGTTTCCTCACAGTTCTGGAGGCTAGAAGTCTAAGATCAAAGTGTCAGCAGAGTTGGTTTCTTCTGAGGCCCATTTCCTTGTTTTGTAGGTGGCCATCTTTTCCTTGTGTCTTCACATGGTCTTCCCTCTGTATGTATGTCTGTGTCCAAATTTCTTTCTTTTAAAGAAGCCAGTTATATTGGAGTTGGGTCCACCCTAATAACCACATTTTAACTTAATTATCTCTTTTAAGACCAAGTCACCAAATATAGTCCCATATGAGGTACTGGGAGTTAGGACTTCAACATATGAATTTTGGCAGACACAATTCAGCCATAACGGTGTGGTTAGCCATACATTACAGATAAGAAAACTGAGATTAGAGGTGTCGAATAAGATGCCCTGATTACACTTGTAATGAAAAGCAGAACTGGGATCTCTGTGATTCCAAGCAAAGTCCGTTCTCTTTCTATGAAAGTATGTTATGTACCTGACCCTTGTATGTACTGGGGTCTTTCAGGTAGAGGGTAAAAAGAGAAGATGACTCAGCCTACTGGATGTGGACCCAATATCCACAAAGTAAGAGAAGTCCTTGAATTAAGCTCCACACATCTTTGGACTAGAGGTTCACAGTCAAGGGTGATTTTGCCCCCTTGAGAGATACATAGCATCTTCTGGTTACATTTTTGGTTGTCACAGCTGAGGGTGTGCTGCTGGCATCTCGTGGGTAGATGTCAGGAATGCTGCTAAATATCGCACAGGAAAGCCTCCTACAACCATGAATGATCTGGCCCCAAACGTCAACAGCTGTGACGTTGAGAAGCCCTACATCAGAGTAAGGCAATTTGGTCATTAAATCAGGACTAAAGGGATGGGAAATTATATAGGCCTCTTTTGAAAAGGTAGGATTCTGTCATGACCATTTCGGGGCATGATGCATATTTCTTTCCCCAGACCAGCCTGGCTGGTATAGCCATGGTGGCAGCAGGGCAAAAATGGGACCTACATGATTCAAACTTAATTCTGGTTTTATACAAATGTCCTGTGCCTCTCACACCTGATCCTTCTAGATAAAAAGTTTGGGTGAGAGTAGGGAATGAACGGAAAAAGGGGCAACATTATAGTTACCACAAAGGGACACTCAGGTATTGTGGAGGCGGAGGAAGAGCAACAACCCAGCACCCAGGGTTGCACAGGGGAGGAAGGGGCATTAAGGGCCCATGTATTTCAGAGCTGTCTCTGGAGACTTCCTCCCCAAGGGAAACATTCTGGTGCAGCTCCCTCAAACTCTTGCAGGCGTCTTCAGTTAAACTGACTGCTGCGTCTGCCAGCCCCAGCTAAGCAGCTCTGACCACCCTTCCCCTTAACCTTACTGAGAGATCTATCAGGAGAAGCAGGGGATGATCACACACACCCCTCTGGATGTCATTTGACTCCTAATCTCACTCATTCCATGGGGTGGACTAAGGTCATGCCACCATGCTGGTGGCATGGACAAACAAGAAAATTGGATTGACTGCACTTAGCAAACCCTCCAAAACAAGGACTAGTCTGTTTTTGTGACTGAGCTGGGAACTTGAAGGCTGACCTGCTAGCATCCTCAAACTGTGTTCCCTGACTGGTGTTGGGACCACCTGACAGGCCTGCCAGTTGTAAAGATTTTCTTTCCAGGGGCTCCATTTGTGGTCTTGAGATTGTACTTCTTGGGTGGGAGCCAGGCATTAACATGTCTCTCTCCTGAAAACACGGACTTGCACCTCCGGGTGGTAAGCTTTCAGCATCCTGGATCCTCCGACACCCCAAAGAGAAGGGCTTAACTCTGAGGCAACAACATCCATAACAGGGCCTTCAGCTTTGCCTGTTATCTCAGGGGCTGTAGGGCAAGGACATTCGGGCTGTTATCTAGGGACACATTCTAGTTGACTACCCTGCTTGCTGGGATGGGACAAGGGGAACAGGGCTCAGTGACTCTTGCCACTTTTACAAATCTTCGATGCCCTCCCCATCTTCCCTCCTACTTTTCTAATTTCAATCCCACCCTTCACTCCTGACATCTCTCACTCTTTGGTTAACACCTCAGACACCACTCCACCCAAATGTCTTCATTGCTATGAAGGTTTATTTTTCTGTCTACTTTTATGCTCTTTATTTCAGTTGTTTCTCAGCAAGGCATGATACATATACATAGACTTGTCTGCCAACCAGCACTGAACTCATTAGTTTTTAATGTATCATGTTGCTATCAATTTGATCAAGAATATAGGATTATTGATTTATGAGCATAACTTGTGATATAAGGGCTTATACCTGGCTTTATCCTCCATCTTCTTGATGACGATAATGAGTTTTGAAAGTTATTTATTGAGTACTAAATATGTTCTGGGTAATTTATATATAGTTTCTAATTTTTTAAGACAAGATGGAGAGATTGTGGCTAAAGGAGAAAATAAGTAAATTGCCTAAGGTCATGGAACTGGTAAGCATCAGAACCTGAATTGTCATCAAGGGCTGTCCAAATATGAAGCTTTTGCTTTATCTGTTATATCACCCTCCCTTTGTTGGTGTGTTTAGAAAGCCATTAAGCCATAAAGGTGACTGGAAGTCACGTGTTTAAAGCCAAAACCCTGACAAATCCAGGGCATCTCTTCAAAAATGCTCACTTGAATTTTGTTGTAAGTACAAGGCCATTCCAAACTGTTTCTTCTTTTCATAAATAATCCACTTAAGGGGACTTTTAAAATTACTTCTTAACAACTTAAAGATGAAAGTAAACATTTTTGACATGTATCTTCTCACACACACTTTCTACAGAGACTGAACATTTTGGTCAATTTTTCAGTGTGCTGACAGTAAGGATTGCTCTTCTGTGTTTTGTTGCCCTCTTAAATGTTCCCTTAATAGTAGGTTATGCCATCTGATGGGCAATCTGCCTTTGCACCATTTTGCTTGTCATGTTGTTTCCCTAACGTTAAGTTGCTGAGACTAGAAAAGGGCTCACGGAGGTTACACAGCTCAGCCCAAGAGAATGCCTGTCCTTTTTTCTTTTGTTTTGTTTTGTTTTTCTTTTCTTCTTCTTTTTCCTTGTTTTTATTTTTACCTTTTATTAACTTCCCATTACAGCTATGCCCTCCCTCGTCTTTCCTTACACACTCACTGGGGACAATACAACAAGAAATGCAAATATTCATTTTTTTTTCTCCTAGTGTCCATTTTTTATGGCTGATTAAAACTAGCTGAAGGGAAGAGAATAAGCAGAGAGAGCATCAAAGAATTGTTTTTCTCTGTCTGGTTGTAAATATCTGTTCTGCTAAGGAACTGGAGCTACTATCACCAAAACAAAGAGTTAAGTATATTTTTTCAGATAAAACTCTGTGTATGCATGTAAATGTGTGTACTATAGATAACATTCCCCTGTCACGTCCTCAGTAATGTCTGATTATATCTCCTGAGGTCATGTCCACACTTTAGCAGACTTTATATTTGATGATGAAATGATTATTTGTTGTTTTAGGAATACACTCTTTTTGTAGCTCTAACACAACAATCTCTCAGTTTTGCATAAGATGTGTCTCCTATGGCATAATAGTACATTTAAAATGGTCTCTTTTATTTTTGGAATTACAGGGTCACTTTTTAATTCCTGAATTGTATAGTTCAGCATAAATATCAGCAAATGGTACAAAACAAGTGGTATTTTTAATACAAGAGAAATATCTGTCTTCTGGAAAACTATAGTTCATATCTACACAGACAGTCCATCTTGTTCAAACCATGGTCATAATTAAAATTAACTCTAAATCTTCAAGTAGGAGAAACTGCTTTAATTTAAGCAATTCCAGGAAAAATGGACCCAGTTAACTTCCTCCTCTAAAAATAAAACCACTTAATTCTTTGTTACAACTTATTATTAGAAATTCACTTGCATTCACTCTTTAATAAAGCACCTTTCATATTACTCCTCTTTGTTTATAGAAAAAAACTTCATGTACTGTGTGTGTACTTTGACACTTAAGTAACTTTTTCTTAAAAAACTGTCCAAAATGGTTTCTACATATTAAGTGCCACTTCATTCAGCACTATTTTTTGTAAATTGTTAGTCTCTGTAAATTACACTTTAAAAGTTACCCACTGCTCTGGAGACAGACACAACTTTATTAATGAATCAGGAAATGACTTCCAAGTATCTTTCACAATTTAGGCAGTTGAAAGTATTCTTTTCTACCCACTCCCAAGGTCTTAGAGAACACTATTTTAGAATACTACTGGACGGATTCTTCGCACCTCATCTAAACAAACAAAAAATTATGCTAAGAACAGCACATTTTGAATCCAGCTTCCTTTTTTATTCATGAAAATACATACCAAAAGTTACTTCCCTCCAATTACTCATAAGGGGGAGTTTTTGTCAAATCTTCACAGAAATGTGAAGAGCTTAACTTTATTTTTTATTACAGTTGACTTTGCTTTCCACATAAACATGAATGTAAATTTTATTTCAAAGAAGGCAACTGAAAAAAGAAAACCATAGCCAGAACCACTGGGCAAATAATGTTATACTGTTAACAGTTGTTTCTAATATATACCCCTGAAACAGAACTACATTAATATTAGATTATCAACCTGTTTTCTCCCCTCAAACAAGACTTTTTTTCTTGCTAAGAAGTTATCGCTCAGGTTCTGGTTAGCTTTTTTCTTTTCTTTCTTTTTTTTAATTCTAGAAAGTTTGGTTTTTACAGAAATAAATTCTCCTAGATGATAACACTGAGCATCTTTGCTACTTATTGAATAGATGTAAGTTCACATGAGAAAGCTTT
The DNA here is from genome assembly GCF_009873245.2 of Balaenoptera musculus. NCBI lineage: Eukaryota > Metazoa > Chordata > Mammalia > Artiodactyla > Balaenopteridae > Balaenoptera > Balaenoptera musculus. Next base: position 23,219,640 of record NC_045806.1, read on the forward strand.
GGATTCAGATGTTTCAGCTAATGTTACAGAATTTTATTAATGTTTTGATGTGTACAAAATTTTAGTAATGTACAGTTTAGTAATGTTGAGGGTTTTCCCTTAAGAATTTATGAGCTAAGATATAGTTTTTTCCTGGGGGGTGTTTCACCTTCTTTATCTTCTTCTTTGTCAGCTGAATAATCCACTAAGTCCACCATGCTGCTACCGTTTGGGTTACCTGCTCCACCAGCATCACTAGCAGAATGGAATGAAGTAAATCTGAAGCCACCAAAAGATGTTTTTTGGGGAAGATCTACCTTGTCTTCATTTTCTTTTGCTTTTTTAGTCTCCACAAATTTATCATAATGATCTTGAAAATCACTTTCTGATGATGGCATACCTGCTTTTCCTTCCTCTATATTTTCTTTAGAACTCGTTTCTTCTTTCTCCTCCAAGACACTGGCACCTCTGCAAAATACCTTACTAGGCACTACAGAATACATATTCTTCCATACTTGATTCTGCCGGTATTTCTCTTGTTCATATTCAATCTTCAATCCTTTGAATGTCTGAACGTATTCAATTGACTCAAGTGTTTCATAAAACTCTTCAACTATATGTGCAACAAGAGACTTGATATTTTCCACTCTTATGTATTCAAACAGCTCAATAATAGCTGAATTCAACATATTGTACCGAGTTCCGTTATCCAGAAGGGCATTTACAACTGGCTTAAAAAGGTTTCCCTCGATGATGTAAAAATTATAAAGTTCATCTTTAAGGTCAATCATCCTTCTCATAAAGCGAAGAGCACACAAGACCAGGAAAGTGTGCTTTGAATTCATCAAGATCAAGACTCTTCTTAGCAAGTCTTTTCTCAAAATATAGGTTTTTATGTAATATGTGTGATGTTGCACACAAAATGTGAGCAGCTCTAAAATTAAGGCAAGCAGCTGTGCTGTTTGGTAATTATTGAGGGGATTTTTGCTGTTTTTGTCAGATCCAACTATATTATCCTCTTCACATACATCTTCTGAAGTAGTTGACAAAAGTGGTGCTATGAAGTTATGTATACAACGTTTATAGAAGAAATCTAGAAATTCACTTCTTTTACATTTTCTATGTGTTGCCAGCATGTTGTCTGGATCAAGTAGAGCACAAAGAAGTTCCATTGACTGAACAGCACCTCCTAGCTCAGGGTCAGTATCACAGAGCATTTGTTCAATTATTAAATTAATGAAAAGTTTGCCATCTTCACTTTGCTGGGCTTCTTCCATTATAAATCTTTGGAACATGGATGGAGTATACGTCACTAGATCAGCAAGTATATCAGTAGCAACTGACCTTATTTGCAAATCATCCATGCCCATTACAATTTTAAGAGCAGGAAGAATTCCCAATTCTATCAGTGTTGTGAATAGTGCACACCTGTTTTCATGATGTAATAGCTGAGAAAATGCACAGAATTCCTTTAAAAAAAATACCAGGTCACGCCATTTATCATCATCTGTGGCCTTATCCCTTATCTGGGCAAAAACTTCAGCCAAATACTCGTCATCTTCCTGAACTATGTTGACTATCTTAACCTTGTTAGAAAAAATAAAACGTGTAAGACTAGAAAGAACATCCTCTTGAAACTTGGATGGTGTAGGCAAAAAGATGTCATGAATGTACTGTATCCTGTACGTCTGATGTATTTTTTGTCGAAGTTCACAGTCTGTTATTGGTATAACTTCCCTGAACTTTGCATTTTGGGTTAAGAATTCCCTATGCCTTTTTGGCTGAGCCAAAGCAGGGTCATATTCAAGGCATCCCACCACATCCATGATACACTCTTCAGAAAACAGGATCTCATACAGAGATGTCTTGTTGAGGAATAAGATTCCTTTAATAATTTCATGCAACTGGTGTAAGCCTTCAGCATCCTCTAGGTTCTCACAAGTGTGGAACAACTGCAGTAGTTTTTTAATATAGTCCTCCCTTTCCAAGGCCAGAGCCAGGCTTTCTTTACCCATAGGTGAGGTGAGACCCAAGGTAACTAAGTCAGCAATCTGTCCAAGTTTACCGAGTTCGCAGTTTGGCAGGTCGAGCAGTTCAGCGGTTTTTGGCGAGTCATCACACTCTTCCTCTTCTGATTCATCCATGACGTCATGTATGATTTCGGCACACGGGACTTTACCTTGAACCTGGCAAACGTCTTTCCAGACCTCATGACAACTTGCCGTGTCCTGGAAATGTATCGCTGTACCATGGTTCTCACCCTCAAACCAAATAATTAACTTTCCTTCTTTGTGATAGGACGTGTCTGGATTTATCTTTGACTCCAAGATCAGTGAGCCGTTGGACTCGGATCTAACTAGCAGAAGCACGCCCTGGGCCCACTCCTCATAAGTGAGTGAGATGAGCCCTGTGCCTAGAAAGACCCATTGTTGGTCATCATTCAGGGTACATACTTTTACATAGCACTGGTTGTCCACCATGGCGACCTCGGGTCTTGTCACCCCAGCACTGGTCTTGGTGCGGGTCCCCGCTTCTGTCATGCCCCCACTCAATGACGGCTGGCTCTGTGGTGGCAGCGACGGTAGCTGAGGTGGCTAGTGGGGAAAATCACGATAGAACAAGGCGGATAAATAGTGGCCACAGGGACCCTGGCAGCTCCGCATTTCAATAGGGTTTCCCTGGAGTCCCACTACCTCTCACTTCCATCCCTTGAGCCCCTCCTTCCACGTTGCGATTGAAGCAGTGAGTCGCTGAGCCTGCTCGCGGCTGTCTAGGGAAGCCTCTATTATGTCAAGATTCTTATGATTCCCCCAGGATTCTACCCAAAAGGAACGTTCTACACTTAAGGCGAGATGCTACCAAGCCACCAACGGAGGCTTAGGAATGCGAGCAAACGGCACTGCTCTTTCCATAAAAGGTTTTGTCCCCGAGAAACATTTTCACTCATCAAGTGTGTGGGGATGGAGACTTAGGACCCTAGACAAAAGAAAGCTTAATCACTTATGTCCTGAGCAAGTCAACATCGAACACTGTGTGTCAAAGAAAAACATTTCCCCCCACAAGCCCTGCTCCCCCCAACTCTGCCCCTCTCCCCAAAGAAGCAGGAACAAGTGTACTGTAGACCATTACCAATGATTAGAGATCTGTAAGTAGGCCTTCTCTAAAAGGCTTAGCCAATGTCGGTATCACTAACTTACCCATCCTTGGGAGAGGATATTGTTCTAAGAGGGAGTTGGCAACTCCTTTACTCTGTTCAGCTAAGGCTAAAGCTCTATCTTTCAGCACAACAGGGAAAACATTTCCTCAAATTTTCCCAATTCTATAACCACACTCCTTATTGCTAGGGAAGGAGTGGGCCAGAGGGAAACTCAGGTGAAATTAGCCAAAAGTGAGTATGGAACACCACAGATCAATTGTTTTATTTCTTTTCTTAATAATTATGGTAGTAACAGCAACCACAATAACTAAGGAATGATAACTTGACTGCTTATTATTATAAAGAAAGGTAATAATATCATTGACCAAATATAATAATTTAGCGCTTATGTTCAAGACACTGTGACAAGAACTTTTATATATTTTCTTACTTAATTTTAATAATAACCTAGTGAAATAGGAGTACTAAGTGTCCTTCAGAAAACAAATTCAGAGAAGTTAAATAAATTGCCAAAGATCATATGGCTAATAAGTTGAGGAACTCTTAACACATGTCTTTCTGATTACAAAATTGGTTTTCTCAGCAATTGAAGTATGCTATCCCCTGCTTTTCTTGGCCTTCATTACACTTTATTTTACATTCCTTCCATCTGTATAATTTGTAATCAACATAAAATTATCAAGAGAAGATGAAAGTCACGCACTTCCTCCTTTAGATCCACATCTGTGTATAGCCAGTGGAAAAATAGAAGCCTGTATATGGCAATTCTGTTAAATATAATTTTAATAGTAACCAAGTTGATTTTTGATGTAGCAGCAACTTCTGCAGTTTTCTTAAAAAACAATTTTTTTCCCCAAACATTAACCCTGTTATTGCAAAGGAGAAACTGAGAATTGGGCCGCATCAAGCACACTTGGACTTGAAGAGTCCTATTTGTAACAATCACTTCATTTTACATAGCATTGGAGATGTGCGACCATTCTCAAGTAGAGCACAGAAAAACTCTTCCACACGCCTCTCTTGCAATGTAGCCTCCAGGAGGTTACTGTACAAGAATATTCCCTGGGACAGTACAGTAAGGGCTCTTTGGGAATTGAATGCAAATGACAATCATTTCATGAGAAAATTTAAATCAGTGCCAGGATACTGCTGGTTTAGAAACATTTACAAATTATAAATAATACTTAAACATAAGAACTCATAAATGACTAATACAAAATTTGACATGTGTGCTAGTTAAAAGCTCCCATCTTATTTCAATAAAAGAGAATATGCAAATATATAATAACAATAATGACATGCATGCTAATGGTCCAATTTTTTTCTCTGCTGTGGTTATACTAAAGTTTCTACTAGAATCAATTATAATACTGTCAAGTGTCTGAATATGCCCTCGGTTCCATTCTCTGAGAAGCATTCAGCACAAATCTATGTGTTCTCGAAATTTTATCACAGGGAGTTTCCCTTAGGCCAATTAAGGTCCATTTATCTTAATTAGGTTAACTAGAATCTCTTTACAGTCTAAAAGAGCCTCAAGTCCGAATTTCTTATTGCTATTTCTGCAGTAGATTTTTCAGTTCCTGTCTTATTTGGTTTGGGAAGTAGAAAAATGCCCTTTTTTTGTTTCAGTAGTTCTACCTATTTAAGATTATTATTTTTTTGGTGTTTTGTTGTTTTACAGAGAGCAGGGTAATGTGAATAAACAAATGCCATATTCTAGGAGCTGTGTAAGTCCCTTTTACAGGCATTATTTATTTTTTATTTAATCCTCGTACAATAATGGCCTGAGGAAGGTATTATTTCTACCATATTAGAGAGGAAAAAAACTTGAAACTCCAAAACTGAATCAAACATTTGGTTCAGACCTCTGCAGTAAGTGATGATGCTAGGATTTGAAAGTAGGTCTGTATAGTTCTGACTCTCCACTTTACTGTTCCCAATATGCAATGCTTTCTCTTAGGCTGTGCCTAAATTGTTACAGCAGATGTTTATAATGTGGATGAAGAATGTCACCTGCCATATCAGTAAACAAAGGATGTTGTGCCATCAAGCCAGCAGCCACTGCAGCCACCCCCAACTGTGCACCCTGAGGGATTTAGGATGGAGAAAAGCAGGATACTGACCCTAGATAGTTAAGGTGCATATCAAAGGAATGATTTCAATGAGCCCAGACTCTAGCATCTTCCCATACATAGAAAAGCACCAAATTCCTTAACTTGAGACCTCTGGTTTTCTTTAATTAAAGGTAATCTTTTGATGTTCTGACTACTACCTGGTTTTTGTCACAAAACTCCTATATCTCCTGGCTTCTCCCTTACCTCTTTGGAGCAGTCCCTCAGAGCTATCTGAGATGCTGCTTCCCAGGTTTAGGTCCACAGAAAGTCCACCGAATAAAACATAATTCTCAGCTTTTAGGTTGTGCGTTTTTTTTTCGGTCTACAATGACAATGTGATTTTTATCCCAACTATCACTGCTATTTGATGTTTCTCCTTTCTTGGGGCGGGCGTGGGGGGTGGAGGAAGGAAAATCACTTGAGGCCAGTTCAAAATGAAACCAAGTGAAACCGAGTGGGGCCCTGTGAGGCTCCCAGGCACGGAGGCCTCTTTTCTTGTCCCCCATTTCTTGTAGACAAGACTCCAGCCTCCATGACCTTCCCTGAGTTCCAAGGGGCAGATTTGAACAGTTGCTAATCAAGGGAGGAGCAGCCAAGAAACCACCTGAGGCCAGATTAAAGGGACCAGCGAAGCTCATCCTGAAGACTACCTGAGAGAGGAGATTAACCAAGATGGCGGAGTAGAAGGACGTGCTCTCACTCCCTCTTGCGAGAGCACCAGAATCACAACTGGCTGCTGGACAATCATCGACAGGAAGACACTGGACCTCACCAAGGAGGATACCCCACGTCCAAGGACAGAGGAGAAGCCACAGTGAGACGGTAGGAGGGGCGCAATCAGAGTAAAATCAAATCCCATAACTGCTGGGTGGGTGACTCACAGACTGGCGAACTCTTATACCACAGAAGTTCACCAACTGGAGTGAAGGTTCTGAGCCCCACGTCAGGCTTCCCAACCTGGGGGTCTGGCAACGGGAGGAGGAATTCATAGAGAATCAGACTTTGAAGCTTAGTGGGAATTGATTGCAGGACTTCGACAGGACTGGGGGAAACAGAGACCCCACTCTTGGAGGGCACACACGGAATAGTGTGCGCATCGGGACCCGGGGGAAGGAGCAGTGACCCTGGGGGAGACTGAACCAGACCTACCTGCTAGTGTTGGAGGGTCTCCTGCAGAGGCGGGGGCTGGCTCTGTTTCATCGTGGGGACAAGGACACTGGCAGTGGAGGTTCTGGGAAGTACTCCTTGGTGTGAGCCCTCCCAGAGTCTGCCATTAGCCCCACCAAAGAGCCCAGGTAGGCTCCAGTGTTGGGTTGCCTCAGGCAAAACAACCAACAGGGAGGGAACCCAGCCCCACCTATCGACAGTCAAGTGGATTAAAGTTTTACGGAGCTCTGACCGCCACCAGAGCCTCCCATCAAGCCTCTTAGATAGCCTCAACCACCACAGGGCAGACAACAGAAGCAAGAAAAACTACAATCCTGCAGCCTGTGGAACAAAAACCACATTCACAGAAAGATAGACAAGATGAAAAGGCAGAGGGCTATATACCAGATGAAGGAACAAGAAAAAACCCCAGAAAAACAACTAAATGAAGTGGAGATAGGCAACCTTCCAGGAAAAGAATTCAGAATAATGATAGTGAAGATGATCCAGGACCTCGGAATAAGAATGGAGGCAAAGATTGAGAAGATGCAAGAAATGTTTAACAAAGACCTAGAAGAATTAAAGAACAAACAAACAGAGATGACCAATACAATAACTGAAATGAAAACTACACTAGAAGGAATCAATAGCAGAATAACTGAGGCAGAAGAACGGATAAGTGACTTGGAAGACAGAATGGTGGAATTCACTGCTGTGGAACAGACTAAAGAAAAAAGAATGAAAACAAATGAACACGGCCTAAGAGACCTCTGGGACAACATTAAAAGCAACAACATTCGCATTATAGGGGTCCCAGAAGGAGAAGAGAGAGAGAAAGGACCAGAGAAAATATGTGAAGAGATTATAGTCGAAAACTTCCCTAACATGGGAAAGGAAATAGCCACCCAAGTCCAGGAAGCGCAGAGAGTCCCATACAGGATAAACCCAAGGAGAAACACGCCAAGACACATAGTAATCAAAGTGGCAAATATTAAAGACAAAGAAAAATTATTGAAAGCAGCAAGGGAAAAATGACAAATAACATACAAGGGAACTCCTATAAGGTTAACAGCTGATTTCTCAGCAGAAACTCTACAAGCCAGAAGGGAGTGGCATGATATACTTAAAGTGATGAAAGGGAAGAACCTACAACCAAGATTACTCTACCTGGCAAGGATCTCATTTAGATTTGATGGAGAAATCAAAAGCTTTACAGAGAAGCAAAAGTTAAGAGAATTCAGCACCACCAAACCAGCTCTACAACAAATGCTAAAGGAACTTCTCTAAGTGGAAAACACAAGAGAAGAAAAGGACCTACAAAAACAAACCCAAAACAATTAAGAAAATGGTCATAGGAACATACATATCGATAATTACCTTAAACGTGAATGGATTAAATGCTCCAACCAAAAGACACAGGCTTGCTGAATGGATACAAAAACAAGACCCATATATATGTTGTCTACAAGAGACCCACTTTAGACCTAGGGACACATACAGACTGAAAGTGAGGGGATGGAAAAAGATATTCTATGCGAATGGAAATCAAAAGAAAGCTGGAGTAGCTATACTCATATCAGATAAAATAGACTTTAAAATAAAGAATGTTACAAGAGACAAGGAAGGACACTACATACTGATCAAGGGATCAATCCAAGAAGAAGATATAACAATTATAAATAGATATGCACCCAACAAAGGAGCACCTCAATACATAAGGCAACTGCTAACAGCTATAAAACAGGAAATCGACAGTAACACAATAATAGTGGGGGACTTTAACACCTCACTTACACCAATGGACAGATCATCCAAAATGAAAATAAATAAGGAAACAGAATCTTTAAATGACACAATAGACCAGATAGATTTGATTGATATTTATAGGACATTCCATCCAAAAACAGCAGATTACACTTTCTTTTCAAGTGCGCACGGAACATTCTCCAGGATAGATCACATCTTGGGTCACAAATCAAGCCTCAGTAAATTTAAGAAAATTGAAATCATATCAAGCATCTTTTGTGACCACAACGCTATGAGATTAGAAATGAATTACAGGGAAAAAATGTAAAAAACACAAACACATGAAGGCTAAACAATACGTTACTAAATAACCAAGAGATCACTGAAGAAATCAAAGAGGAAATCAAAAAATACCTAGAGACAAATGACAATGAAAACACGACGACCCAAAACCTATGGGATGCAGCAAAAGCAGTTCTAAGAGGGAAGTTTATGCTATACAAGCCTACCTAAAGAAACAAGAAAAATCTCAAGTAAACAATCTAACCTTACACCTAAGGAAACTAGAGAAAGAAGAACAAACAAAACCCAAAGTTAGCAGAAGGAAAGAAATCATAAAGATCAGAGCAGAAATAAATGAAATAGAAACAAAGAAAACAATAGCAAAGATCAATACAACTAAAAGCTGGTTCTTTGAGAAGATAAACAAAATTGATAAGCCATTAGCCAGACTCATCAAGAAAAAGAGGGAGAGGACTCAAATCAATAAAATCAGAAATGAAAAAGGAGAAGTTACAACAGACACCGCAGAAATACAAAGCATCCTAAGAGACTACTACAAGCAACTTTATGCCAATAAAATGGACAACCTGGAAGAAGTGGACAAATTCTTAGAAAGGTATAACCTTCCCAGACTGAACCAGGAAGAAACAGAAAATATGAACAGACCAATCACAAGTAATGAAATTGAAACTGTGATTAAAAATCTTCCAAACAAACAAAAGTCCAGGACCAGATGGCTTCACAGGTGAATTCTATCAAACATTTAGAGAAGAGCTAACACCCATCCTTCTCAAACTCTTCCAAAAAATTGCAGAGGAAGGAACACTCCCAAACTCATTCTATGAGGCCACCATCACCCTGATACCAAAACCAGACAAAGATCCAAAAATAAAAAGACAATTACAGACCAATATCACTGATGAATACAGATGCAAAAATCCTCAACAAAATACTAGCAAACAGAATCCAACAACACATTAAAAGGATCATACACCACGACCAAGTGGGATTTATCCCAGGGATGCAAGGATTCTTCAATATACGCAAATCAATCAGTGTGATACACCACATTAACAAATTGAAGAATAAAAACCATATGATCATCTCAGTAGATGCAGAAAAAGCTTTTGACAAAATTCAACACCACTTTATGATAAAAACTCTCCAGAAAGTGGGCATAGAGGGAACCTACCTCAACATAATAAAGGCCATATACGACAAACCCACAGCAAACATCATTCTCAACGGTGAGAAACTGAAAGCATTTCCTCTAAGATCAGGAACAAGACAAGGATGTCCACTCTCGCCACTATTATTCAACATAGTTTTGGAATTTCTAGCCACGGCAATCAGAGAAGAAAAAGAAATAAAAGGAATACAAATTGGAAAAGAAGAAGTAAAACTGTCACTGTTTGTAGATGACATGATACTATTCATAGAGAATCCTAAAGATGCCACCAGAAAACTACTAGAGCTAATCAATGAATCTGGTAAAGTTGCAGGATACAAAATTAATGCACAGAAATCTCTTGCATTCCTATACACTAATGATGAAAAATCTGAAAGAGAAATTAAGGAAACACTCCCATTTACCATTGCAACAAAAAGAATAAAATACCTAGGAATAAACCTACCTAGGGAGAAAAAAGACCTGTCTGCAGAAAAATATAAGACACTGATGAAAGAAATTAAAGAGGATACCAACAGATGGAGAGATATACCATGTTCTTGGATTGGAAGAATCAATATTGTGAAAATGACTATACTACCCAAAGCAATCTACAGATTCAATGCAATCCCTATCAAATTACCAGTGGCACTTTTTACAGAGCTAGAACAAAATATCTTAAAATTTGTATGGAGACACAAGAGACCCCGAATAGCCAAAGCAGTCTTGAGGGAAAAAAACGGGGCTGGAGGAATCAGACTCCCTGACTTCAGACTATACTATAAAGGTACAGTAATCAAGACAATTGGTCCTGGCACAAAAACAGAAACATAGATCAATGGAACAAGATAGAAAGCCCAGAGATAAACCCATGCACCTTTGGTCAACTAATCTATGACAAAGGAGGCAAGGATATACAATGGAGAAAAGACAGTCTCTTCAATAAGTGGTGCTGGGAAAACTGGACAGCTACATGTAAAAGAATGAAATTAAAACACTCTCTAACATCATACACAAAAAGAAACTCAAAATGGATTAGAGACCTAAATATAAGACTGGACACTATAAAACTCTTAGAGGAAAACATTGGAAGAACACTCTTTGACATAAATCACAGCAAGATCTTTTTTGATCCACTTCCTACAGTAATGGAAATAAAAATAAAAATAAACAAATGGGACCTCATGAAACTTCAAAGCTTTTGCACAGCAAAGGAAACCATAAACAAGACGAAAAGTCAACACTCAGAATGGGAGAAAATATTTGCAAATGAATCAACGGACAAAGGATTAATCTCCAAAATATATAAACAAGTCATGCAGCTCCATATCAAAAAAGCAAACAACCCAATCCAAAAATGGGCAGAAGACCTAAATAGACATTTCTCCAAAGAAGACATACAGATGGCCAAGAAGCACATGAAAAGCTGCTCAATATCACTAATTATTAGAGAAATGCAAATCAAAACTACAATGAGGTATCACCTCACACCAGTTAGAATGAACATCATCAGAAAATCTACAAACAACAAATGCTGGAGAGGGTGTGGAGAAAAGGGAACCCTCTTGCACTGTTGGTGGGAAGGTAAATTGATACAGCCACTATGGGGAACAGCATGGAGGTTCCTTAAAAATCTAAAAATAGAATTACCATATGATCCAGCAATCCCACTCCTGGGCATATACCCAGAGAAAACCATAATTCAAAAAGACACATGCACCCGAATGTTCATTGCAGCACTATTTACAATAGCCAGGTCATGGAAGCAACCTAAATGCCCATTGACAGAGGAATGGATAAAGAAGATGTGGTACATATATACAATGGAATATTACCCAGCCATAAAAAGGAATGAAATTGGGTCATTTGTTGAGACGTGGATGGATCTAGAAACTGTCATACAGAGTGAAGTAAGTCAGAAAGAGAAAAACAAATATTGTATATTAACGCATATATGTGGAACCTAGAAAAATGCTACAGATGAACTGGTTTGCAGGGCAGAAATTGAGACACAGATGTAGAGAACAAACGTATGGACACCAAGCAGGGAAAGCGGTGGGGTGGTGGAGGTGGTGGTGTGATGAATTGCGTGATTGGGATTGACATGTATACACTAATATGTATAAAATGTATGACTAATAAGAACCTGCTGTATAAAAAATATATATATATTATTTAAGTCATCCAATGATGGAATGACCCAGTTGATTGTATGACTGATTTGACCAATAACAGAGTGATGTGAGTAACAAAAAAAACAAAAAACCAAAAAACTAAAAATGGAGCTACCATATGATCCAGCCATCCCACTCCTCAGCATATATCTGGAAAGACAAAAACTCTAATTCAAAAGATACATGTACCCCAATGTTCATAGCAGCACTATTCATAACAGTCGAGACATGGGAGCAACCTAAGTGTCCATTGAGAGACAAATGGATTAAGAAGATGTGGTGTATATATATGTGTGTGTGTGTGTGTGTGTGTGTGTGTGTGTGTGTGTGTGTATATATATATATATATATATATATACACACACATACATACATATACATACACACACATACATAGAATGGTATATTACACAGACATAAAAAGGAATGAAATATTGCCATTTGCAGCAACATGGATGGACCTAGAGATTATCATACTAAGTGAAGTAAGCCAGACAAATACAAAATCATATGATATCACCTATATGTGGAATCTAAAAAAATGAAATTAATGAACTTATTTTCAAAACAAAAACAGATTCACAGACATAGAAAACAAACATATGGTTACCAAAGGGGAAAGGGGGGAGGGAAGGATAAATTAGGGGTATGGGATTAACAGATATACACCACAATATATAAAATAAACAACAAAGATTTACTGTATAAGATAGGGAACTATACTCAATATCTTATAACAACCTATAATGGAAAAGAATCTGAAAAATGTATATATATATTATATATATATATATATCTGAATAACTTAGCGGTACACTTGAAACTAACACAATATTGTAAATCAATAAAAGAATTTATACTTCAATAAAAAATTTTTAAAAAGCAAAAAAAAAAAACAACACAAAAACCATTGCTCAAAATTTCTCACAAACCTCACCTTAATGAGGGGTCTCCTCCTTTGGTGTTAGGAAAGAAGACAAGAAATGCAGCGTTTCCAGGTGGGAGGCAGTAGGGGATTCCCTCCTGCCTGGTCCTCTGTCCACAGCAGTAAAAGCACAGCTCAATTTTGATCTGCTCCCACCTGTCAAGAGCAGGTGTCAGCCTCAGTTATTGTTGTGCAAATTCATTTCAGTCCTTTAATAATACTCAGCGGAGAACGAGGTAGTGCTTCCCTTATGTCCGCTGTTTTTCCTAAGGCCTGTGCCTCACTGGCTTTCCCAGGCTCTATCTCCTCCCTCCCTCCCTCCCTCTCACTCTGGAATGCATGTCTTGTAAAGTGTCCTGTGATAAACCCATCTATAGTCATCAAGGGAGAGGTATAATAAAGGCAATGGATGAACATGTTTGAAATACGAAGTGACAAAAATCATTTTTTATTTATGGAGAAACATTTTAATTTGGGACATAAAATCAAATGTAGCTATGCCTAGGGAGTCAGGACTAAAAAGGAATGTTCTCATTTAAAGAGTCTGCTCTCTTGTGTCCTTTGTAGTTGCTGTAACACCGTTTTTAAGTCCAACAGGTCCTCTTGTCATTAAGGTCCTCAGTGACAGTTTAGCCAGTAAATTTCACATCACATGTGGGTGGCCATATAATTTATTGTCTAAACCAGGACCCTTTTGACAATGGAATGGGCACCATTGGTGATAGTGCTTCTGTGTCAGGCAGGCACTGGAACCATCTCAGGTTAACCAAGAGGTTCTGGAGGTTGAATTAATCACCAGTGCCTAGGGATTTAATCAACCATGCTGTGTAGTGAAGTCATCATTAAAATCCAAAAGTAGGGGTTTCAGAGAGCTTCCAGGTTGGTGAAGCAGAATGTCTCCACGTGCCACCGTGCTGGGCTCCAAACTCCAAGAGGACTGAAGTTTCTTTGTTCTCGACCTCACCCTATGAATCTCTTCATCTGGCTGTTGGCTCCTGTGCTTTAAGATCCTCGGTAATAAACCACTCATCTGCTGTGTGGCTGACAGGGTCTTGGTGCTCCGGCCGGGTGTCAGGCCTGAGCCTCTGAGGTGGGAGAGCCGAGTTCAGGACATTGGTCCACCAGAGACCTCCCAGCCCCACGTAATGTCAATTGGCGAGAGCTCTCCCAGAGATCTCCGCCTCAACACTAAGACCCAGCTCCACCCAATGGCCAGCAAGCTACAGTGCTGGACACCCCATGCCAAACAACTAGCAAGACAGGAACACAACCCCACCCACTAGCAGAGAGGCTGCCTAAAATCATACTAAGTTCACAGACACCCTAAAACACACCGCTGGACGCAGCCCTGCCCACCAGAAAGACAAGATCCAGCCCCACCCACCAGAACACAGGCACCAGTCCCCTCCACCAGGAAGCCTACACCACCCACTGAACCAACCTTACCCAGTGGTGGCAGACACCAAAAACAATGGGAACTACGAATCTGCAGCCTGTGAAAAGGAGACCCCAAACACAGTAAGGTAAGCAAAATGGGAATACAGAGAAATATGCAGCAGATAAAGGAGCAAGGTAAAAACCCACCAGACCAAACAATTGAAGAGGAAATAGGCAGTCTACCTGGAAAAAAATTCAGAGTAATGATAGTAAAGATGATCCAAAATCTTGGAAATAGAATGGAGAAAATACAAGAAACGTTTAACAAGGACCTAGAAGAACTAAAGAGCAAACAAACAATGATGAACAACACAATAAATGAAATTAAAAATTCTCTAGAAGGGATCAATAGCAGAATAACTGAGGCAGAAGAACGGATAACTGACCTGGAAGATAAAATAGTGGAAATAACTACTGCAGAGCAGAATAGAGAAAAAAGAATGAAAAGAATTGAGGACAGTCTTGGAGATCGCTGGGACAACATTAAACACACCAACATTCAAATTATAGAGGTCACAGAAGAAGAAGAGAAAAAGAAAGGGTCAGAGGAAAGATTTGAAGAGATTATAGTTGAAAACTTCCCTAATATGGGAAAGGAAATAGTCAATCAAGTCCAGAAAGCACAGAGAGTCCCATAAAGGATAAATTCAAGGAGAAACACACCAAGACACATATTAATCAAACTATCAAAAATTAAATACAAAAAAAATATTAAAAGCAGCAAGGGAAAGCAACAAATAACATACAAGGGAATCCCCATAAGGTTAACAGCTGATCTGTCAGCAGAAACTCTGAAAGCCAGAAGGGAGTGGCAGGACATATTTAAAGTGATGAAAGGGAAAAACCTACAACCAAGATTACTCTACCCAGCAAGGATCTCATTCAGGTTTGACGGAGAAATTAAAACCTTTTCAGGTTAACCAAGACACGGTCCTCCTAATTATGGGCAGCTTGTACTCTGGGACCCAGTGACATTCTGGCATCACGACGTGAATCTGTCCAAGAAAAATTGCACTGGACAGAAATCAAACAGGCAAGGAAGAGTTTACTCAAGACTATTGCAATAGGGGAGAGAGATTGACCTCCACGCTGAATACAACAGGGGCAGCTGGGGAGGTGTAGTCAGTGGACAGGGATGGGTCAGTGGATGCAAGATTACTAAGGGGAATTGGTTAGGTACGAAGGGCATGGGAATACTTGCTGAGCTGGGCCCAGTGGGACAGAGACTGCAGCTGAGGATGAGGCCTTGTTGAGGAGAGGATGGACTCAAAGGAGACTGACTAAAGTTTAGTCAAAGAGGGAATTCTTACGGAATCTCATCAAATGACAGGCAGCTTTTAAAATTCACTCTTCTCCAAGGAAACCCATAGTTTCCCAACTGTAATAACTCACTCTTGCTCTGAAAAATTCTTCCAAAAATATTTATGTCCTAATTTCTTTTCCTTTATGATTTTATTTCCCTTTGCAAATCCAATTATTCTTGTGTTTGATTAGAAAATCTATTTTATCTTCTGATGTTTGCTTCGACTCCAGCAAAGCTAGGGTGAAATTGACTTTTGAAAAATTAAGAATGTGGTTTGAATTGACCAAGGGAAGCACAGTCATAATTCAGCCAGGAAGGACTTACGAGTGGTCCACATCTCATGGTGCATTGTTTAGTGGGTCTTAGTGAACAGAAGAAAAAGCAAGGGATTTATTTATATTATATTTATTTCACATGTATGTCCATCATGGTGGAGACCAGCATAGGATCCACTCTGAAGCCCAGTGCTTACCACTGGGGAGGCCCCTTCCCCGTCCTGGAATCACTTTCCTCGTCTATAAAATGAAGGTGTTCGATTAGATGACTCCTTGGTACTTTGCAGGGCTTTTCAAAAGTTCCGTAATTCTGATTTTTAAATCAATCTATCCCTCTGTGGATTGCATCTTCTTATAAAATATCCACCTTGGGGCCATTATAAAGGATCAAATATGAGTGATGGTAAATCACTCTGAAAATAATGACTTTATGTAGGAACTGTATCTGAAAGCCTTGGTTTTCCATGCATGTGCATATTTTGTAGTTTAAGGTATAATGAATCCAAGGAGGGTATGCAAGAATGTTCCCAGCAAATGCAAAATAGATAGCTAGTGGGAAGCAGCCGCATAGCACAGGGAGATCAGCTCAGTGTTTTGTGACCACCTAGAGGGGTGGGATAGGGAGGGTGGGAGGGAGACGCAAGAGGGAGGGGATATGGGGATATATGTATATGTATAGTTGATTCACTTTGTTATAAAGCAGAAACTAACACACCATTGTAAAGCAATTATACTCCAATAAAGATGTTAAAAAAAAAAAAAAAGAATGTTCCCAGCAGCTTTGTTAGTAAAAGTGATAGTGAGGTGGGGGAGGGGTAGAAACAACGTGAAATGTACTTCATCAGGAGAACAAATGCAGAATAGTGATGGAATGGCACACAGATAATCAGTGAGCTCCAGCATCAAAGGGGATAAATATCAACAATTTTGAGCAAAAAAGGCAAGGAAAAAACCAAGTATGATACCACTGACTTAAAGTGTAAAAACACACTGAACAGTGCTACTTGTTTTGAGGGGTACATATGTATATAATAAAAGTATTTTTTAAATGCTTGGTGATGATAAAACACCAGATTCAGAATAGTGGGGATTGGGAAGGGGTTATAATTAGGGAGGGAATTAAGAGCTTCAGCTGCATTTGCTAATGCTTGAATCCTTAAACTGGGAGTTGGATATGTGAGTGTTCATTGTATTATAGTTTACACTTTTTTGTATATCTTAAAATATTTTATGACATCCTTGTAATAAAGTTGGGAGAGTTATGAAAAAAAAAAAGAATAACCTCTTAACCTGTACTTTACATATCATGCCCTTTTCTGTCTTCCTGAAACCTCTTATGCCATAAATTATTCTGTGATTTCAATATTTAAACTATGCCTAGGAGTAATTTCTTTTCCCCCTTCAATTAAATGTGTTCAAGTGTTTTCCATCTTAAAACAAACAGACTCTCAAAACAAGAATAACATTCATAACTTTAACAGTAACACTGATTACCCTAAAATGAGGGCAAAAATGTCTGTGATGTTCACTGCCATGTTCCCAGGGTCTAGAAAAGAGCCTGGTACATAGCAGACACACAGAATTAAGATTCGTTCATTAACCAGTTCTTAACAATTGCTAATGTTTGCTGTGTGGCAGATACCATTCTAAGTACTCCATAGGTGCTCTCACTTACTCCTCATATAGTAGATATCATTATTAGTTTCACTTTACTGATACAGAAATCAGGGTACATCAAAAATAAGTAATTTCTTCAAGATCACGGATGCCTTGTACTCAATCTCTAGACTTGCTTTATCTCTCAACTATAAATAGATAGTTGTACCTGCAGCAAGAGATGGATGGTGAATAGAAAGATAGAGATTTATTTATATTATCTATTTATATATTATTCACATATAAATCTCCATCTATCTATCTATCCATCCATCCATCTACCTATCTCTATCTCTACTATATTGAACGGTGTTCAATTCTAGGTGGAAATATTTCATTATAAAAAGAATTTAAGTCCCTCTTTATTCTATTAAAATCTGTTACTTTAATATCTGGTTTCATTAACCAAATATTTTCAAGTTCTTTCCTAAACTTCCTTCTGCATAAGGACAATGAGGTTTCATAGTGAGTAAGTAAACTCAGAGTTTTGACTTGAACCCCAGTAGTCAGACTCAAGAATCTGTGCACTTAAGCTCTTTGCTACACAGCAAGTCACCATTCTGTTTTCCTTTTCTTTAAATAGATACTGAAGCTATGTTTTATATCTATGGTACATAATCACCAAGTTAGAATCCTAAGCATTTTGGGACAAGCAAATATGTGTCTCTATATTGCCCTTCCTATCCCTCACCCCCTTCTTTTTCTCTTTAATGGAAAGCACAGAGAACAGTTAGATATCTAGTGCTTCTACTTGGTCATACCTCTCACTTAAAGTATTTGCCCCCCCAAATAGAAACATTCTTATCCTATTTACTATTTTTGCTTTAAAGAGAGATAAACTAACTTTGAATTTAATTCTCCTTTTTTCTCATGCCTCTAATTGTGTTAAGCTCCAATAGAAACGCTAGTTTCCCCTTCAGCAATATCTTGCCCCTTTTTCTTCTTGCACTTTTTTTCTTTCCATATGTCTTTCTTTTTTCTTTCTGTATTTCTTTCTACTGTGGACTCTTAAAAGATCTTTGTAAACATAGGTTTTATAGCCATTTGTCTTTTTCCTTATTCAATAGGCTCATTCTCTGTACTAATTATATTATGGAGCCTGCCATTAATTTCTCCAGCTACATCTCTTTTAATGCAGTTGTATATGGAGAGCCCCTTTTAAAATTTTCTGTTTGAGATTATCTAACTGATACCTTTCTCCTCTCTCCCACACAAACACATGCCTTTGACAGCTAGAATTGGATTGCTTAAATGGCTGTATTAGTCTGAGCAGCTATTCTTTTCACTTTCATTTTAAAGACCTCCAGGCAGAGAGATAACTTTCATATATAATATCTTCTAATATCATTCAGCTTGTACCAGCTGGACACTTTCTTGCCTTTTCTCTCAAATAAGCCTTCTTATTTTAATTTCTTACTATTCTACTATTCTCTGTTCAGTGGCAGAGGCAAGAACGAGGGTTCACATATGCTGAATTACTTTCTTTCATCTGAAGGTAAGTGCCAGTCTTCTTCAGGCCACACATACCTGACCTTACCATGGCATTTATGATCTCTTTTGTAACAGACTGCTAATTTGACTTTTGGGGGGTTGCATTTTCTCTCTTCACAACAACTAACTCTAGTTGTATATCTCAAAGAGAAATAGCATTCTAATGCAGAGCAATTCTAAATACCTTTAAACAAATCTTCCATTATTCTAAAACTATACATGCCTAATTATCTAATCTCCATGTTGTCTGTACTTATATAGCCTTTGGGAATATAAGCCTGTGCTTCACTTTAATTCAACAATGGAAAAACGAGAGGAGGAATATGCCCTCTGTTTTTGCAATATTCTTGAAGTTGTTCTGGGCACATACTTACAGGAGTCTTTGCCATTTACTAAGAATAATCAGCAAAGGAAAGCAAAGAAAAATGATAAGGCATATCCATTCCCTAGGGCTCTAATGTTCAGGCTCAATTGGAGTCCCAAGGGTATTTTAACACCTAAGGCTTCTGACTATAAATCTGTCCCTCAGGTCTTTTCAGTTATTTCAGGGAAGTGTCAGTTGCTTACGGTACAAGAAGCAATTATCCCCACGCAGAAAACAGTTCAGGGAAAGAAAGGAAGAAACCTAGTTAGTGAAACAAGGCACTGAAAGAAGAAAATGCACAGAGAAAATAAAGGAGCACACTGAAAAAAGTACAATGATGTAATTTACTATTTATTTTATATTCAAAAGATAAATATAGATATAGTGACTATAGCTATATTCATCTATATCTACATCTGCATCCATATTTATATTTCACCCATATATGCACATGTATCCAGTCTGTAAGTCAGAGGAAGCAGACCTGGTGGTTAAGAGCTCAAGCACAAAAATAGATACCTCAAGCTGAAACTGAGGCTCTGCCAGGTCATGTGACATAGACGAGATACTTACTATGTCTGGGCCTCAATTTCTGCATCTCTAAAGTGGAACCGTTACCTACCTCATTTGGTTGTTATGGGATTAAAAGAAGTAACAGATATAAAATACTTAAACCGGTGCCTGGTGAAGTTATTATTTAAACATATTGGTTCATTTACAAATCTTACACCTGAACAACAACAAAAAGTGTTCTTTGGGGCTTCCCTGGTGGCGCAGTGGTTGAGAGTCTGCCTGCCAATGCAGAGGACACGGGTTCGAGCCCTGGTCTGGGAAGATCCCACATGCCGCGGAGCAACTAGGCCCGTGAGCCACAACTACTGAGCCTGCGCATCTGGAGCCTGTGCTCCGCAACAAGAGAGGCCGCGACTGTGAGAGGCCCGCGCACCGCGATGAAGAGTGGCCCCCACTCGCCGCAATTAGAGAAAGCCCTAGCACAGAAACGAAGACCCAACATAGCAATCAATCAATCAATCAATCAATCAATCAATTAAAAAAAAGTGTTCTTTAACACACTTCACTCCCTTTTAAAGGGAATGGGTCCAAGAAACTGAAGGCTTTTTGTTGTTCTTAGCCGAGTGCCTAGGTGTTAAACGCAAATTTATCAAGGCTTGGATGTGTCCCTGTATAACAAAAGGGTAAGCTGTTTAGAGACCTGAGAAAACTGCATTAGAGACAGGAAGTCGCTCTCCCCACATTCCTGAGATGAAGGCAGCAAAGGAAAACCTCAGAGAAAGGGACCCGAAGATTGGCTCCCTGCCTGGGAAGCTTTGGAGGAGGAGCTGGTCTAAGGGCATTGGGAATGAGTTGGTGAGTGCTGTCCCCAGAGGGGTCGTCCCCAGGAGCCCACGGTGCTCCAGGTAATCCTGCCCTTTCTCAATACCCTTGCTGTTAATTAGTTTTCTTGCGAAAATGGGTCAAGTTGCCTGGTTTCACTTACAGCTTGAGTCCAGAGCAGAGTCAATCTGTGCAGTCTCAACCTTTTCATGGGTTATTACTTAAACAAAAGGACTTTAAATTGCTGAGAACGCTAGGATCAGGACACCCACTTTCCTCAGGGGTAAGTACCCTACCCTGAGTTGTAAAATTTCCTACAATGATATTTTGATCACCAAAGTCATTTCCTAACTCCTGTATATTTTCTTTAGTTACCAATTCACTTTTAAAATTTTCTAAACTTTGCTAGATGTTTCCGATCTAAAGCCATTTTATATTTGAAGATAGTTACCTATCTCTTATAAACAGAAATAACATTCATCTTCAAGTGTGTAACAGTTTTGAAAACTACATTTTCCCCCATGAATGTTAAAGAGCACACTCAGGAGCTAAGCAATCACATTGGACTCAGAATATTCAGAGGATTACTCCTGGATTTATTTTGGATTGTCAGTGTGTCACTTGGGTAAGTCACATAACTCCTCTTTTTGCCTCAGTTTTCTTTGTGACGTGATTAGAATAATAATGAGACTTCTCTTTTGAGACTGGACCTGGGAAATAAAATTTTAAATATGTGGGCCTCTAAGTTTTGGCATACAAGAGCTGAAAATACCAGAGAATGAATTTCATGCTCAACTAACAAAATTAATTGTGGTAGTGTTTAAATGCAAACCAACACACTATCAATGATTAGACATTTAAAATTGTAACTGAGGGCTTCCCTGGTGGCACAGTGGTTAAGAATCTGCCTGCCAATGCAGGGGACATGGGTTGGAGCCCTGGTCCAGGAAGATCCCACATGCTGTGAGGCAACTAAGCCCTTGCGCCACAACTACTGAGCCTGCGCTCTAGAGCCCGCAAGCCACAACTACTGAAGCCTACGCTCTAGAGCCTGCGCTCCGCAACAAGAGAAGCCACCACAATGAGAAACCCGCGCACTGCAACGAAGAGTAGCCCCCGCTCTCTGCAACTAGACAAAACCCCGCGCACAGCAACGAAGACCCAACGCAGCCAAAAATAAATAAAATAAAATAAATACATTTATTTTAAAAAAATAAAATAAATAAATAAATTAATTAAATAAATTGGAACTGATATTTGTGACCAGTAAAGGAAGTTATTTCAAGTATCCAGTATTGAGTGCCTAATATGAGCCAGGAAATTTGCTGATGACTCAAAGGTAAATGCTAAGAAGAATGCTCATCCTTAGTCTCTCTTGAATCTTCAGCCTTGAAAGGGAGACAGTTAAACACCTGTAATGTAAATACCTTATAGGGCACACAAGACAACATAGACATATCAGGAAAGTCTTCCCAGAGAAAATAATGCTTAAGTTGTATCTTGTAGTATAATTGGAATTATGGATGTGTGTGTGGGAGGGTGGCAAGGGGGCAGGAGGAAAAGGGACCACAGCTGTAAAGAAAAGTAAGTACTAGGTCATAAAAATCATGTAAACTAAGTAAACTTGAAAGGATGAACATGGCAGTATCTTATCTGTATTAGAATTGTATGGAGAATGGAGAAGGAAAGCAAGCAAGGCATCTTAATAAAGAATGTTGCAGAAATCTAGTGAGACATGGTTGTGATCTGAGCTACAGTTTTAGCAGTGAGGGTAAGGAGAAATTGATAAATTCAAGAGACACTTAAAGGTTTTAATTAACAGAACTTCCGATTAGAATGAAGGCAATCAGGGCAAGTGGAGACACAATAAAAAACAATTGCCAACTTGGTGGGTGGTGATGTCTTTTAGTTAGAAACAAGGGTAGGTTTAGGAGGGAAAGTTTAGCTTAGTTTGGACAAATTGAGGTTGAGGTACTTATAAGACAATATAACAATAGGGCTGTGGTATGATAAAATGATTATTTAATCTTTTTCTTCTATTTACGTGGATGTGACACAGTGATGCTCTGCAAAGAGTGTTTGGAGGGACTTTAGAAATGATGAACTGATTATTTTCATGGCATAGAGCTGTTCCATCAGAAAAGCTCAAGGTAACTCTCAAGGCTAAAGAAAGAGGTGTCAATGCATAGTAAAAAAGAACTACTGCAAAATTGGTAAGTGAGATTAATTTTACCTCCTGTGCCTCTCTCTTCTCTTCTTGTAGCATTGCTTTTCTTCCTTTTTTAGGTTAATTCCTGTTTAATTCTGGCCAAAATCTATCACCATATCAACAGGTAAACTTATGTGCTTCATAGGTTGTGAAAGGCAAAGTTGAGAATTGCAGTCCTTCTCTTTCTTCCTCTGCCAGCAATTACCACCTAGGACAAAGGGATAGTAGGCAACTCATTGAAACAAGGATGATACAGCCTGTGTTCTTTTCTCACCCTTAAATTCCTAGAAGTAACAGTGAACAAGAACTAGATTTGTCTTCCCAGCTCTTCTACCTTTCCTTTCCTGAAAAGTTGCAAGAATGATATGTAGGACATAACCTCCTGCTTTCTTTGAGTAGATTGAAAATAGCATGGTAATTGGTCTGGGGAAGTCTGGAATTTGGACGTCCTTGTTCTGACAAGGAGTGAATAGAAATGATTCCAGGCAAAACTGGAAAAAAAAAAATAAGCCTATTTTCAATGCTTCTTTCTCTCTCAATTGCTCTCTCTCTCTCTCTCTCTCTCTCTCTCTTTGTGTGTGTGTAGCTGTCTCTCCTGGACTTTATTCTGACCTTTTCCTGTGCAGGCATTTGCTCAGTATTCTTCTGCCAACCCAGTGCTCCTCCTCAAACCCTTATTCGAGAAGTTCCCCAAACCCATTTTGCCATCAAAACCTACAGACACTATATTTCAGGGTATACAGTATATGGGGAAGGGGGCTCAATGGGCTTTTAGTAATAAGCAACGTCAAATTAGACTATGTAAAATCATTCAAAGACAACTAACAAGCCTAAAAAATGCCCCACATTTTAAACTTCAAGTAAGCCTTATATTATAAATCTTTCAGTTGTTTTTAGAAAAATGCCTAGAATGTGGATTGTTAGCTCACCAAGTAGAGATACATGGCCTGGTTGCAATGGCCCCATTGATTTAATTGAGTTCACTCCCAACCGTGATTTTCAATGAATCTTTAGTCTCATGTGTCCAATTCTGCTTTGCCATTCTCTTATTTTGGGGATGGATATTTTTAGACTTGATATCCAGCAAATGAATTTCTTTCTCAGTTACATACAGAGCTTTAAGTATTGTTAACCCTATACTTCCAGGTAAGGCAGACATTTTGAATTAAAATAAAGTATTAGCGCTCACTCCTTTTTTGCACAGTAGCAGTTTTAATTATGGAGGACGTACAAAATTATAGATCATTTTGAAAATGTAAATTTCCTCTTCTTGTTATTAAAGTATATACAAGTTGGAGAGTGGATTCCTGGATTAATAAGTGCTTTTTTAATTTGCCTACTGAGAAGAGAAAGTTGACTTTTGCTAAGCCATTTAATTCTCTAAGAGTAATGAAATATCTGAAGGCATCTCTACTTAGTTTTAAGAGAAATAAATATAGGGTGTCTCACCTATAAAGAGTTAGGATTACATTTCCTTTCTTTGCATGAAGGATACATAATTCATAAGCTAATGAGTTGTAAAGGTCTTCTCAAAAGTAAAATTATATTATCGCTCCCAGGAGTAAGATAGTCAAACTATTCTGTAATAACTTTTCAAGTTTATTTTATCTTAACATTTAAAACATAATCTCTTCTTTTTAAATGTGCCATTAAAACAATGCTCAGATACAGAGGTGAGAGTTACTAGAGTGAGAATGGAGAGAAATCTTAGATAGTATTTATGTATTTGTCTTTTGATGAAGAGGAAATTCAATTGTTAAAAAAAAAAACTAGGAATATAAGAATTGACTGTTTAGCAGCTCAAATATAACTTAAATTTTTTCAAGAAACTTATTTCCTTTTGCCTTTATGGCTTCATCCCTGTGGTACAGAGCCTTTTATCAATATGATGACTCCCAATGATCCTGCCTCCTGGTACTTATGCCTTTGTGTAACCCTCCTTCATTTGTGTATGGGCTCAACCTAGTGGCTTGCTTCTAACAAACAGAACATGGCAAAAGTGAGGGGACATCAATTTCAAAATGAAACTATAAAAGACTGTGACTTCTGTCTTGCTTACTCTCAATCTGGCACTCTCTCGGCTTTTCTCTCTTGCTTGCTCTGATGAAACAAGATGCCATACGAAGAGGCTTATGTGGCAGGAACTGAAGGTAGCCTCTGACCAACAGCCAGCAAGAAACTGAAGCCCTCTGTCCAACAACCCTCGAGGAACTGCATCCTGGTAGCAATCACGTAAGTAAACTTGAAAGTAGATCCTTCCCTGGTAGAGCTTTCACATGAGATCATAGCCCTGTCCAGCACTTTGATTACAGCCTCGTAGTCCCTGAGCCAGAGGACCCATGTAAACTGCACCTGGATTCCTGACCTACAGGTCCCGTGAGATAATAAATGTGTGTTGTTTTAAACACTAAGTTTGGGGATAATTTGCTATGGAGAATTAGGTAATTAACAAAATCCCCCCCAAAATTCACTACTATACTGCATTTTATATATTTACATTTCTATTGTGTGTAAATTTATCAAAGCTCAGTGACAGCTGTTATGTAAATTAAACATTTGTAAATATGAAACATGTATGTAGTCCCAGAAGCTATTTTTTTTTTTTTTGTCTGCGTTGGGTCTTTGTTGCGCATGTGGGCTTTCTCTAGTTGCGGTGAGTGGGGTCTTCTCTTGTTGCGGAGCACAGGTTCTAGGCGCATGGACTTCAGTAGTTGCAGCACGCGGGCTCAGTAGTTGAGGAGCACGGGCTTTAGGGTGCATGGGCTTCAGTAATTGTGGCGTGTGGGCTCAGTAGTTGTGGCTCGCAGGTTTTGTTGCTCCGTGGCATGTGGGATCTTCCCAGACCAGGGATCAAACTCATGTTCCCTGCATTGGCAGGTGGATTCTTAACCACTGCGCCACCAGGGAAGTCCCCCCAGAAGCCATTTTTAAACCAGGCTGTTTTCATGGTGAATTTCATTGTCACCAGAGAAAGAAGAAACATTATTTTGAATTTGATGGACAAGTAATTTTCCTCTTCAGTATAATTTTAATCTGACGTCCTGAGATTCATGATAGGTTATTACAGAAATATTGCGTGAGAAATTTTTTCTCTGCGAGAAGTTTATATTACCTGTTCCTCTATCACTAAATGGCAGTAGTGGGTCCCAGATACTGGGAAAACAAAAATACACCCATGCAATTCCACACCCACCTGGAGAGGATCTTATTGCTTCTAGATTAGAAGTACAAGAAATTCCTGGATGGGTTGTAGCCTGTCTATGAGCCCCCTCTCCAAAAAATCACTGTAAACTGTTAATGTTTATGTGCGTTTTTCTAGTGAAAGGGTTCATGACTTTCATAAGTTACCAAAGAGGGGCCCTGGTTCCCAAATATGTTTAGAATACCTGGAATACACCACCAGATTAATTTTGTTATAGTGGTTAAAATATCACAAGAGTTAGTTGATCAATTAAGTGATTCTTATTCTATTCAACACATTTATCGTGGACCATTCTAGGCATTAGAGTTACAACGGGGGGTGAGAGGGAGGTCCAACAGGGAGGGGATATATGTATACATATAGCTGATTCACTTCATTGTACAGCAGAAACTAACACAACACTGTAAAGCAACTATACTCCAATAAAAAAATAAATAAAATAAAACATGTACTATTTAGTCTTAAAAAAAACAGACATCTGTGATTCCTCTCCTAAGGAGCTTAAACTTTTGCGGTACACCAGATACTAATCATAAAGAGTTCTGTTTCCTCCTTGGCTGTAGCTCCAACTGGGCAGCTTCTACCTCTGTGGTTCAAGTACTGGTGGTTCAAACTCCTGACATCTGGTAACACTATTACTTCCTTAGACTTTACCCCAGGGCTCTAGTCATGATGGCAACTTCCTGCGACTGTGAATCCATGGGTGTCTCATCTTCTGTTTGTTCTTTCAGCTCATCTAACACCTTCATAACTTGGCTCCTATATTAAACTCCCTCTATTGACCTACCTACCTGGGGTGGGTTCTGTTTTCTATCTGGTCCCCGATTGCTACAAGGGAGCACTCAACCCGGTTAGGGGAGAGATGTGTCAGGAAGGCTTGACGATGTTAGATTTGAGCTGAAGTATGAATTATGAATATGTATTAACTAAGTCAAAATCAGGCAAGACAGATAGGAGAACATTCCAGGCAGAGTATGTGCTTATAATTTTCCAAAACTTGAAGGTCAGTGTTGTTGAAGTTTGGAAAGCAGTGTGGAGCATGGCATGAGATGAAGTATATAAAATACTAACTTTTACAGGACTTTAGTCACCGTTAAGAGTTTTAGTCTTTGTCATGAGAGGAATGGGAAACCTTTCATGGGTTTTCGAGAAAGTGGTTTTGAGCAATGGGGTGACATGTGTGTATTTTTAAATATGTGTGTGTTTTTAAATGTGTGTTTAAAGTTTTAATATGTGGAGACTAAATTAGGAGGGAGTATAAGTAGATGCTGGTGCAACAGATAAAAGGTTATTGTAGTAAAAAGTGATTCGAGCTTGGGCAATGTTGGATAAAATCCTAAAGCTATTCAAAGTACTTGTGAATCTTTAGATAAAAGGGTAAATCAGATGAGGTAAGGGAAGTGACAAAATTGATTCTCCTTGGCAAAAATGTGAATGATGATGCCATTTAGTGGGTTAGAAAAATTAGAGAAAGAATGGATTTGAGAAGGAAGATAATACAAGCTCATTTTGGATCTGTTGAATTTGAATGTCTTTGGAAACATAATAGAAAAGTCTATTTGTTAAGATGGCAGTATTGGATTTACCATTAATAATCCCCTTAACTGGATTTATTTACTTTTGCCCTGTTGGGTGGTCAGCTAGCCAAGAGTTGATCTGGACATATTATAGGTTAGATGGACATTTTAATTGCTATCTTGGTAAGATAAGCATTTCCATTCTGAAATATCTTAAATAACTTAGCTTGGAAAGCTTAGTTTTTTTCTAAGCATATATTATTCATTTTAGTGTTTCTACTTCCCCATCCCATGACATGTACTAGATACTTAATAAAGTTTTGGAAATTAGAAATATGTTTTTCTAAATGACACCCACTGTTTTTCCCTCCCAGACTAACATTGTTAATCACATGGCAAATTAAATGAATTTTAGAAATGCAATAACTATCTTAGTTTGTGGTGATAATGTGGCCCTCTCTGAAGATTTGGGTATGAGGGAAAAATAGAATGCCAAATATTTTCTACATTTCAGAGGTAAGTCAATAGATCAAACGCTAATTTCAAACTTCAGAGTTCAGAAAATATGATTTCCTTTAGGTTCCATGAAAAAGAGCTAATTACTTTTACTCATTTAAAGTTCTTGACATAGCTTCCTCTTATCTTTAGTCTTTCTTCAAAACTCACGTTTAGATATGATATTGTAATATTTTCAAAGTATATGGAATGAAAATGTGGACATCTGTTTGAGTCAAGTCACTAGAGACATTCGACAAGTTTAACAATACTAGGAGGAAAAATCTGATTTTTTCATATAGTTATTCTTGGTACTTTGAGAAAACTCTCTTTTAAAAAAATCTGAGGGTATTTTACAATAAATGAACTATCTTATTTTAGGGTTTTGTAGAGTATTAGTGGGAAGAACTTGTGGAGAAAATATGGAGGACAGCTTCTCCTGACTGCAAGTTATTAGATTAATTCACATGTCAGTTTCACCTCATTAACATTCTAAACTTTTTTTTTTCCTGTCAAGAAAGGCATCTGTCAAGATCACATGATCTGTTATTTTGAGATTACCACTCTACATTTACAATAGCATCTAATTTATGTTTCAAGCAAGCCCCCTATACCGAAAAGAGTAATTTCAAATTGTCTTGGTTTTGTTTGTCTGTATGTGTGTGTTTTGGTGTCTTCATTCTATGTGTGGTTTTATTAAATCAGTCACAACATAAAACTTCAAGTAGCTATCATCTATAATCTGGCAGCTGCTTTTTCAGAGTGAATTTAAAACAACACTGCATTGACCCAAACACCTTTACTTAAATGTTTAAACATTTTGTATCAGTTTATCATATCAATTTTGTTAAAAATTTATGAGAGTAATGCAAAATCATATCAATGAGATAGTGTTCTACCTCAAACAGAAGAGAATAAACCATTCAACCATCTCTATGCATAGGGCAAGACAATATGCACTCTTTTTCACAAAGACATGCAAGATGGACTTGGAAGGTTCACCATTTATTAATACAAGACATGATGAAAAGGTGATTTTTGAAGCAGTAAATGCATAAAGTTATTTAACTTTTTGTAAAATACTGTGTAATTGGTGATGGGGAAGAAAACCAGATAAATTGAATGGCTTAATTTGCATAAGATTATAATAAAACCATTTTAGACATACTTTGGTATTAAGTTATAGCACATCAAATTATGTCATTTAATATAAAAATCAAGTCTTTATCTAGATTTGAATAGACTTATTTCCACTTTACTTTTGTCTACTTGGGCTTACTTAGGTTTAAAGCATGAAGGAGAATGTTATTGTGCACAGCTGAGGTTTGGGTGTTGAAGCAAAGATGTGACTAGCTGCAAGTAATAACAGGCTCCCTTCCCTCTCCATTTCCCACTCCCACTTGTATGCCATTTTTTAAAGTTTTGAGATGCCATCTGTCCAGACTACCCTCACCAAAAAGTGATTCTCTGCTTCAAACAAATTGACCTCAGTCAAGCAGGAAAATGCATAGGGGTTGTGGAGGAAAGGATCTGTGACCTCCATGGATTTAGATGCTCTGTTGTGTAATACTCTAGCATGAAGAAAATTAATGTGAATGAGTTAAAATTTAAATCAATGTATAAGAATCTCAAGTAGATATTTCTGGTGTTTGCCATTTCTAATCGATGTTATTTCAAGGATAAAGACATATTGTTGGTATATTGTTGGCCTCTAGGTAAATTCTTTTAAGTACTGTTTTTTGGTAATGGTATCAAAGGATTTGATTATCTTAGCACTGCCGATTAGCAAGTATTAACAATTTCAAATAGAGTTGGAGGATTATTAAACATTATTTGTCTATTCAGGGACAGCAAAACAAACAAAAAATGC
Organism: Balaenoptera musculus; assembly: GCF_009873245.2. NCBI lineage: Eukaryota > Metazoa > Chordata > Mammalia > Artiodactyla > Balaenopteridae > Balaenoptera > Balaenoptera musculus. The sequence continues at coordinate 23,249,485 of NC_045806.1, forward strand.
TGATAGATATACGAAAGTGTTTGTATAGTGTTTATACATCTCTTGACAATGTCTTAACTATTGAATAGTAATCAGTGAAAATTCAAACCTTTCAAAATTATTTTTGGTCTCATAGTGATTTTCAGATTAAATTCAAATCCTTCTCCAGAGCTTCACAAATCCTCTTCTATTAAAACTTGTGAAATCTTTATTGTACTAACTTGAAAAGATCAGAAAATGTGACCCCTGAAGTGTAGGAATTCCCCATCCCAAGGTGATGTCAAATGAATAATACATCCAAACTACAATAATAATAACTGTAAAAACAAAAGCAAAGCAACTTGTGATTTTATGTTTAAGCCAAATAAAATATATCCTGTATACTTTATAGATATTGATAATGAGTTAGAATCAGATTAGTCTTATTTGGAAACAATGAGTACCTAATTAAATGAGAATACTGTGTAAATAAGTTACTCTTTATTTGTTTAAAACATTTCCAATTATTTGTATGTCTTAAACAAGTCCCTTTTCTTTATTTTTTTTATAGATTTATTTATTTATTTATTTATTTATTTATTTATTTATTTATTTATTTATCTTTGGCTGTGTTGGGTCTTTGCTGCTGCACACGGGCTTTCTCTAGTTGCGGGGAGTGGGGGCTACCCTTTGTTGTGGTGCATGGGCTTCTCATTGCAGTGGCTTCTCTTGTGGAGCACGGGCTCTAGGCACGTGGCTTCAGTAGTTGTGGCTCGCGGGCTCTAGAGCGCAGGCTCAGTAGTTGTGGCTCATGGGCTTAGTTGCTCCACAGCACGTGGGATCTTCCTGGACCAGAGCACGACTCCATGTCCCCTGCATTGGCAGGTGGATTCTTACCCACTGCACCACTAGGGAAGCCCAAGTGCCTTTTCTTTTGTGCAAAAATATTGTTATATTACACACACAGACTACTGAGTGTGCATTATATATAAAAGTTCTAAAAAAATCTTAAGTTGTTCTAAAAAATCTTAAGCTGTTGAACTGTGTATTGAAAGGAGAAAAAGAGCAGCAGAGACTCAAACAAGGCACCAAGTCAGAAAATATGAGCAAAGGCATAAATGCAAAAACAATGAAAAAATAAATCCACAGTAAAAAGGAAATCAGAAGACATTTGAGTTATCTCTTTATAAAGAGAATGGAAATGCAGGTATAACCTGATTTTGAGAAGAGGGAGTTTATTCCAAGGTTTTAAGTCATAAGCACTAAGGATTTTCACGATTTGACAAAAAAATTAAAATGACTATGCAGAACCTGCAGTGGAGATGATCAGACAGTATATAATTTCCTTACAAACCGAGTCTGTTGGTAATACAGTATATTGTGTGTGTGTGTGTGTGTGTGTGTGTGTGTGTTTTCATGAAATTACATAGACATAGCTATTCTCAGTCTTGGGGTTAGAACTCAAAAGGTAAAGTTATGTAAAGAGCTTTACTAAATAAAACTCTTGAGCTAATATGTTAATGTATTGAATTCTTGGCATGCATGTTGTAATCAAAAGTTCCACGTATTCTAATAAAATCGATTTTAAGGCTCTTAGCTATTGGTGAACTACAATGAAGGAGGGATGGTGAAGAAAACACAGCCACAAAAAGGGCATGCTACGGGCCAGATTTCTTTAGCTAAATTCTTTCATTCTTAGGTTGATTTTGATATAAAAATTGATTAGCGTTGAAGTTCAGTATCCTTCTGTATTAGAGCTACCTGTAGTGGTTTTATCATCATCTGGGATCCAAAGAATAAAGTAAAAATAACCAAAAATATTTATTATTCTATAGTATGATTAAGCATACAAATTAACACATTGATAAAACAAATTGAATCAATAAAGCATATTACAGGTTAATCTTTGAATGATCCTAAATTTAACTTAACCTCTTAACATGTATAATTCCAGACAATGTTAAATGATAATTTTGTGACACCAACGGATCCTGAATCATGTTACTGCTAATCAGAAATACATGTACTAAGCACTATCTCACATCCTAATATTTGAAATCACTATAGGGTATGTGCCCAATTACAAAAAATTTTAAAAATATATCAGTTTAAAAATATATATTCTATTAAAATGCAAGTATTGACACTGATATAAAACCTCCATTTTCTTTATTCAATGTCATAGGGATTTGGCTTCAAAAAAAATCTAGGCTATAATAATAATATTGTATTGTGTTCCACTCTAGGTATTTTTTTTTTAAAGCAATAAATGAATGAAGGAGACACCAAGTCAGAAATGTGATTCCAATATTGGAAATAAAAGTAGCACATACGAATGAGTTTTGTAACAAAGAAATTTCTAACTCTAAATTTCAGTGTTTTCTCAATTTCATTTTCAGGTTGCTAGTGTACAGAAACACAATTATTTTACAACTTTATTGAGGTAAAATTTATATGCCATAAATTCTCCAATTTTAAGGGTACAGTTCAACAACTTTTCATAAATATACTAAGTTGTGAAAACTTTACTAAAACCTAATTTTTTTTTTAATGTATCCATCACCTCATTTCTTTCATGTGCTTTTTGTCCATTCACATATCTTCTTGGATGAAATTTCTATTCAAATCTTTTGCCTACATTTAGATGAGTTATTTGTGTTCTTCTAGAGTTGAAAGAGTACTTTATGTATTCTGGACACAGTTGTCTTATCTAAGATTAGCACTTATTTTCCTCAGGCTGTGACTTATCTGTGACTTTGAATTCTGTTCCATTAATCTGCATGTCTATTCTAAAGTCGGTACTACTACACTATTAAGATAACTGTGGATTTGTAGTAAGTTTTGTAATCGGTTAAATTCTCTAAATCATTCTAAATTTCAAGATTATTTTGGCTATGCTGGGTCCTTTAGATTGCCATATGAACTTTACCCTCAATTTGCCAATTTCTTCAAGAAAGCTGAGTGATATTTTGGCAACGATGTGGTTGAATCTTTAGATCTACTAGGCTTCTTGACATCTAACAATAGTGACTCTTTGAATACGTTAACATGGAATGTCTCTCCAATTATTTTGATCATCTTTAGTTTCTTCCAGTAACGTTTTGTAGTTTTCGGTGTACAAGTTTCACTATACTTATTTATTTACATCAATTATTCTCTTCTGATTCATGCTATTGACACTGATAATGTCTTCTCAATTGCTATTTCTGATTTTACATTGCTGGTAGAAAGAAATGGAATTGATATTTTAGAAATTTTATTGAGATATAATTTATATAGCATAAGATTCACTGTAGTTAAGTGTAAAATTCAATGAATTTCAATAAATGTAGAAGTTGTATACCATCACCAAAATCTAATTTTTTTAAATAGATTTTTATTGGAGTATAGTTGCTTCACAATACTGTGTTAGTTTCAGTTGTACACCAAAGTGAATCAGCCATATGCATACATATGTCCCCATATCCCCTCCCTCTTGAGCCTCCCTCCCATCGTCCCTATCCCACCCCTGTAGGTCGTCACAGCAAAGCACCGAGCTGATCTCCCTGTGCTATGCTGCTGCTTCCCACTAGCTATCTATTTTACATTCAGTCGTGTATATATGTCGATGCTATTCTCACTTCACCCCAGCTTCCCCCTCCGACCCCGTGTCCTCAAGTCCATTCTCTGTGTCTACACCTTTATTCCTGCCCTGCAACTAGGTTCATCAGTGCCATTTTTTTTTTTTTTAGCTTTTGTACAGCAAAGGAAGCCATAAACAAGACAAAAAGACAACCCTCAGAATGGGAGAAAATATTTGCAAATGAAACAACAGACAAAGGATTAATCTCCAAAATCTAACTTTTAATGATGCTACCATAGCAAAGAGAAACCTTGGACCTATTTCCAGTCACTTCTCATTTCCACTCACAGCTTCAAGCAAACACTAATTCACTGTATATTTTCCTTCTCTAGACAGTTTATATACTTGCTATTTTTGAGTGGCTTCTTTCACTTACCTTAATGTTTTTCAGGTTCTTTCATGCTACTTTATGTCTCCTTTGATTTTCCTTTTCTGGATATTTGGCTATTACGAATAAAGATACTATAAAACTTCTGGTAAAAGTCTCTAACTTGGATAGAAATTAATTTTTCAAACGCAAAATCCTGTACTAAACATTTGTTGTTTAACATTTTATTATCAGGCAAAGTTTTCCAAAGTTATTGTAACATTTTATATTTCCAGTAGCAATATGTGAGGCTTCCAGTTTCTCTACATCCTCAACAACATGTTGTTTTATTATTACCATTATAGTGGGTATGAATTGGTATCTACTTGGTATTTTAACTTGCATTTTCCAAATAACTAATGGACTTGAGTATCTTTTCATGTTCTTTCCCATTTGTATACCTTTTTTGAGTGAAAGGTCTATTAATGTCCATATTTAATTGAGTTATTTGTAGTCCTCCTGAGTATTTTCTCTTACTTTTCTTATTTGATGCTCACAAAAATAGGTCCTATTCAATTTTGTGAGAAAATAGAGACCTAGATATATTAAATTATTTGCCCAACATGAGACTTAGTAAGTGGTAGAGCTCATTTTGGAATCCAGGGTATAAGGCTTCAGCATCTAAGTTCTTTTCTTTCACATCACTGTCCTCACACTAGTTACAGTGATCTTTTGATGGCATTTTACTTTAGAGGTTAGGATATACTGATTTTGCTATATAGACAATGTGAAATCATAGAGTCTGGGGTTGAGTACTTTGTTGATATTCACTTTTGAAGCTCAAAGTTTTTTAATTTGGTGAAGTCAAAATATTCTCTTCTCTTTTTTAGTGTGCTTTGGTATCGTTTATAAACAATCATTGCAAATGTCAGAGGAACAAAGATATGCAAGTATGTTTTCTTCCAAAAATTTTGGCATTTACATTTAAGTTTATGATCCTTTTTGAGTTGATTGTTTGTTATGAATTTAGGGTCCACATTCACATTTTGCACGTGGACATCCAATTTTCCTAGCATCACATTTGGAAAAGACCACCATTCAGCAATAAATTGGCTTAACAGTGTTGTTGAAATTCAACTGAATCAACATATATGGGTTTATTTATAGATCTGAATTCATTCCATTGGCCTATATTTCTATCCTAATGCTAGTACCACACTCTCTAGATTACTATAGGCTTGTGGTACATTTTGAAATTGGAAAGTGTTTGTCTTCCCACTTTGTTGTTCTTTTTTAAAGATTGTTGAGACTCTTCTCAGACCTCTGCATTGCCATATTAATTTTAGCATTAACTTGTCAATTTATGCAAAAAATTCAAATGGGATTTTGACAGTGATGGTTTGAATCTGTAGACCTGATTCTACTGACATTTTAACAATATTGAATCTCCTAATCTGTGAACATGGATTTATATTCCACTGTTTGGATGTAATTTTTTATATATAATTTCTAGTTGAATGACATTTTTTCCTTTTCATTTATTTGGTGCTATGAATAATGCTGCTATGACTTTTGTGTCCATGTTATTAGGTGAATATAAGTTTTCATTTCTTTTGTGTAGTTTATTAATCCTGCTATTGCTGTATCCTATCAGAAATAATTATTAGAGGGACTTCCCTGGTGGCACAGTGGTTAAGAATCCACCTGCCAATGCAGGGGACACGGGTTCAAGCCCTGGTCCAGGAAGATCCCACATGCCACGGAGCACCTAAGCCTGTGCGCCACAACTACTGAGCCTGCTCTCTGGAGCCCTCGAGCTACAACTACTGAGCCCGCGTGCCACAACTACTGAAGCCTGCGCACCTAGAGCCCACACTTCACAACAAGAGAAGCAACCGCAATGCGAAGCCCGCGCACCGCAACGAAGAGTAGCCTCCGATCGCCGCAACTAGAGAAAGCCCGTGTGCAGCAATGAAGACCCAACGCAGCCAAAAATAAATAAATTTATTTTTTAAAAAAAGAAATAATTATTAGAAACTCTTATACTGTTTTCCAAAGTAGCTGCAAAATTTTACATTCCCATCATCAATATATAAGGGTCCTTTGTGACGCCACATTTTGACTATGCTTATTATTTCCTGTAATTTTTTATTACAGCAATTCTTCAGGGCAAAAGTGTTCTACTCTTTTCATTTTAATTTGCATTCCATGTTAACTAATGGTTTTGGGCATCATTTCATGTGCTTTTGGTCATTCATATTTCTGCCTTTGTGAAATATCTCTTCAAATCTTGGCCCATTTAAACAAATTGGTTATTTGTGTTCCACTTACTTCTTCAGTTGAAAATAATCTTTATATATACTGGACTCACTTTCGTTACCTGTTATGTGATTTGCCAATATTCTTCCAGTGTGTTTCTTGTCTTTGCCTTTATTTAATGAAGACTTCTGTAGTGCAAAGTGTGCAATGCACACCTTGCATTGGTGTAGTACAATGGATACAATTGATGACACAATATTTAAAAATTTTTAACTAAAGTCCATAGTTTACATTAGGGTTCATACTTTGTGCTGTACAAATCCATGGATTTTGATAAATGCATACTGTTATTCACCCACCACTTCAGTGTCATACAGAATAGTTTCATGGCCTTAAAAATCCCCTACCTAATCATCACTCTCCCCATTCTAAAACCCCTAGCAAATACTAATCTTTTTACTGTCTCTATATTTTTACTTTTTCATTTTTTTTTTATTGTGGTAAGAGCACAACATGAGATCTACTCTCTTAACAAATAATTAAGTGCACAGTATTGTGTTCTTAACTATAGGCATGTTGCACAGCAGGAGTTGGACTCTTCAGCTGGTTATTCACTTACTACCTAAATTTAACACATCTTATGAAGTTTACCTATGGCTTACAAAATATTTGCTTACTTATTATTGATTCTTAACAAATCCTATGAGTTTCACCTGTATTTCATAAGCTACTTGCTTAGCTTATCTCTATGCTTAACACTTTATATGAGTTTCATCTATCCCATTTGTTTTCTTGCCCTCTATAGCAGAATTGAATGTTCTCAAACAATACAGAAAACTCACATTGCCAATGTATTTATTTTCTACATTTTTTCCATGGGAAAATATTCAAGAGAGAAAGGAAATTTAACTCTAAAAATAGGGAAAAGGATGAGAGTAACTCAATAGTATCATTAGGGTGTCAGTTTTCTTACATCTTCTTGGTCCACCATCCTGATCAAGTGAGTTTTGTCTTTCTCATTTCAAGATGGATACTGCATTTCCAAACATTACATACATTTTCTAGGCAGGCATATGAAGAAAGAGGAGAAATAAAAAGTTGGTACCCATATCAGCATAGCAAATATTTTCCAAAACTTTTTCATCTTCTGCTTCATTAGTCAGGAAAGTCCATGCCAGACATTTTATTTGGTGGAGTGTCTATTCAAGCCTTTGCCCATTTTCTAATTGGATTGTTCATTGTCTTACTGTTATATTTAGAGAGTTCTTTATATATTATTTTTATTTTTTATTTTCACTTTTATAGAGATATAACTGACATAAAACATTGTGTAAGTTTGAGGTGTACAACGTGTTGATCTGATATATTTATATACTTGATGAGTCCTTTGAAAGACACGTGATTTTTCAAATATTCTTAGCAGTGTGTGGCTTGTCTTTTAGTCCTCTTAGCAGGGTATTTTGCAAATCAAAAAGAAAAAATTAATTTGGTCGTGTCCATCCAAGTTATCTTTTTTTAATGGATTGTGCTTTCATTGTCATGTTTAAGAAATCTTTGCCTAACCCTAGATCATGACTTTTTTCCCTGTGTTCTCCTCTAAAATTTTGATAGTTTTATATTTAAGTCTGTAAAAATTTGGTGTTAATTTTTGTATAAGATGTGAGGTTTAGGTTGAGGTTCTTCTTCTTCTTTTTTTTTTTTTTGCCTAAGGATGTCTATTCACTCACTGTTTGTTGGAAAAACTATCCTTCTTCCACTGAATTGCTTCTACACTTTGGGGAAAAATCAGTTGGACATATTTGTATGGGTCTATTTTTTGGTTCTCTCTTCTGTCCCATTGATCTATGTGTCTCTGTCAATATCACATGTAGCTATATAGCAATTCTTAAAATTGAGTAGTATGATTCTTCCAACTTTCTTCTTTTTTTTCAAAATCATTTTAAGCTATTCTAGCTCACTTTATTTATTCAGTCGCAGGAAATATGTGTTTGTGGATTATTTATATTGCCATTACATAGCATTATATACATGTATAAACTACTCTTTCCTGGCTTTACCTAAAAGAACACACTAAATGTATTAGAAAAGAGACTGAAAAATATAATTTTATCTTTTTAAGAGTTTTAGAAATTCAGAGACAAAGTAGAATTTTATTATTGCATTTTCTTGATCATCATATTACATATGAAGAAACAGACCTAATGATTGTGCTTATGAACCTGAGTTTTCTGGCTTTACCAGATGAGCCGCAATAATTAGTGTGCAACATCCATTACATTGTGTTGAAATATTGTGTTGTGTGGAAATATTTTTTTCAGCATGGAAACACACATAAATAAAATGAAAATGAACATAAAGTCATTTAAAACTTTCATTAGCTTAAATGATTTGATTACCTTTTGGATCAATCTAATCTGACGCTAATTCTAGCATTTTATTGGCAGTAAGGATTACAGTGGAAATTCACTTTTGGAGTCAGAAGACCTATGTTTAAACCCAGTATCTGCCATTTACATAGCTCTATGATTTTAGGCATATCTTTTAACTTTTCAAATTCAGATTTCTCTTCTATACAAATGATATAATAACTCATAAAGTCAGAAATAATATGTAGGGTGTGTGTGTGTGTGTGTGTGTGTTGTTCATGAAAATGCTTGGCAAATATTAAGACATATGTACTTACTGTTCTTTTGAAGAGTCTTATGTTCATGGGCCAATAAGTCCATAGAAAACCAAATGAAGGGCACATATGAGGGGAAAGTGGGTAGATATCCTTCTCTGGCACTGTCTCATCACTCAGAATGTTTACAGCATCCCCTATGTCCCACTGATTACTAGTGAAACAAATCCAGTGGAGTGGATACAAGGAAGATGAAGAATTGGACTGACTCATGGAGGCAACCAATATGCCATAGATTTCAAGCTGAATCTTTAGGAAGGAATAGGTCAAAAAGTGTCATACACATGTGAGTATCAATAAAACCAATCCCTGGGGTGGAAGGATATCTTTGCCAGGAATCACTGCCAAATTTCATGATCCTGTCTTTTTATACCTGAATGTTCTGTCTGTTCCCCAACTTTATTCCTTGTACTTTGAGCACATTTTGCTTCCATTTATGTGCAGAGTTTTTCACTGGTTCATTGATTGTTTTGTATGTTTTCTTGCCATAAATGAAGCTTATACCTCTGCCCAGTGTTACTCTTGATATCAGTAATTATATTCTAACTGATATTGAAACACTCCTTCTGTTCTGATTATAACTCTCTCATTGCGGAGCAAATGATCATCCTAAAATAGTAAAAAAATGGTTATTATTTATTCAGGTTAAACACCTTATATGTAAGATCAGATTTAAATATCTGATATGCAGGCATTAGTACCCTCACTTTACAGATGAAGTAGAAACTCAGAAGGTTTAAATAACTTGTCTAAAGTCACACAACTAGTAAGTGTTAGACTCTAGATTTGAACCCATGGATATAGGACTTCAAAGCTTTTGCTTCTTATCCAGTACAGAATATGTAAAACTGCTGGCTAAATATTTGGCTTTGATATATGAATTTTCCAAAATACTAACTTACAATTCTGATTCACTCTCTTTTACTTTTTCATTACAATTTATGTAATTTCTTTATTATTGATTGCAAAGTGTTTTTATAAGACTATTATACCTAGTTATTGATTTCAGCTTATGAGAAATTATTTATTATAATTTACTTGTTATTGCAATAAATAGATATATCATCATTTAATGGTAGTGGGCATATTTATCATTTGACCCCATAATAATATGGTAGATAGCTTCTAATATGGAACCCAATGATCCTAGTTTCCTGGTATTCATACCCTTGTGTAATCCCCTCCCTTTGAGGATAGGTTGGACCTAGTGACTTCTAATGAATAGAATTATTAGAATATTTTATTCTAATGAATAGAATATGGCAAAAGTGATGGGATGTCACTAGTGTGATTAGGTTACAAAAGTGTGTGCCTTCCATCATGCTGGAACTTTTTTTTTTTTTTTTTTTTTTTGCTGATACTCTCTCTTGCCCTTTCACTTGATGATAAAACAAGATTCCATGTTGTGAGATACTCTAAAGAGAGGCCCATATGGCAAGGAAACAAGGGAGGCCTCCAGTTAATAGGTCATGAGGACTTAAGGCATCAATCCAATAGCCCACAAGGAACTGAATCCTGCCAACAACCAGATGAATAAAGTAGGAAGCAGATTCTTCTCAGTTGAGCCTGTAGAGGAAAGCAGCCTTGAGAGAAACCTAAAGTCAGAGGACCCAGTTAAATCCTGTTTGGATACCTGACTCACAGTAACTGTGAGATAAAAAATGTTGTTGGTTTAAGCCATTAACTTTTGGGGTAATTTGTTACATAGCAATAAATAACTTATACAAATAAGTTATCATGCTTTTTTAAACTGCGGTACTCTGGAGGCATGCTCTGGCCAGGACCACATATCAAAGTGAAATGTGACCTTGAAGCAATTATCAAATAACTGACGCTAAAGCTTCAAATAATCTTGGTAATTTAGAGGAAAATATAGGTTGGCTCAATCTTTTTTGCTCTTAGTTTGTCAAGATTTGAACAAACAGAGAAATGAAGAAAAAATTCATGTTTATCATCGAAGACAAAGAAAAATCATGTTATCACAGATTTATAAAACAGTGAAAAACCTTTCATTCACACTTCAAATCTTTGTCAAGAATGAGAACATACCCATGTTAAGATATTTACAGAGTGAAAATTGAGAGTTTCACACATCTCTCCACTCCAAAACAACTTTGTACACTCTATGGCCTGTGAAAAGATAAGTATGGAGGGTTTGGGGTTTTTTTTTTGACTTTTTTTTTTTTTTTTTTCAATGAAGATTTTAAAAATAGTGTATTAGTTTCCTAGGACAGCTGTAAGGAAGTACCATAGTCTTGGTGGCTTAAAACAACAGACATTTATTCTCTGTAAGTTCTGGAGGCTAGAAGTGTGAAATCAAGATTTTGGCAGGGCCTTACTTCCTGTGAAGCCTCTGGGGGAGGACCCTTCCTTTTTACTTCCAGCTGCTGGTAGCCCCAGGTGTTCCTCAGCTTGTGGCAGGATTACCCCAATCTCTGCCTTTCTCTTCAAATAGTTTTCTTCTCTTGTGCGTCTGTGTTTTCAGACGGCATTCTCTTGTCTGTGCGTGTCTGAAATTTCCCTCTTGCAAGTACATATTGGATGAAGACTCACCCTAATGACCTCATCTTAACTTGATTACATCTGCAAAGACTATTTCCAAATAAGGTCACATTCAAAGGTTCCTGGGGTTAGAACTTCACCAAATCTTTTGGGGAGATACAATTCAACCCATAACAATTAGTATTTTTTTCCTTTGTCTTATAAGGTCTTTTTTTTTTTTTTTAACATCTATTCCTGGCTTTTTTACAACATTCAACTTTTTCTATGCCAGTCAAATAAATTATACTTTCTGTCATCTCACTCCTTTCTGTAATGTAATTGTCTACTATCTTATTTTCTCTGCAATATTTTAATTGTCATATGTTTCAAGAGATTATGGTCAGTGTTGTAGCAGAGTTTTCTTTATATAATCCAGTAAAAGAACAGCTTTATTTCTCAAAGAAGCATTTAAAAATCTTACCCGTTAAATCAGAATATTTTTTTCCTTTGTTACACCTGATCTTAACACTCTGAAATTTATGTTAATTTTAGGGGTTCCCAGGTGTCATGAAATTCTCTATCATAAATTATTTTAATATAAAAGGTGGTTGTAATATCAGCCAGATATTTTCCTGTCATCCACAAGTTGATTGATATTGTACCCCCTCTAGAGGGTGAGAGAATAAAATATTACACCAACAAAGCAAACTATATGGTCACCTAATCTATGACAAAGGAGGCAAGAATATACAATGGAGAAAAGACAGCCTCTTCAATAAGTGATGCTGGGAAAACTGGACAGCTACATGTAAAAGAATGAAATTAGAACACTCCATAACACCATACACAAAAATAAACTCAAAATGGATTAGAGACCTAAATGTAAGGCCAGACACTATCAAACTCTTAGAGGAAAACATAGGCAGAACACTCTATGACATAAATCACAGCAAGATCCTTTTTGACCCACCTCCTAGAGAAATGGAAATAAAAACAAAAATAAACAAATGGGACCTAATAAAACTTAAAAGCTTTTGCACAGCAAAGGAAACCATAAACAAGAAGAGAAGACAACTCTCAGAATGGGAGAAAATATTTGCAAATGAAGCAAGTGACAAAGGATTAATCTCCAAAATTTACAGGGAGCTCATGCAGCTCAATATCAAAAAAACAAACAACCCAATCCAAAAATGGGCAGAAGACCTAGATAGACATTTCTCCAAAGAAGACATACAGATGGCCAAGAGGCACATGAAAAGATGTTCAATATCACTAATTATTAGATAAATGCAAATCAAAACTACAGTGAGGTATCACTTCATGCCAGTCAGAATGGCCATCATCAAAAAATCTACAAACAATAAGTGCTGGAGAGGGTGTGGAGAAAAGGGAACCTTCTTGCACTGTTGGTGGGAATGTAAATTGATACAGCCACTATGGAGAACAGCATGGAGGATAGTCAGACAAATTTAGACTCCAATACTTGCTTCGCTACATGCTATTAATTCTTTTAAATACCCATTTCTTTTATCTGTGAAATGGGATAATAGTAGTCGTCTTGTAGACTTGTTTTAAAGATTAAATATGATGGTATTAATACAATGCTCTTGATAAAGTTGATCAAATGTCCTTAATTCCTAGCAATTATATTTAATAATGTGTAGATTACTAAAAAAAACAAAAACAAAAACAAAACCACTCAGAGCGTCTGATTTTCTTATGTAAAATGAATTTAGTGTCTTTATTGATGGTTTGTGTGATATAATCTGCATAAATATACGGCACAGCATATGCCCTTAACATATACTGGGGTCCTTCATCACAGGTTTTGTAAGACACCAAGGTTGAATACAGTCATTCTTAATTTTTGCAACATATAAGTTCACATAAGTATTGGGTTGGCCAAAAAGTTCATTCGGGAAAAACCTGAGTGAACTTTTTGGCCAACCCAATATATTTACTGGGTTTGTTCTCATTCATGAAACCATTTACGCATTCAAAAAAACTTTATATGTGTTTTGTAATTTAAATGATGTTATGAGATATAGAAGACCTAGAATACCAATAAGAAAGTGAAGCTCCAAGAAGTTAACTGATCTTCTCAGGAGAAAACAGCCATTGAGTTTCAGAGCTAGGATGCAAATCCAAATGTATATAATAAGTCTGACAATTTTGATCCATCCACCTCAGTGCCAAATTTATACACTTAGGGGATAGAAGAAAGGGCAGAGGCTTTTGAAGTAAAACCAAAAGTACAGTAAGAGAAGTAGAAAAAAAACAAAAAAAACTAGGATCATACTGTAACAGGGAAGCCAGAGATAAACTTTGAACATGAAGTGGAAGCACAGTGAAATAGATGTGGTCAACCAGAGGGAGTGCTCTAAGCTTGGATTGACAATCAAGCTCATAAGACATAGTACCCTTTACCCAACATCAAGTTTACTCTTTTTAAGAAGGGATACTGGGCAGGCAGCAACATAGCATACACACAGCAACACTGTGGTGATCTTGTGATTTGTAAACACAACTTCTAATGTCTCAGTCACTTCACCCTTAGAACATGTGTGATCACACTAGATGAGAATGGATTGGCACAGACTACTTCAGTTCAGGAAATTCAGTGTCTATGAGCACTCTGCAACTTTTTTACCTGCAAGCCACGTAGCTCCTTCAAGGTAAAAAAAAGTAGCTCCTATTCTCAGTGCAACTGTGTCTCATCAATAACTAGTTACACATCACGTGATAAACCACCTTGACAATGAAGTAAAGGTGCTTGGTCTGATTCATAGTGTCAGGAGGACTTTCTTGGATCTCACATGCACCCATAAATTCCTTGAGTTAGTATTGCAAGGAAGACTGGACTAGGTTCAGATCCTTAGACATCTTTGAAGATAGAGGATGGCCACAAAACCCACTCTTATGCCAAGAATAGCTGTTCCAATAGGATAATAGTTTACGTTTTGGGGGTTTTATTCTATTAGGTATCAGATGGCAGATAGAGCACTCTGCCATTAGCTACAGTGGCTTTTCACTGGCTTTTAGAGAGTCAGGGTGAAGACATAGAGCATATAAGAAACTCAGAAACTCTAAGATTTGAAACATCTCCCCCAGCCCTGATATTCTGACACTGTGTCATTCCCCTCCAACTCCATCATGGTATTCACCTTCCTTCCCTTAGTTGAATATTTCTGAATGAGATTAAGCCCTTGACTTGGTATCCATGATTAATTTGTAAGGATTTGTACAAAGCTGCTGCCTGTTAAAAAACCTGAGCATAGATATTGCTGTAAATCTGGTATATGAGAACATTGTCAGTCAATTTGACATTTCCTGACTTCTTAACAGAGACTATAACTCTACATAAAATATTCTTGTAAATGAAAATTTTAAAAAGAAAAGCAATTGCAGGTTGTCTAATGATTACTGTATTTTAGAAAATTTAAGTTTGCTTTTACACCATTTCTGTGAATGTTCCCTGACTTCTCTTCATTCTGTGTGAGGACAAATGTAAACTTATCACTGACATGAAGATCAAATTAATCATCATAATAAGCTCAACTCTTTCATTCTTTTGCTTACAACAAAATGTGTTAGTGAAGGGGAAAAATTAAGGCTTGGCTTTAATTATAGTTTTGAAGATTAATGAATAGAGTTTGTGGAACACAATACAGCACAAAGAAAGTGAATATGTGCACAATGTATGTATTGACTATTTATGGAAGTCATAATAATATCTATAAATAAAAGATACTTTCAATTAACATAGACTGAAGAAGCAATAGTTCAAAAGTAAATAATGAGGCACCTTTTATCCTTTCCTTTAAGTCCCTAGGAAAAGCCTGCTTAATTAAAGATATTTATTACAACTTGATCAAAAAATCCAAATTCTATGTGTCCTACATCTAGCTACTAGAGTATTCTCTGTCATAGCCCTCATGGGTCTGAAGACTTTGACTTGTTAATGAAATCATCATAGGAATAGGCTAACTAAGTCTTTAGTTAAAACTGTTTGTTCCAAGATGCTCTGCAAAATATGCTCCAGGCTTTTCCAAGGCGACTCTTTCATTTTTTCCCTCTTAAAACTAAAGCCTCCTTGTCATGCTTAATTAAACATCTGAATCATATTAATTATTTTGTAACCAGACTGGTGTGTAGGATGTAAATTTCAAATTTAGCATGGGGCATTAATTGAACAGACAGATTGTCCTTTATAAAATATGATTACCTTTTTTATGCCTTCAAAAATACAATATATAGAAACTGGGAATGGACATGAAAATTGTCCAAACTTATACACAGGATAAAAATGGGAGATATTCTAACATGCTTAGCAAAGAGGAATATATTATATTCTTAGACTTCAAGCAACTGGTGTGCGTGTGTGTGTGTGTGTGTGTGTGTGTATTTATACTCAAACTCCTTTCATGAAATTAGAAAGGATTTTCATCCTTTTTGTCAATCATCCCTCTGCTTCTATGTAAACTGTAAACATACTTATGTAAGAAAACGCCTGGTAAAGTCTTCCTACTGATTCTTATTATCTTAGAACATCAAGAATGATCATTGTTGGACTTCCCTGTGGTGCAGTGGTTAAGAATCCGCCTGCCAATGCAGGGGACACGGGTTCGAGCCCTGGTTCAGGAAGATTCCACATGCCGCGGAGCAACTAAGCCCATGTGCCACAATAACTGAGCCTGTGCTCTAGAGCCCACGAGCCACAACTACTGAGCCCACGTGCCACAACTAACTGAAGCCCGCGTGCCTAGAGCCCGTGCTCCGCAACAAAGAGAAGCCACCACTTGCCACAACTAGAGAAAGCCCGTGCGCAGCAACGAAGACCCAATGCAGCCAAAAATAACTAACTAAATAAATAAATTTATTAAAAAAAAAAAAGAATGATCATTGTCAAAGAAAGCCTAATTTTGAAAAATGACATACATCTGTTCAATTTTTTCTTGGCCTGCTGACAATTCACTTTGAGATAATCTGGGTCAGGGTCTGTTACTTTGTACTGAAAAGCAAATTATGCAAATAGGGTAACTGATTCATATAATGTTACACTTCGGGAGTACCTACTCAGTTTTAAAGGAGGACCAGAAGTAAAAAGTAATATGTACTCTGTCCTTAATTTGATTTTCTATAGTATTATCTCAAGTAATGCTTTTGCATTCTCACAGACAATATTTAAAAGTTTCAACTACTAAAAACACTCCAGATCTTGTAATAGACAAGTGAAGCAAATATGTGCAGGAGCTAGGCTCCAAAGCTTGTACAAGTTTCTGCCTGTGTCATGTAGCATATTGTACCATACAGTTTTTAAATGTCAATTACTGTCATTTCACATTGAAGATAAAGCTTGCATATGAAGTCTTAATCTCTTTATTGTTGACAGATTGTGGGGGGGAAAGCTATGTAATTTAACCACCTTAAATAATTCCCAGAGCAGTTTCCCTTTGCAAAGGTAAAGTGACTTAATTCTCTTATCCTTAGAATCACCAGAATTCTCCCTTATACAGAAATTGAAATTTTTCACATGTGCGTTCAAACAGCTGTTCATATTTCCAAGCATAAGTGGAATAGAACAGTTTGACTCCATATAAAGTCTGTTATCACTTCTGAAATATTTTTAGTAAGTTGAATAAAATAGAAGAACTGCATGCTCTAATGTATTAGGGGAAAGATGAATTACCAATTCTTTAAGAAGGTAACATGCTATGATAATAAAACATTTCTAAACATAAATTCTGTGTTATAGGCCCCTCTATATGTGATCTGAATTGGAGAGTAAATTCTGGCTCTGCCACTTGATTGCTCAGTGACCTTGGGATAAGTCATTTACACATTCTGTTCCTGAGCCAATTTATCCAAAATGTAAAAATGTGATAATTTTACCTGTCCAAACTGTCTAATAGATAGCTTGTGGGGATAAAAATTAAAGAGATGTCGAATGTGAAAGCAATTTGCCAACTGTGAGGCAAGCAGATGAGTACGGTTTCAAAAAAACTTTGTGAATGTTTCCTTTTTGTGATGTTTTAATTAGATACTTTTATTGGAATACCAAACTTTTTAAAACCAAATTGTCAACTGTAGGGACATCCCTGGTGGTCCAGTGGTGAAGAATCCGCCTTACAATGCAGGGGATATGGGTTCGATCCCTGTTCGGGGAACTAAGATCCCCCATGACGCAGGGCAACTAAGCCCGAGTGCCACAACTACTGAGCTCGCGCGCCTCAACTAGAGAGCCTGCGTGCCGCAAACTACAGAGCCCACGCGCCCTGGAGCTTGTGCGCCACAACTAGAGAGAAGCCCGCACACTGCAACAAAAGATCCCGCATGCCTTAACGAAGATCCTGCGTGCCAAAACTAAGACCCAACGCAGCCAAAAATAAATAAAATAAAATAAATAATAAATCAACCTTTAAAAAAAGCCAAATTGTCAACTGTAGAATATATAAAAATATTGATAAATTAGATGAAATATAAAATTAATGTATTTATATGAAAACGGTTTTTTAAAAAAGCCATTCTTTTCCTTTAGATAATATTTCTTTATATTATGTATTTTGTTACACTAACTTGGGAAATTCTATTATAGGATAATAACACAACTGTTTAAATGTAACAGTTCAAGCAAACTGATCGTTTTATTCTCCTTCTCCAAAAGAAAATTCAATTTATTTAATACATTCAGTGTTTGTTTTTAACTCCTTCTTAATTACATTTTTTGAAAGAGACAACCTGATTTCAAGGTCTAATTTTGGGAAGAGATGAAAGAGGTAGAACATGAATATTAAATCCCAATAGTCAATATTTAGTAGATTTATATTTAGAATTACACTGAGAGATTTTAAGAGATGGAGAGAAAATTAATCTATTCAATGGTAAGTGTAGAATTAAATGATTCCTGTCAAATAATATTAGTGCATTTTACAAATATCGTAAATGTTTATTTAGCTATGAATTATTTGAATCTTATCTTTCATCAGGTGTCTTCTATTTTCAATAAGTACACCTGTGTATAATGCCTTTTAAGTTGAAAGAGTGAATCATTTATCCTATCTTCAAATAAAAAAGAGTCCAAAACATTAGTAAAATAGAAAGGTCCACTTCTGCCCTTGTGAGGGTGTGGTTAGTTGCATATAATAATAGCATATCTGTTATGTAATAAAGAAATACTTCTTATCTTGATATAGTCAAGCAGTGAGAAGTCATGTCAATAACTGAATATATCCCTATCTCTATTTATTTCTAAATATCTGAACTCAGAGCCAGGGATGACAAGAACTGTAAACTACCCTCTTCCTAAGAATTTTAATCAATTAGATTTTATTCTCAAAGTATGAATGCTTTCTGACTAATATGTGTATTTTTAAGAATGTATAGATTTTTTAAGGAGAAATATAAAGTTATTAATTCTCTGGGGGAAAGAAAACAAGAGTTTATTTCCATATGAATATTTCAACAATATTATTCTGATGACCACTAGTGTAGGTATAAATTTCCAACAAGTAAATTTAAGTCTTTCATGAAAATACAAAAATAGTAATTGTAAACTTAATTTTATTCAACTAATTTATTCACACACATACACATAAATTTATTTTTAAAAAGATTAAAAATGAACTAAGTACACTCCATTACATAATCCTTGGATGGCCTTCAGTACCATGTGACATTGAACAGACATGTCATCTATATTTTTCCCTTATTTCTAAGTTTCAAGTAATTCCTCTGACACCAGAACTCTCTCAAAATCCAAACATCTTCTAAAAGAGATTTGGATGTATAAAGCAAAACTCTATACTGTGTTGGTTAAGACGCCACATTCAGCTTCAATTTTCAATCCTCCTGCTTTGCCATAAGCCTGTAGAAACAGCTTATGTTTTCACACATCTCTATCTCTTCCAAGCTATTTCATTCTCTGTTGCTTAACCTGAAGTCCTGAAGTTAAGCTTTAATCTCCATAAAACACTTCAACAGAAGATAAAAGAAGGAACACTTGAACAGTTGTACAGAAAACTATGGAGAACACAGTGAAATATAGAAATTCATGATTTCACGCTTGAGTTAAAGATTGTTTTTTGGTGAAGTTTTATAGATATATTCACAAGATAAACTATGAAGTTATGTATAAATCCAAAATTATTTTAATCTCATAATTATCGTTAATTAAAACCTAATATTTTCTTTTTGACATATACCCAGACATGTATTTCCTACTTTTCAAAACTACTTGTCATAGGAAAAACCTGTGATAAGAGTACAATTTTAGAATTGGAAAATACATCTATATTTATTGGAATGAAAAAAAGCCAAGATAAAGTAAACATATTTGCCTTTTTTTCTAAACGAAATAAATAATATTGCTATTAATATATGCAGGATAACAGATTTCAGGACATCTCTTTGGAAAGACTTGTTTTGCTGAAAAGGTGCCATATCTTTGGGAAAGTTTTATGCAAATTTGCCAAATAATGCTTCTCCTCTCCAAATAAATATTTCAGAAGCACTGCTGTTTAGAACCTCGCATGTATTTGTGTGTGTGTGTGTGTTTTGTTTTTGCTCTTGTTTAATTTTTTAATATTTCATTGCTCTTTCAGTGATTGTTATACTTTTTTAATGTGGCAAAAACCACATAACATGATATCTACCTTCTTACACAAATTTTAAAGGTACAGTACAGTATTGTTAACTATAAACACAGTGTTGTACAGCAGATTTCTAGAACTTTTTAATCTTTCATGACTGAAACTTCATACCCATTGAACAGCAACTCCTCATTTGCCCCTCCCCCCCAGCAATCACCATTCTACTATCTGCTTGTATGAATTAGACTATTTTAGTTACCTCATATAAGTGGAATCATGCAATATTTATTTTTCTCCTGTGACTGGCTTATTTCACTTATCACAATGTCCTCCAGGTTCATTCAAGTGGTGGCATATAACAGGATTGCCTTCCTTTTTATGGCTAAATAATATTTCATTTTATGTGTACACTATATTTTTAAATTTATGTATGTATGTATTTATTCATTTTATATTTCTCTATAGTTGACATACAATATTATGTTAGTTTCAGGTGTACTACATAGTGCTCTGACATCTGCATACATTATGAAATGATCATCTTGTTAAATCTAGCAACCATCTGTATCCATACAAAGTTATTACAATATTATTAACCATATTCCTTGTGCTGTATATTACATCCCTGTGGCTTGTTTATTTTATAACTAGAGGTTTGTTCCTCTTAATCCCCTTCACCTGTTTCACTTCCCCCACCCATCCCCCTCCCTTCTGGTAACCATCCATTTGTTCTCTGTATCTTTGAGTCTGTTTTCACTTTGTTTTGTTTCTTTTGTTTTTTAGGTTCAACATGAGTGAAATCATATGATATTTGCCTTTATCTGACTTATTTCACTTAGCATAATACCCTCTAGAGTCATCCAAGTTGTCACAAATGGCAAGATTTCTTCTTTTTTTTTTAATGGCTGAGTGATAGTCCATGGTGTGTGTGTGTGGGGGGGGAATATATATATATATATATATAAATATGATCTCACATCCTCTTATCCATTCATCTATTGATGGACATTTAGGTTGCTACCATGTTTTCTTTATATATTGCTGGGTCATATGGCAGTTCTATTATTAATTTTTTAGGAACTTCCATGTTGTTTTCCACTGTGGCTGCAACATTTTGCATTCCCAACAGCAGTGTACAAGGGTTCTCATTTCTCCACATCCTCACCAACTCTTGCTTTCTGTTTTTTTCTTTTTTCTTTTTTTTTAAAATAATACCATCCTAACAGATGTGAGGTGATATCTGATTGTTTTCATTTACATTTCCCTGGTGATTATTTATGTTGACCACTTTTTAATATACCTGTTGGCCATTTGTATGTCTTCAGTGGAGAAATATCTACTCAGGTCTTTTGCCCATTTTTTAATTGAGGGTTTGTGTTTTTTTGCAGTTGAGTAGTAGGAGTTCCTTATAAATTTTGGATATTAACACCTGAGGACATACATAGTTTGAAATATTTTCTCTGTAGGTTGTAGGTTGCTGTTTACTCTGTTATTTCCTTTGTTGTACAGTAGCTTTTGAGTTTAATGCAGTCTCACTTATCTATTTTTTCTTTTGTTGCTTGTGCTTTTGGTATCACATCCAAGAAACCATTGTCAAGACTAATGTTATGAAGCTTTCCCCTATGTTTTCTTTTAGGAGTTTTACAGTCTCAGGTCTTATATTTAAGTCTTTAATCCATTTTGAGTTTATTTTTGTGTATGTTGTGACATAAGGTCCAATTTCATTCTTTTGCATGTGGATATCCAGTTTTCCCAAGATCATTTTCTGAAGACACTTTCCTTTCCCCATTGTATATTCTTAGCACACTTGTAGAAGATCAATTGACCATATGTGTGTGGGTTTATTTCTGTGCTTTCAATTCTGTTCCATTGGACTATATCTCTGTCTTTATGCCAGTACCATTCTGTTTTGATTACAGTAGCTTTATAATATGTTTTGAAATCAGTAAGTATGATGCCTTCAGCTTTGTTCTTCTTTCTCAACATTGTTTTGGCTATTTGGGGTCTTTTGTGGTTCCATATGAATTTTACGATTGTTTTTTCTATTTCTGTAAAAAAAAAAAAGCCATTGGGCTCTTGATAGACACTGCATTGAATCCATAGATTGCTTTGGGTAGTATTGACATTTTAACAATATTAAGTCTTCCAATCCATGAACATTGGATGCCTTTCCATTTATTTGTGTCTTCTTTAATTTACTTCAGCCACATTTTGTAGTTTCAATGTACAAGTCTTCTGCTTCCTAGGTTAAGTTTATTCCTAAGTATTTGATTCTTTATGATGCTACTGAAAATATGATTATTTTCTTAATTTTCTTTTCAGATTGTTCATTATTAGTGTATAGAAAAGCAATTGCTTTTTATATGTTCCTTTTTTATCCTGCAAATTTACTGAACTTGTTTACTATTTCTAACAGTTTTTTCATGGAATCTTTTTTTTAAATTTTTATTTTATATTGGATTATAGTTGATTAACAATGTTGTGTTAATTTCAGGTGTACAGCAAAGTGATTCAGCTATACATATACATGTATCTATTCTTTTTCAAGTTCTTTTCACATTTAGGTTATTACAGAATATTGAGCAGAGTTCCCTGTGCTATACAGTAGTTCCTTGTTGGTTATCTATTTTAAATATATCAATGTGTATATGTCAATCCCAAACTCCCAATCTATCCTTTCCACCCACCCTTCCCCCCTGGTAACCATAAGTTTTCATGGAATCTTTAGGGTTTTCTACATATAAGATCATGTTAATTATAAGCAGAGATAACTCTACTACTTCCTTTGCAATTTGGATGTCTTTTATTTAACTTTCTTGCCTAATTGCTCTGGCTAGGATTTCTAGTACTATGTTGAGTGGAAGTGGTGAGAGTGGTTGTCCTTGCCTTGTTCCTGATCTCAGAGGAAAATCATTCAGTTTTTCACCATTGAGTATAATATTAGCTGTGGGCATGTCATATATAGCCTCTATTATGTTGAAGTAATTTCCTTCTATTCCTAGTTTGTTGAGTGTTTTTGTCATGAAAGGGAGTTGAGTTTTGTCAAATGCTTTTTCTGAATCTATTGAGGTGATCATGCGATTTTTATCCTTCATTCTGTTAATGTGGTGTATCACATGATTTTCATATGCTGAAACATCCTTTCAGCCTAGGGATAAGTTCTACCATGTTATGGTGTATGATTTTTTAAAAATTAATTAATTAATTTATTTATTTTTGGCTGCACTGGGTCTTTGTTGCTGCACGTGGGCTTTCTCTAGTTGTGGCGAGCGGGGGCTACTCTTCGTTGCGGTGCACGGGTTTCTCATTGCAGTGACTTCTTTTGTTGTGGGGCACAGGCTCTAGGTGCACGGGCTTCAGTAGTTGTGTCACGTGGGCTCAGTAGCTCTGTGCCATGTGGGATCTTCCCAGACCAGGGCTCGAACCTGTGTCCCCTGCATTGGCAGGTGGATTCTTAACCACTGTGCCACCACGGAAGTCCCTGGTGTATGATTCTTTTAATGTGCTAGACATTCTGGGGATCTCTCTAACCTTTTCTGTGTATGTGTTTTCTCTGGACTTGTGTGTGTAGATTCCTAATTAGAGGGATTTGCTCGTTTCTTTTTTGAGGAGCTCATAATCTTTTATCTCTCTGGTGTCTCTCTGCTGTACTATTGGTTCTCTGAAGCAGTAGCTTGTTGCCTACCTCCCTTGTTTTCAGCCACTCTCAGACACCTAGAGTATCCTGAGTCCTGTCAGTGCCCTGAGTCATGCTATACACAAACCAGTCCCTCAGGCAGCATCAATGAAAAGTCAGATCATTGGACATAAAATCCAATCTTCCCTTTCTCTCACCAGGGAGTAGCTGGGATCTGGAGGTTTTGTCCTGATCACATGGCATTATGCCAGGGGAAGGGACTATGGTGAGAATGTGCCACAAGTTTTCCTAACAGCTTTGATGTGGCTGGTTTTGTGTTCACCTGTCATGCAGAAGCCTCTTAAATGATTCTTGGATTTCTTATAAAGGGAACTGGTCCATGTATTGTTGTTGGATAGTGTCTCTGTGGGAGGAAGGAGAATCTGGGGCTTCCTATTCCAGCATCCTTATGATATCACTCGTTGTTACAAATTTTGAAATGCCATTAATTTGATTCATAGCATTGGAAGAGACACATTTGTATCTTTTAACTTATTCTGTATAAATCTTTAGAATTATAGGACAGCATGAAATAAAAACTAATTAAAGGAATATGCTACCTCCTTTAGAACAGATCAAGGAAATGAAAAAATTTTAAATATTTTCTAAGTAAACATTCCCATGGCTGGTACCATGTTTAGCTTTTCATGCCCTCCTTCTTAACTGTTTGAAATATATACAAAGTAAAATCATAGCTGCCTTTCTGAGTCAGCACACAAAATTCTCAATCTAACCCTATGTCCATTTTTTAAACCTGAAAATCACCTTCCCATTTTTATATACAAATATTTTAAGTTAGTTCAAGATATATTTATATCCCATTTCAGAAGAAGAAAAAATGTTCTAGATTATTGCTCTGTGTTGTAGAGATTTAGGTTTGAGGGACAAAATGACAAGATTTCTTGGTCTGATTATGGTCTAAGTAGATTAAAAAACAAAGATGAGTCACAGAATTTTACCCTCGTGAAGTTATGTTTGAATTAATGAAATATCACATCTGAGCACCTTGTTGATTGTTTATCGTTCAAGTTATTGAGCCATTTGAAGTGGTGTAGGTGGTGAATAAAGTTCCTGATTACATGAGTTTTGTATCTTATATGATTAGGACAAAATTTTTTTTTATCTATCTCTGGTTTACCTTCAACTCTCCCATAGTGCTCTTTACTATAATACATATGTAGATAGGAAAGTGTGGAAATGGCAGATAATTTTCTGATTTTGACCTGACTCCATAAAACTGGACCAGATAATTTAAAACACATTGTACTTATATCTCATACATATAATATGCATAAGTATAATTATATATAGTATACATATGATGCAATTACATATAATATTTTATTATACAATTATATAGAATTTATATATATATCAAGAAATTTTGTAGAGCCATAGTATTGAAGTTGCACAAAGTCCTCTACCTAGGGATTTGGCCCATATGCTTGAATAGTCTGTAGCATTTTTCATTTTATTTCTTCTTTTAGCAGAATCCATTGAACATTGACATCTGGCAAGCAGATAAACTTAACATGTCCACATGAACAATGATGAAATAAGCAACAGATTCATGACCAGTGTTTGCACTTACTAGCCTGTTCGTGTATTCACGGACCTTATCAAGTGAACAATGTAGAAGAACAAGGCTTTGCACTGCATTTGCATTGAATTTGCTAAAGACATCTGTTATTTTAAGCAGTGTTTAAAAAGAAAGGTAATCATAAACTGCCTGTAGCATTTGCATTAAAAATATTGATATTAGCTAACAGATATTAAGCACTTCTTATGATATAGTTATTATTTTAAGTGCTTTATTTTATTGACCCAATTGCTTCTCACACAAACTAAATGAAAGATGATTATGATACCAAATTCACAGATATGGAAATTGAAGCACAGGAGCATAACCACACAGATAGACATGGTGGCATCAGAATTGAACTTAGGCGGTTTTGTTCCAGAGCTGGTGCTCTTAAATCTTAATAAATGTGTATCACAAGACAGTCTTTAAGAAGCTCTAAATTATATTTATAAATTCATATATAATATATACATCTGTACTAGCTATCTATGAGTGTGTATATGTAAGGCTACTAATTTATTTAAAGAATATTGAAAATATATATATATATAATTCCCTATAATAGGAGGATATAACAAGTTTGATCATTTAATGTTACAGTGCTTGGTATTATTAAATGTTTGTGGTTCAGAAGAGTCTTTATTCCTTCTGAGTAAATAATGAAGAGTGGAACTCTAATTTATTACAACAAGAAGCAACTAATATATTGATTGAGAAATAACTGAGAGCTTTTGCTCATCTTCATTATTCACCTCAGAATATTATTTCTTTACCATGCTCTCATATATACCAGAATGTACTTCTCTCAAATTATATTTATTTTCTTTGTGATGGTAGTAAACACCACAGTATTTTGAATTTTTAATACACATATTTCAACAATATTCTTCCTCTCAAGGTTTCTCATCAAATGTTGCTTTACATATATGTGTATGCATATATGTACATATGTGTGTGATTATGTGCATATATGTGTATATATATGTATGTGTGTATGTGTACATTTAATGTTTCTAATTTTAAGGCCATTGAAAAATCTTTTGCATCTTAGCAATATTAAGTTATCACCCTATTAAACAATTATTATTATTTATTTTTCAGGAGATGGCTCTTGAATCTTTTAGCAACACTCTCTCCCTTTCCAGTTTTTGAACTGCAGTGCTTCATTGTTATCAACCTAGTATTTACATTTAACCAATCATCCCCTTTAAATGAACTGAGTGAGCATCATTCAGTAAGGTATACTAGTACTATGCATGGCTGTGTGTCAATACAAATGCAAGGATTTGACTTCTCTTAAAAATGAATTAATTAGTAAAAGAAAGTGTGGTAATCACTAGTGCTGTCTACCAAATGTATCCCATTACTCAATTTCTGGCCACATGGTAGGCCCACTTTGCTGCCCCATGCTCAAGTGACTTGTTTTGGTCAGTGAAATATGACAGTGACATGTAACATTTCAGTCAGGAAGCCTGAAGAGCAAGTGCATGATAGGCCCCTTTATCTTTTCCCTGCTAAACTGATCATGAGAGTACAGATGGTGCTTCTCTTAGCTGGGTTCCCTGCGGAGGTATAGTAAGCCAAGACCCCCTGCCAACTTACATTTGACATGTACCATGTACAAGAAATAACTTTTTTTTTCTTTTTAAGTTGGAGCAGGGGTTGTTTTTTACTGCAATATAATCTTGCCCATCCTAATGGCAGTGAAGTTTTCCAAAGAGTACGGTGATCCTATAATAAAACCCCTAAAATAGCTTAGGTACAAGGCAATAAAGAGCTAAGAAATTACTGGAAAATGAAAGATGAAAGGAAGGAGATTCATATTATGCAATGGAAAAATATTTGGTAAAACTCTCAACTCCAATGACAAAAAAATTAGATCAGTTGCCTAATGAATCTGTAGCCCCATGGGAAGAAAAGAAACAATAAAAATGTTAGTAGTAAGTGTTGGTTGCTGCTGGTTGTGGTGTTACTAAGACATAGGTGAGCTCCCAAAATAACTGGATGATTTGCAAGCAAGAATGAAAAAGCATAGAGAAAATCTTCAAATTTAAGGACTTGTAGGGTTGAAAAAGGCAAGTGATTCTCAAACCCAAACAGTAAGAGAAATGTTTAAGAAATGCTTTGAGCAAAAAAGGGCTGATTGAAACTCAGAATTGCATGAAGGATCCAATCAAGAGTTGCTCATCACACAAATTGTTGAAACATGGGAATGGAACAGATTACCTCAGAGTAAATATCTGAGCCTCACAATGAAGATTGCAGTACCAAGAAACGCCTTTCAGTCAAACAAAATGTCTTAGGAAAAGAATAATGTCATATTCTCATGGTACCAGCAATTAAGTCCAGAAGGATAAGCACAGGGTCTAAAAATCAAAGAACATTACAATATATGTAAATCAGACCATTATGCTGTACACCTTAAAACTTCTATAGTGATATATGTCAATTATTTCTCAATGAAAATGGAAAACATCAAAGAACAATAGCAAATGGAAAGGTTTTGCTTATCAAAGAACTGAGGGTGTGACTGTTGGCACATGGACCTTACTGAAATCAAATAGTAAGAAGCTGGCCAAGTTCTTGAGACAGTCTAGAATAAAAAAGACTAACTGTTTGTGATTTAAAATCACACTTGGTTCTTGAACTTTATATGAATAAGAAGAAGACTAAAAAAAAAAAAATTGGATAGGGAGAACATATTCTCCAATGCCCAACTCTCTAAGGCGAAGGAGAACAGAAAGGGAAGGATCTCTTGGGCAGAACCAATGGCTCCGGAGAACAGTGGCTTAGGGAGCAGAAATGGAGCCTAACAGAGGAATATTATGCACCCATTGTGTAGAAGCTCTTTATATAATCTGCCCAATAAGATTTCAGAACTGAAATAGACAAGTGATTACTGCATACCCTCCCATTCTTCTATGTTTTAAATAGGAATATTTATTGTACACAACCTATCCCTGTTCCATCCGTGTATATTGGTTAAGTGTGGGGCAGATAACCTTCTCTTTGGCCATAAGTTTTCAAATCAAGAGGAGACAAATCAGAACCTGACGTAGACTACTACACATCATCTGCTGTAGTAGAAATTACTGATCATCAATTGGACTTTAAGTTTTACTGGACTAGATAGAATTTATATATTGTTCCTCAAGGAAAGAGTAAATAAATCCATTTGGCCGGTAGGATGGAGAGAAATTGGTGATGTGGAAAGAAGGTAGATTGTAGTAGTCATCTGTGAAGTTCATCAAATATTTCCTGCAGGTACATGGTAGGGTTAAACTTTATTTCCTCATTGAACTTAGGTATGGCCATGTAATTTGCTTTACAAGCAAAATGTAGGTGGAAGTGATATATGCCACTTCTGGGCAAAATACTTAAGAATAAGTGTATGATTCTGCACATTTTCTTAGAGGTGATGATGAGCTATGATGAGCTATGGTGAGCTATGATGAGCTATGATGAAATGAAGAGTCTTTCAACCTGGTTTGCTGAATGCGTACAATGAGCAAAACCCCCAGATGACCCACATTGGCCACATAACATAAGCAAGAACTAAAATTTGTTACGTTAAATCATGAAGATTTGTGGGTTGTTACTGCAGCATAACCTAGATAAAATGACTAAGAAAGTGCATAAGAAGTATGTTGAATGAACCCCATTAAAATAATCAAGGCCATACAGAAAAAGGTTTTTTTTTAACACATCAACAATAAAAATAGGGAACATCAAAACACTAGAAACTTGGGGAGACCTTCAAGATGGCAAAGGAGTAAGACATGGAGATCACCTTCCTCCCCACAAATATATCAGAAATACATCTACAAGTGGGTCAACTCCTATGGAACACCTACTGAACGCTGGCAGAAGACCTCAGGCTTCCCAAAAGGCAAGAAACACCCCCACGTACCTGGGTAGGACAAAAGGAAAAAGAAAAAACAGAGACAAAAGAATAGGGATGGGACCACCCCACCTGGGAGGGAGCTGTGAAGGGGGAAAAGTTTCCACACACTAGGAAGCCCCTTCCCTGGTGGGGACGGGGAGTGGTGGGGGGGAAGCTTTGGAGCTATGGAGGAGAGCGCAGCAACAGGGATGCAGAGGGCAAAGTTGAGAGATTCCCACACAGAGGATCGCTGCTGACCAGCACTCACCAGCCCAAGAGTCTTGTCTGCTCACCCGCTGGGGTGGGCAGGGGCTGGGAGCTGAAGCTCGGGCTTCGGAGGTCAGATCCCAGGGAGAGGACTGGGGTTGGCTGCGTGAACACAGCCTGAAGGGGGCGAGTGAGCCACAGCCAGGCGGGATGGAGTCCGGGAAAAAGTCTGGAACTGCCTAAGAGGCAAGAGACCATTGTTTCGGGGTGTGCAAAGAGAGGGAATTTACAGCACCGCCTAAACGAGCTCCAGAGATGGGCGCGAGCCGCGGCTATCAGCGCAGACATCAGAGATGGGCATGAAATGCTAAGGCTGCTGCTGCAGCCACCAAGAAGCCTGTGTGCAAGCACAGGTCACTCTCCACACCTCCCCTCCCAGGAGCCTGTGCAGCCCACCACTGACAGGGTCCTGTGATCCAGGGACAACTTCCCCGGGAGAACACACAGCGCGCCTCAGGCTGTTGCAATGTTATGCCAGCCTCTGCCACCGCAGGCTCGCCCTGCATTCCATACCCCTCCCTCCCCCCAGCCTGAATGAGCCAGAGCCCCCTAATCAGCCACTCCTTTAACCCCGTCTTGTCTGAGCGAAGACCAGATGCCCTCAGGTGACCTACACGCAGAGGCGGGTCCAAATCCAAAGGTGAACCCCAGGAGCTGTGTGAACAAAGAAGAGAAAGGGAAATCTCTCCCAGCAGCATCAGGAGCAGTGGATTAAATCTCCACAATCAACTTGATGTACCCTGCATCTGTGGAATACCTGAATAGACAACGAATCATCCCAAAATTGAGGTGGTAGACTTTGGGAGCAACTGTAGACTTGGGGTTTGCTGTCTGCGACTGACTGGTTTCTGGTTTTATGTTTATCTTAGTTTAGTATTTAGAGTTTATTATCATTGGTAGATTTGTTTATTGATTTGGTTTCTCTCTTCCTTTTTTCTTTCATATAGAGATATATACATTTTTTTCCTTTTTCTTTTAATGTGTGTATGTGTATGCTTCTTTGTGTGATTTTGTCTGTAGAGCTTTGCTTTTACCATTTGTGCTAGGGTTCTGTGTGTCCGTTTGTTTTTTTTTTTGTAATATAGTTTTTAGTGCTTGTTATGATTGGTGGATTTGTTTTTCGGTTTGGTTGCTCTCTTCTTTCTTTTTTTTATTACTTTTTAATTTTTTTAATTTTTAATAATTTAAAAATTTTTTTATTTTAATAACTTTATATCTCTTTATTTTGCTTTTTTCTTTCCTTCTTTCTTTTTTTCTCCCTTTTCTTCTGAGCCGTGTGGCTGACAGGGTCTTGGTGCTCTGGTCGGGTGTCAGGCCTGTGCCTCTGAGGTTGGAGAGCCGAGTTCAGGACATTAGTCCACCAGAGATCTCCCAGCTCCACGAAATATCAAATGGCGGAAGCTCTCCCAGAGATCTCCATCTCAATGCTAACACCCAGCTCCACTCAAAGACCAGCAAGCTACAGTGCTGGACACCCTATGCCAAACAACTAGCAAGACAGGAACACACCCCACCCATTAGCAGAGAGGCTGCCTAAAATCATAATAAGGTCACAGACACCCCACAACACACCAGCAGGGGCAGTCCTGCCCACCAGAAAGACAAGATCAAGCCTCATCCACCAGAACACAGGCAACAGTCCCCTCCACCAGGAAGCCTACACAACTCACTGAACTAACCTTAGCTACTGGGGTCAGACACCAAAAACGAGAACTATGAACCTGCGTCCTGCGAAAAGAAGACCCCAAACACAGTAAGTTAAGCAAAATGAGAACACAGAGAAACACAGTATATGAAGGAGCAAGGTAAAAACACACCAGACGAAAAAAATGAAGAGGATATAGGCAGTCTACCTGAAAAAGAATTCAGAGTAATTACAGTAAAGATGATCCAAATTCTTGGAAATAGAATGAGAAAATACAAGAAACTTTTAACAAGGGCCTAGAAGAACTAAAGAGCAAACAAACAATGATGAACAACACAATACATGAAACTAAAAATTCTCTAGAAGGAATCAATAGCAGAATAACTGAGGCAGAAGAACGGATAAGTGACCTGGAAGATAAAAGAGTGGAAATAACTACTGCAGAGCAGAATAAAGAAAAAAGATGGAAAAGAATTGAGGAGAGTCTTAGAGACCTCTGGGACAACATTAAATGCACCAACATTCGAGTTATAGGGGTGCCAGAAGAAGAAGAGAAAAAGAAAGGGACTGAGAAAATATTTGAAGAGATTATAGTTGAAAACTTCCCTAACATGGGAAAGGAAATAGTCAATCAACTCCAGGAAGCGCAGAGAGTCCCATACAGGATAAATCCAAGGAGAATCATGCCAACACACAGATTAATCAAACTATCAAAAATTAAATACAATGAAAAATATTAAAGGCAGCACGGGAAAAACAACAAATAACATACAAGGGAATCCCCATAAGGTTAACTGCTGATCTTTCAGCAGAAACTCTGCAAGCCAGAAGGGAGTGGCAGGACATATTTAAAGTGATGAAAGGGAAAAACCTACAACCAAGATTACTCTACCCAGCAAGATTCGACGGAGAAATTAAAACGTTTACAGACAAGCCAAAGCTAAGAGAATGAAGCACCACCAAACCAGCTTGACAACAAGTGCTAAAGGAACTTCTCTAGGCAGGAGACACAAAAGAAGGAAAAGACCTACAATACCAAACCGAAAACAATTAAGAAAATGGTAATAGGAACATACATATCGATAATTACCTTAAATGTAAATGGATTAAATGCTCCCATGCAAAGATTCCTTAATATATGCAAATCAATCAATGTGATAAACCATATTAACAAAGAGAAGGAGAAAAACCATATGATCATCTCAATAGATGCAGAAAAACTTTTGACAAAATTCAACACCCATTTATGATAAAAAAACCCTCCAGAAAGCAGGCATAGAGGGAACTTACCTCAATATAATAAAGGCCATATATGACAAACCCACAGCCAACATTGTTCTCAATGGTGAAAAATTGAAAGCATTTCCTCTAAGATCAGGAACAAGACAAGGTTGTCCACTCTCACGACTATCATTCAACATAGTTTTGGAAGTTTTAGCCACAGCAATCAGAAAAGAAAAAGAAATAAAAGGAATCCAAATCAGAAAAGAAGAAGTAAAGCTGTCACTGTTTGCAGATGACATGATACCATACATAGAGAATCCTAAAGATGTTACCAGAAAACTACTAGAGCTAATCAATGAATTTGGTAAAATAGCAGGATACAAAATTAATGCACAGAAATCTCTTGCATTCCTATATGCTAATGATGAAAAATCTGAAAGAGAAATTAAGGAAACACTCCCATTTACCACTGTAACAAAAAGAATATAATACCTATGAATAAACCTACCTAAGGAGACAAAAGACCTGTATGTAGAAAACTATAAGACACTGATGAAAGAAATTAAAGATGATACAAACAGATGGAGAGATATATCATGTTCTTGGATTGGAAGAAGCAACATTGTGAAAATGACTATACCCTCCAAAGCAATCTACAGGTTCAATGCTATCCCTATGAAACTACCAATGGCATTGTTCACAGAACGAGAACAAAAAAGTTCACAATTTGTATGGAAACACAAAGGACCCCAAATAGCCAAAGCAATCTTGAGAAAGAAAAACGGAGCTGGAGGAATCAAGCTCCCTGATTTCAGACTGTACTACAAAGCTACAGTAATCAAGACAGTCTGGTACTGGCACAAAAACAGAAATATAGATCAATGGAACAGGATAGAAAGCCCAGAGATAAACCAATGCACATATGGTCACCTTATTTTTGATAAAGGAGGCAAGAATATACAATGGAGAAAAGAAAGCCTCTCCAATAAGTGGTGCTGGGAAAACCTGACAGCTACATGTAAAGGAATGAAATTAGAACACTCCCTAACACCATACACAAAAATAAACTCAAAATGGATTAAAGACCTAAAGGTAAGGCCAGACACTATCAAAATCTTAGAGGAAAACATAGGCAGAACACTCTATGACATATACCACAGCAAGATCCTTTTGGACCCAGCTCCTAGAGAAATGGAAATAAAAATAAACATATGGGACCTAATGAAACTTAAAAGCTTTTGTACAGCAAAGGAAACCATAAACAAGATGAAAAGACAACCCTCAGAATGGGAGAAAATATTTGCAAACGAAGCAACTGACAAAGGATTAATCTCCAAAATTTACAAGCAGCTCATGAAGCTCAATATCAAGAAAACAAACAACCCAATCCAAAAATGGGCAGAAGACCTAAATAGACATTTCTCCA
This sequence comes from Balaenoptera musculus, assembly GCF_009873245.2. Classification (NCBI taxonomy): domain Eukaryota; kingdom Metazoa; phylum Chordata; class Mammalia; order Artiodactyla; family Balaenopteridae; genus Balaenoptera; species Balaenoptera musculus. The sequence goes on from NC_045806.1 coordinate 23,283,083, forward strand.
AAGAAGATATACAGATTGCCAACAAACACATGAAAGGATTCTCAACATCATTAATCATTAGAGAAATGCAAATCAAAACTACAGTGAGGTATCACTTCATACTAGTCAGAATGGCCATCATCAAAAAATCTACAAACTATAAATGCTGGAGAGAGTGTGGAGAAAAGGGAACCCTTTTGCACTGTTGGTGGGAATGTAAATTGGTACAGCCACTATGGAGAACAGTATGGAGGTTCTTTAAAAAACTAAAAATTGAACTACTATATGACCTAGGAATCCCACTACTGGGCATATACCCTGAGAAAACTATAATTCAAAAAGAGTCATGTACCAAAATGTTCATTGCAGCTCTATTTACAATAGCCAGGACATGGAAGCAACCCAAGTGTCCATCGACAGATGAATGGATAAAGAAGATGTGGCACATATATACAATGGGGTATTACTCAGCCATAAAAAGGAATGAAATTGAGTTATTTGTAGTGAGATGGATGGACACAGAGACTGTCATACAGAGTGAAATATGTTAGAAAGAGAAAATTAAATAACATATGCTAACATATATATATGGAATCTAAAGAAAAAAATGGTTATGAAGAACATAGGGGCAAGACAGGAATAAAGACACAGACGTAGAGAATGGACTTGAGGACACAGGGAGGGGGAAGGGTAAGCTGGGTCAAAGTGAGAGAGTGGCATGGAGTTATATATACTACCAAATGTAAAATAGATAGCTAGTGGGAAGCAGCTGCATAGCACAGGGTGATCGGCTCGGTGCTTTGTGACCACCTAGAGGGGTGGGATAGGGAGGGTGGGAGGGAGACGCAAGAGGGAGGAGATATGGGGATATATGTATATGTATAGCTGATTCACTTTGTTATAAAGCAGAAACTAACACACCATGGTAAAGCAATTATACTCCAATAAAGATGTTTAAAAAAAAAGAAAAAACACTAGAAACTTCAAAAGACTTATGAAAAACAATCTCCAAAGAAATGCATTTCCTTGATTTCGTAATGCCAAAAACAGCAGAGGGACTGAGGAATAGAAACCATTATATCCACACTCACATTGCCTTACTCAAGGGGTGCAGGCCAAAGACAAGGATAAGCCATACAGTATTTGAGGGGTCCACATCTATTTTCCATCTATGTGCTTGGGAATAGGCCTTGGTCCTGAAGTCCACAAAAAGTGCAGAACCAATAATGGGAGGCTTATTTTAAAGTTATGGTTGGTACATTCAGCTGTACTAGGGAAAGACAATGGATATTGCCTACCCAGATTTCTCTATGCACAATATATGGAAAAGGAATTCTTATCACAATGGATGAGCTACTAGCTAAAAATGCTTCCAATCTAGCTCTCACATTATCATATAATGTTAGATCACTAACCTGATCAAGGAATTAGAAATTTAATTATAAACTCATAGTTTTAAGTATATATAGGTGGATGGATAGCTGCATGGATGGATGGATAGACAGGTAGGTAGGTAGGGAGATAGATATGTATTTAATAGATAAATATAGACATAAATAGATATATACACAGATATATGACTTAATAATATCTACTGAGAGAACCCAGAAGCAATAAGCTTCTAGAGAACTGGGTTAACAGTAAGTATATTTAAGGTAGTAGCAATGAGCACACCTAGGGCCACACCTTGCTTCTTAAATACCATTGTTCACTAAAAGGAGCAAGGGTTCCTTGACTGAATGGCTGATTGCAAGGCTAGGAACGGGAAGGTACAAGATGAGCTTGGAACATTCTGCTGTGCCATAAAGTAAGGGACTGCTTAGAGAATTGATAGGAACATGTCAAAAGGACATAGGCACCAACTTGAAGGCACTTACTCTAGCCAAATTGAGGGGCATTCTGGAAAATATATGGTTTATACTCTTCAAAATTGTCAACATTTTTGAGACCGTTGGAGGAGGTCATCAAGAGAATGTGATCGCCAGTTGACCTGAAAGCTGAACCCAGGCAATTGGAGGCCCCTCACCCCCTCCCCTGTCCTAGGAATATGTATGTTCCACCCACTGTTTCCATAGTGGGAGCCATTTTCAAGGGTGTAAGCTTAAAAGAGCAATGTGCTGTTGAGACCATCTGGACAGTATACATGACTGAACCCTGTTAAGGACTCTATATAGACTTTTAAGATTCTGGTGGGCAGGTGTGGCGTTCTAGTCATCTTGCAGTGCCTAAGACAAGCCTTGTGGACAAGTGCCCTTGCTGCTTAAACCTGCCACCTACCAATCTGGAGTGGTTGTCTCTTTCTTCTGTCTCTCCTTGCCCTCCATGTATAGGGGCCAGTTTCAGATTTTACCCAGGAACCTCCCAAGTTTTCGAACCAACAGAGATAGAGCAATTATATTGTAATCCTGGATTGGATTCTACACCAGATTTGATCTTCTGTAATGGACACTAAGAGTTAATTGGCATAATTTGTTTAAAGTTTTTTTTTCATATTAATGTTAATATCTTGACTGTGATAAATGTACTACAGTTATGTAAAATAATGTTTTTATTTTTGGGAAAACACACTGTAAGTATTTAAAAGCATTATAACTGCAACTGGCTCTCAAATGTCTCAAAGTTTGAGAAAAAATACAGTTGACCCTTGAACAATGTGGGTTTGAATTGTGAGGGTCCACTTACACGTGGATATTTTTCAACAGTAAATATTGTAATACTAAATTGTCTGTGGTTGGTTGAATCTGGGGATGTGGAGAAACTATAAATTATATGCAGATTAACCCCCACTTTGTTCAAGGGTCAACTGTATGTAGATATATAGATACACACATATATAGATACAGGCTTACGGATAAGCAGAGAATAACAAAACCAATGTGGTAAAAATTTAACATTTGGGAGAGCTTTACACTATTTTTGCTCTAAGCCTGAAATTATACAACAAAAAGAAAAGGAAAGAAAAGAAAATGCCAAGGTCAAAATTTTCTTTCATGCCCTCATTTTATTTGACATTGCTCACCACTCCTCTTGAAAACTCCTATTCCCTGAATTGCATGATACTGAATTCTGTGATGTTAGATGCATGGCTTCAGGTTGTTATGAAAACACTGCTTTTCCCTAGAGTTTCTCGTCTTTTTGGTCTATACCTTCCCTAACTAGTAGCATCTAGTTTTATGGCTTACACCACCACTTTGGAAGTTAGAGTTCCAAATTTATATCTCAAGCCCAGATTTTTCCTTGTATTCTTTACTTCTTTAACCAATTTCTTACTGGATGCCTTCATTCTAATTTCCCATAGGCAACTCATTCAGAAAATGTTCAAAGCTGTATGTTATTTTTCTCTTGAAACCCAACTGCTGCTTCTGCATTTCTATACTTACTAATTGCATCAGTCACCACAACCAAAAACATGGTAGCATCCTAAATCATATTCACCAAGTTATATACTGAAAACACACTAATCTCTCTTGTCTCCATTCAAACTGACATTCATTCATTCAACAAATATTTATTTTCTATATATTCAGCACTGGGACTAGAGCAGTGAACAAGATGTATGTAGCTCGGTTTTGGTTAAGTTTGTTTTCTAATGGGAAAAGCAGACAATTAAATGTAAGTCCTCTTTACCACTTAAAGAAATTTGTATTACCAAGTATTACTAAGTAGCATACAGATTCAGTATAGAAAATCTGAAAAAAGAGAAATTAAATCACCCCTATCCCACTGCCATCATATATTGGGACAATTACTGCCACTAGTGTGATCACTTTAAAAAGCATCTGTGATCATGACTTACCACCCCTCTGCTTAACATTCCTCAGTAGCCCTCCAGTGGCCATCGGACAGCCTCCAAACACCTTGATAAGGCTTCATACCCTGGCCTTTGCTTACCCAAAGGTTCCTTTCGCTTCTTTGTCCTATTCTCACTCCCCCAATCTTCCTCAAATTTTTTCTAGAGCCATCTTGAATAACTTGATTTTGCCAGAGTGCTATACTATACTCCTTCCTACTCTGCTGGGACACCACTGGACCTGGTGCATATTTCTACAATGCAAATATCACCCAATTGCTGATTTTTATTTATCTCTTTCTTTACCGAGCTCCTGAAGTTAGAAAGGACTTATTGCTCATTAATTTACCAGTACTTACCATACTTGATGTATAGTAGATGTCCACAAATATTTACTGAAATAATTAAATCAAAGCACGGTCATATGTATTATCCCTTAAAGTATAGAATAAAGAAACAAAATGTATTTTGAACTTTTAGAATTTAGTCACTGCAAGTTGTTATTAGTAATAATTACATTGCCTTGAGGGACAAATGTAATTACTGATGTCCAATATCATCATAATTTAAACATAGTTATTGAAAATCTGCAAAAACACTTCCCCCATAAATACAGCATCCCAAATAGAACAGTGCCTTCTCCAAAAATGTACTTTTATTCAGCTTTGTAATTCTTACTAATTTGACATTCTATTTATTCAGAAAAACCAAACTCAATAAATGCATAAATCAATATATTAGTTAGTTGTGTTTTTAAACTCTCTGCTTTGACCAATGTACTTGAAGTTTGGCCCTAGGCCAAGACAATTTTGAAGGTGAGGTAGGTTTCTGGTGTTCTTTTGGAATAAGTATTTACTATTTGAAACTAAGAGTTAAAATATAGCACCTTAACACTTTTTAATTTTTCTTTATATAGTAGAATATAAAAACCCCACTGATGGAATCACTTCTAAGGAGGAAGGAGGAATACAGACCATAATACCTTTGTTACGTTCTGAAATGAAAACAAAATGTTGAGGGTCTGCTCATGCCTTTCCTTCCTGTAAGTACTTGGGAATAAAAAAACAAACTTTTTTTGCCTTTCTCATTTGATAGGTGCATATTAAAATTACTGTTATTTGTTGCACCCTTTCCCGAACAAATTGTCCTTTTAAAAATATTGTTATTTACAAAATTTAAACATTTTATTCACCTGTAGAGGTGTCTGTAAATGGAATCCAGTGTGACAGTTTGTGTAGTTGGTAAATTTTGAAAAGTAAGTGTGTTTTTGCTGAATGTACAAAGAAAATAATTTACAGTAAGAGCAAAAACTTATAAAAGTCAAAACAGAAAGGTAAAGAGAATTGGTTAGAGGTCTTTCTGTCAGTAGGGAAAGGTAAGGAGTATCTGAAATAATATAAGCAAAGGCTTTAGTTTTTGTTATTCTCGGTTGTTTATCCTCTTTTATAATTATAGTTCAAGCACAGAAATAGCAAAAAATTATTCAACTATGAAATTGTGGTAGTAAGTCATTTGGACAACATTTAATTTTATAGCCTATGGGAATTTATGTTAAATGATTAAGACAGAATATGGCAAAGACTTGGAAGTTTTAGTTGAAGTTAGACAATTTGCTTACAACCGTACAGCAAAATGAATTAAGTAAACTAAACTAAGTTTTATTGTTTAAATATTCTTTTAGCCATTCCAAACTACTTATATTTTCTAGACTCTGTCAACCTCTCATAATCTAGTAAAGGAGAGCAATTTACAAACACCATAATGTGATAAGAGATTGGAAAGAATGGCATAGATTAGTCTGTATGTGTGTGCACTTGAACACTCACATTCCCAAAAGTGCATCTGGGATGGTTTTACAGAGAAGGCAACATTTTATGCGCATGTTAAAGAGTGCATAGCAGTTTGTGAGATAGAGATTGGCAAGGAGAGGAAGTGTGTTTCACACATGCAAAGATGCTGAGGTATGAATGAGCATGGTATAGTTAGCAACTGGTGAGAAATTTGATAAATATCACTGACCACATTTTATGTTATCTATTATTCTAAAAAGAATGTTTTCCCAATATTATTTCACCATGTGATCCCTTCCTCAAATGCAGTATTTGGAAACCCCATTTGTAAACAAATTATCTCAGATAATCTCAGAAACAGATGCTTTGTTTGATTAGAGTCTACAGATAACTCCCTCCACCCCCAACCCCCTCAGGTGATCTCTGATGAGATGCAGAGAAATCCCTAGAGATCATCACCCCAGCACAGTTTGAAGTTCATTGCCCTAGGTTGTCTGGACCAATACTATTTGTGTGCAGATTTCTCCCTAGTTTACATGTTTGTCACCTGTAGCTTACATGTTTGTCAAACTCTGAGCTGAGATATCAATTTTTTCTAATTGCCTGTACATCACTGCAGAGTTTTGCTACCACAGCTATTTGCACCTTAACTAGCTGTGTCAGGCAGAATGGGTGAAGTTATACTGTTATAACAAACAAACCCCAAGTCTCAGTGACTTAAGACAACAAAATTTTTTTTTCACTCATGCTATATGACACAGGGAACTAAAGACTCTGCCCATTGTAAACACTCAGGAACCCAGACTGATTAAAGCACCTTCTCAACTTCTTCCATGATAGTCTTGACAGAGAGAAGAGAATTTGCTTCTTAAATCTGCCACAGAAGAGGCATATTTCATTTCCATTTCACATTTTATTGGCCAGATGAATCCATGAATCTATGCCACACTTAATCAGTGTCAGGGAAACGTAATCCTAACATGTACCTGAAAGTATAGAAATGCTTAGCAAACTGCACTGATGACTTCTACACTACCCATGCCTATTCTTCCTACTGATGAACTTCCTCCTTAATTACAAGCATATTTAATTTATACCTTTATTTGGTATCTGTGTGATTAAAAGGAACCTCATGGTTCTCTCTCTGAAAGAAGAGCTTCAGAATTTGATAGATAGCTAAATAAGCAACTTTGCCTTGGCTATGACTTAAAAGCAGTAAGAGTGACCTACGGCAAATGATGGCTGGACAACAGAAAAAGAATGCAGTATAAGCAGAGGGAACATAATATAAGGAACAAAAACTAGAAGGGGAGACAGTCAGTGTAACAGTAGTGTGCATTTTTGTCAGTGATGTACTTTCTAGTCTATCCTATTTAACACCAGGTTATTGAATGCTATATACATTTGGGTTCATGTATTTTAACTATATTTCCCTAACAATGTCGGAAGCTCATCCTTTCAATATTTATTTGAAAATAAAATGGTTAAAAGTTTTGCTGAGAGCATCCTTATTGTATGTGTGCATATGTCTGTGTGTATACACATGTATATAGTTAAGTAGTAAAGTTAGTCATAAATAAGTGCAAAAAATTATACAATATATATCTGGTGTAAAGCCTGAACGAATTCATTTTTTGGGGGGTTTTGTTTTCTATTTCTTAATGGGATGTGGGTGCTGCCTTAGCCAGAAGGCATTATAGAGTCTTTATCTAGATTGACGTCTCAATCTTCTATTGAGGTCTGTATCTCTCACCTGTTGTAACTGCTATGTTCCACATTTTATCATGCTGTGCTAGTTGCTTTAGGCTATCAGAAATGTTAATTGTGGTAATTTGTCAGTGTCCTTCTGCTTGCAGTTGCTTTCATTTCAGTCCTTAAATCTTTCTTCCTGAATACAGAATTAATCAACTGTACTACTAGGTCAGTCACTGTTGCTACTTCTCTTCCTAATTGCTGTTGTGTTCATCTGTATGATATTGGAACCGCCACTTCCACTGTAAACCAAGCACCTCTCCTCTGTTACATCTCTCAATTACTCCTGCCTTTTTACTGCTGCCTTCTTTCTGCTGCAGTAAGGGTATTTTATAGGACTCTTACTTTGGGTTGAAAAGCAGTTTTTTTCCAAAAGATATTTCCCTTCCCCTTTAAACAGTAAACTTAATAAACACAGAGCACCTATATTGGTAGATACTGTGCTAAACGCTAGGGATTCAGAAATGGATTGAAAACGGTCCTTGTATATATGCTCCCAAGTACCTCTTAGGGGGTCCCAAACCAAAGTATTTAAAGCAGTCAAAGAAATCCCTTAAAAAAGGAGTGGGTTGGGGACTTCCCTGGTGGTCCAGTGGGTAAGACTCCGAGCTCCCAACGCAGGGGGCTGGGTTTGATCCCTGGTCAGGGAACTAGATCCCGCATGCATGCCGCAAATGAGAGTTCACATGCCGCAACTAAGAGTCTGCGTGCCGCAACTGAGTCTGCATGCCGCAACTAAAAAGTCCACAGGCCGCAATGAAGATCCTGCGTGCCACAGCTAAGACCCAGCGCAGCCAAAATAAGTAAATAATTAATTATTTAAAAAAAAAAAAAGAAGAAGTGGGTTAGATGTAAGACAATAATGAGTAACCAGGACTATGGTGAACAAGATTGTTCATAAAGATTGAAGGTAAATAATCAGAGATCTTTCAATTTATGTGTGAGTAAAAATCTTGAATTTGGAATTTTGTGTTGGCAATAGGTCTAAAAATTTTTAAACACTGTATGAATCCAATAAAACCTATCTGTGGATTGGATAAAACCTTAAGACCACCAAAGTTGACTTTTGATGTAAGCCATTTACAATGTGATGGTTTATTTACTCTTCTGCACTTCCTAAAAATGTTTGCTTATGTGTGATTTACACATTGATCACATAACTCAGATAGCTCTGGGCCTAACTGATAGAAAAGGAGTTAAGGAAATCATTCATTCAAAACCTAAGAAGCAAAAATATGGCTTGGCATCTCAAAGATTGGTAACTTCAACTGAAACTAAGTATTTACCAGGAGCCCATTGAGGCATCACCCTCTTCTCAGGACCAGGAATTTAGAGAGAGAAGCCAGGCAGCATGGCAAGGAAGCAGGAAAGACAGGAGTAATCAAATATACTTAATTTAATTACTCAATTCCTTCCACTAAGCAAACTTCTTGAGTGTGCTATGCCTTAACAGCACTAGGTTAGGCCCAGGTTTACAAATATTTGCAGGTGAAAATCCCTGTGTGTCAGCATATTAGGAAGGGAGATTCTTCAGCAAGAAGACTTGTTGAGGGAGTGATCTCAGGAGAAAAATTTTAAGGAGAGACGAAAGCAGAATATGTCAGATGAAGAACCTAGGCAAAGACATGGTTTCATGAGAAGTTTAGCCTCAGCTTGATCCCATGAGGAGTATGAATCTCAACACAGGGGTTTGCCAGTCTACAGACAGGGTAGCGGGGGTAGGCTATTACATCCTAATATCAGTAAGTCATTTGTTAGAGCTGCTGGAAGGGGGGCTATAACCTCCTAGTGTCTTCAGGTGTGATGGCTCCAGTTAGCCAAGAGCAGTCTTCCAGTGAAGAGTAATGAAAGTTAATACCAACACCACAGCTGTGTGCCTGGCTTGGTAGAGGCAATCTGGACAACAATAGAATATGTTGCACCCTGTGTTCAAAGAGATTAGAAATTAGTAGGGGAGACAGCCAAGTATACAAAAAGGCATGAGGAATGCTATAACCGAGATGGTTTTTAAATGCCATGGGAATAGAGAGGAGTAAGGAGTAGGTAAGGGGAGATTGGCAGACTTCATAAAGGACCTAGTAATGAAGCTGATCAGTGAATATGCGTATGAATATTTCAGGTGGAGGAAGTCATTTGGAACAGAAGCAATAACTTGTATAGAGGCCTAAAGGAGTGAGAGAATATTCAGGTCTACCAGGCACTGAAATGAAAAGTGTTTCCTGAGGAGCTAAAACTGGAAAAGTTACCATAACTAAAGAGAGTCTTTATTATTATGCCTAGATATTTGGACTCTTTCTTCAAAGTGGTGTGTAAGCATTAAGCGTTTTAGCCAAAGAAGAGGACTTATACAAATAAAAGAGAGAAATAAATATACTATATATGTGCCTACACCAAAAGAGATCCAGAACAGAAGCAAAATGCAAGGCTGTAACTCCATGTTTGCAGTGTGGAATGCATCCTTAATCCTCTGGGTGACTGCAGAAGAAGTTGCAGGAGTGAACACAGATAATTATTTTTATTATAGAACCAGTGGGAGGCAGCATCATTTAGTGGAAATTGCATTAATTAGTATATAAGAGAAATATCCCTCTATTTTATCCCCTTCAAATTCTGAAACAATCACGCTTTTTTGGAAAAAATTCTTCTTAATCTGAAAAATAGATGAAACAGGGCACTTATAATACACAAGGCATAGGCAGTGATTCCTTTTTCAGCTCATGAAAAAAAGATTATTGATCACAAGCGTCTTGAAAATATCTTCATGGTATTTGGCTAACTGCCATTCATGCCAGTCAGTTGAAAATAATGGTCTCTAGCAGCACAGTAGCTATACCAAGCTTTCTGTAAGAAGGACAACTTTAAGGAAGGAAATCTTGGTGAAAGCTTATTACGAAATTTAGGGATTGCCAGGGCAAACAATATTTGATTTGATAATTATCATTATTATTATTAAATTTTAATACATTCCATATTCAGGACAAAGATTTTAATGGCAACTCTGGTGAATAAAAGAAGGCTTGAGAAAACAACACTGAGGGAAATAATTAAAATTAAAAGCCTGTTAACTTATCTTAAAGGGGATATATATATATATCACGGTTCAGACAGCTTCTTAGCACTGATTTATAGATTAACGGTTGTAATGGTTACTGTGGTGAGCCATTCAGATTTCCCCTTCAAAACAGAGGCATTCATTTCCCCAGGGGCTGGAAGTGTCATAGAGACATTCAAGTCCCTCTCCAAGAGCTACCCTCTGCCAAAAAAGCTGCCTCACCCAAGGTCATGACTGTATTAATTTATTATTTATCAGCTCTAGATTCACCCTTCAATACCTACTCTGCAATAACGGACAGAATTCTTTAAGCATTTCTCCTTTGTGGTGAACACGATGTTAAGCTTTCTCACTAGAGGTCGCTGTCGTGACATTGCAGGAGAAAGAAATTTCTGCTGATTCCTGCGGCTGTGCCACTAGTCAGAGGTGTGAGTTTGAGGACCTCAGGTGGTATTCTGCCCCAGCCAGGTGTGAAGAACATGCAGTCCCTTGGCGACCTTACAGCTCTGGCTTTGCCTGTTGATCACCTCCCCCGGCCCTCTCAACACTAATATCATATGGTCCCAGCCTTTCTTTAGCACTGATGCCCACACTTTTTTCTGCACAACCATTCACCCACCCACCTTATGTTGCTTGTTTGCTTGATCAGTGACTATGGACCTAGCTCCACCTAGAGAACCCAGCAAAATTTTTGGCATCCAATGAGCTGCAACTCCACCTTCTCCAGTGAAATCTGCATGCTTGCCCTGGGGAAGAAGGTCTCCTTCCAAGTTGGTATCTCCTTGGGTACTGTCTCCTCAGCCACAGGGCACCATATAGAGTTCTCTTACATCTTATAATTATTCTTTTATCATAGCTTAATAGTTATTTATATTAAATTCCCCTGTTTTAATTATAGTTTCTCTGGGTCCCAGTACTTCCTTCTATAAAACAGGCACTAAAAACCCACAAAGATCACATGTTGTTTCTGAGGATCAATTGATATGATGTATGTACAGCATTTTGTTAAGCGCAATGTGCAATATAAATGCAAGCTATTTTATTTTTATATTAATAAATAATGGTAAATGACTGACTTTGCAAACTTCATATCTGATTATTGATACAAATGTTTGGTTATTATGCCACCACCATTCCTGATTCTGAAAAATAGTCTAGTTGTTTGTGGCTTATTTTCAAATTGTCATTCTCACTCATGCAGAAAAGTTGAAAATGCAGGCTGTGATATGATGAAACATCCCCTTCTCTATCATAAAATTTTACTTAGAGGAAGAATTCTGACTGAAGTGCCGTAAGAACATGATAAACAGTTGAAGACTAGAAGTGCAAAATCACCCAAGCAAGTTTACAAAGCTTAGAGATCCCAGGCAGTTGATATTTATCACACAGCTGAATGCTAATGCATCCGGGAAAATAACATCAGCTCCAGATGCAACTATTAGGTATGTGCTTTGGGACAGGTCATCTGTGCTTTTCATCTGCCAACTGAATCCTTTAAAGGGAGTGCATGATGAACTTTGGTGAGAAAAGGAATATGGAGAATTTAAACACCACTATTAATTTTGTCTTACCTCTGGAAATACTCTGACCTAAATAACACATAAATATATTAATTTAATGTTATTTTTCACTTGGTAAATGGCTTTGAAATATTATCAAGTATTCAAATTAGTAGTATAGAAAAAAACTGAGTCAAGAAATTGAAACGTAAATCCTTCTGTATGAATTGTGCAAGTGATTTTGAAATATTTTAAGTATCCAATTCAAAGGTGTAAAAAAGAATAAAAGCAGTCAAAAAAGTCAAACATAACTTTTTCTGTACCAAAGCTACTTCCCTCAACTTGAATGGTCAAAATATTATAGGTATTTTTGGTTAGATTATCTTGTTATCAAACAATTTTTAATGTCCTTCATGGTATTTCAAAGACAGTAAAAATGTGAAAATTGAATGTTTACCTTTGGTAATATCGTAATTATTTAAAATGCCTTTAAGAGTGAATTTAGACTAAGTAATAGTGACATTTTCATGTTCTAGGAGAGTATTTCACCAATTGAAAGGAATATAATGGTGTGCATTACTACCACATGTGTCTGAATCTGAATAAAAATTGCTATTGCTATTAAATTTGTTGTCCCAAGTTTAATTCTGCAGGAGCAGTTGCTGCCACAGAGTTTGGAGACAAGATGTTTATTAGAGGATGGCTGATGACAAGGGCTGGCCAACATAACTGGCTGGGTAGGTCACTGTCTACTTTGCTGTTTAGTGCCTCTACCATGGCGGATGATTACTTTTGAGTGTTACAGTGATACAAAGACCTTCTATTTACACTTCATGCCCATTCTTGTAGGTACCTCCATATGCCTCTACCTTAGAACTTCTTTTTCCTAACCTTCCACTCTTTTTCCTTCCAGGCCCCTGACAAGCTGGCCAGACTATTTGCCACTGTCCATGAGTCTGTATATACTTTGAACTTGGGATACTCCTCTTTTTACACAAAAGGTATGACTAGGTGAACTGCCTTAAGCTCTGTTCACTGGGAAGATTTTCTTTACCACTGTCTCTCAAGGTCATTACTGTGTGAGGTGGTAATTCAACTACCACCCACTTTTCAACTTGTGGCCACATGCTAAGCCAAACAATGTGTAAACCATTCTTGGGCTTTTTTCTCCTCCTTCAGATGATGATATAGCCTTCTCCCATGTAGCCATAGGAGTGAGCTGAGAGTGATGCTGACAGTGATGGGGGGCTGGGTTACCTGTCATGCAGCTTACTTCTGGCCACTACTCCTTTTCATGCTCGATACTGGATGTACCATTGCCATCTTACATTTGATTTTTGCTGGATTTATCCAACCTTATGATTTGGTGATTCTCACAGGTTCTAACTCATGATGAACAGCTCTGGCCATATGGTGACTTGGTGTCCTACGGGCAATCATTCCATCTCCACCAGAAGTTGTTTTTCCAAAGGAATATAATTATTTGTTGCTGATGGCAATGCTTTGTTTCAGAACCGCCAGGATCTTGTATTGTGATTCTGTTACTAGGGCTTGCCACAATTTCCACACAACATCTTTTCCCATTGTTGATATTTCCAACATGATAGCGTCTGCCAAATCTTATGGCCTAAGCAGAAAGGCTGCTTGCACTGCGGTACTGAACTGCTGCAGAGCCCTCTTATTCTCTGTTTCCTGTTCAAAGCCGGCAGCCTTTCATGCTACACAATATTTGGGTGGGAGCAGTATTCCTAAGTGTGGAATGTGCTGCTTTTAGAACCTGAAGAGACCTGCTTGCCTTTTACATCGGAGGGAATGTCTCAGCATGCCCTGACTAGAGGACTTCTAAAATTTTAAGGCTGTCATTGGCTCTGCATCTTTGCAGGGTTTATCTCCTATTTCTTGTGAACTTGTGTGTTTTTCCAAGGCCTCTATATTCTAGCCATCTCTTGCTTCTTTATGCTACCAAAGATGTTCGTGGACTTTCACACTTGGCTTTCAATTGTCTGCTATTCTCCCTCAGCTGCTGGTTATCATTTTGTACTGGGACAGTGGCACTTAGCTATAGCTATCCAATCCCATTATCTTTTTTTTTTGTCCATGAGAGAAACCCCTGCATTCCCAGATCAGAGTGGGTTTAATCTTTTAACAACTTTATTGAGATATAATTCACATACCATATCATTCATCCATTTATAAAGTCTACATTCAATATTGTTTAGTATATTTACAGTGTTGTACAACCATCACCATGATTTAACTTTATAATATTTTTGTACCCCTGAAAGAAAACCACGCCCATTAGCAATCATCTCACCACCCTACCTGCTACTCCCAGCCCTAACAACCATTAACTAACTTTGTATCTCTATAAATTTGCCTATTCTAGACATTTGATATAAATGAAATAATACAATATGTGGTTTTAAGTGACTGGCCTCTTTCATTTAGTATAATATTTTTTCAAGGTTCATTCATGTGGTACCATGTATCAGTACTTAATTTCTTTTTATTCTTGAATAATATTTAATTGTATGAACACATCACATTTTATTTATTCATTCATCAGTTGATGGACATTTAGGTTGGTTCCACTTTTGGCTATATCAGTAATGATGCTATGAACATTTCTGTACAAGTTTTTGTGTAGACATATTGTTTCCTTTCCTTAGGAATATACCTAGGAATGGGATTTCAGGGTCATATATCAATAGTAACTCTATGACTAAATTTTTGAGGAACTGTTTTCTAATGAGACTGGGCCACTTTTCATTCCATCAGCAAAATATGAGGGTTCCAGTTTCTCCACATCCATATCAATACTTATTATTGTCTGTATTTTTCATTATAGCCATCCTAACTGGATATGAAGTGGTACCTCATTGCGGGTTGATTTTTATTTCCCTAATGAATAATGATGTTGAGCACAATTTTTGTGCTTCTTTATCCTTTTATCTAATATTTTCTTCATAATTATCACATACCAGGTACATTGCACCTTCTAGGGCATTCCCTCCCATTGGTACACACTACTAACTCACCAGCAGTGAAGGTTTTAACAATTTAAACCTTCAATTTAAACCTTTAAACCATGCTGTACTTGCCACCAGGAGTCTTCATAGAAGTTTGGGTGGTGAGTGATCTAGCTCCAAAACACCATCTTACTGCCTGCTTTCTCAAATCACTCCTGGTGCCAACTCTTGCTGATTGAATTTTCCAGAAGCAGATGTGAGAAAGAGTTTGTGGTATAAGCTATTTTATTAGGAATCAACATTTGTAAAGGGAGACAGAGGAAGGAGGATTGTCAGAGGATGAAGTCAAAGTGAAATGCAGGCCTGACAGAACTGGCTAACCTGGTGGAGAGTTCTGGAACAACACTTGCTCATCACAGTGTCTTGTTTGAGGCCAAAATGGTCAGGTCTTTATATCCTTGTCTGACCCAGCCACCAGATGTGGGCTGCCCTCAGAAGGGTGTACCTCAAGTAAGGCCAATCTCTGCAGATGAGGTAAAACCAGAAGGAGCGGACAGCTGGAGGCTGTCTGCTGACTTCCCTCCCAAAAGCTGGGCAACAAATCTTTTCCTTCCATAGTGATCTGGGTATCGCATCACCATGTCTACCACGTATGTTGTACTTGGATACAACTTAGAGGCCTTCCTAATAATTGTTATATACTATTAAGTAGCTTTTGCTCATGTTGAATAATCTTCAAACATCAAATAATTAAGGGATGAATATGAAGTGTTGACAGATATCATATGCAGGGGTTAATTTCCTCTTTTCAGTTATTTACTTATTTGCATATATTTATATTTTGCTGCCTATTTATCATTCTGTAGAAATAGAAGTACAAACTGGTTTTCTCTTGATGACACACATAAAATTGCATAGCCTGAGAGAGTTACTTGGTCTTGAATGAAAAAAATCAATCAGTCACTCTCTTTATATATATATGTATACACACACACACACACACACACACACACACACACACACACTACTCTGGTAGTTTTTATTGCTTAACATTCTTTCTTCTTAAATTTAGATATTGCTCAAAATGATTTTCTCTCATTTGAAAACTCTTGTCTGCAACAGGCACTTAATTTCATGCCAAAGAAGTTTATTATAAAATAAAAGGTAAAATTTTACCCAAAGTTCCACTAGCCTTAAGAGAGAACCATAGACACATTTCTCACATTTTTCTAGGCTTTTCTATAATTTGACCTTTTGATATTAGAACATGACTCTTTCGATATTCAACTGTTATATTGCAAATGCACTGAACTTTCATGTTTTGGACATTCACTCTTGGGTGTAGAATTGACTGAAATAAAATGTAATACAATATGCACTTTGAAGAACCTAACTCAATTTAGGCCATTTTGTTACAGAGAAACAAATGTACTTATAAAAGGCAAATCGTATTGGAATTCCTACCTTAAGTGGCAGGTACACTACCCATTTATACTTAATACAAAGTAGTTTCAAATATGCTTATATAGAGGTGAATAACAAGGAAAAATACTTTTAATACACATTTATATATTGCTTTCTAGGCAATGACTTTCTCGTACAATATGTATTTTATTTTTTTCTCAACAAGTAGACATTTCACTTGATATGCTCTAATGGCTTCTGTATTTTAATAACTTGTATATTTATTTAACTAAAGAGGGTCCAGTATCTGTCCCTTATTCTAAGTATTTTACACTGGTCTATGTTTTCAACACTTTAACTTCGATGTGTCTGTATGTTGCCTGAAAATTGTGAATTCCAGTGAGTTGAAATGAAAGGCAAATGAAAGTGAATTTTTAGCATGAGAAAGAGTGGTAAGTTCTTATCCCAACTGAAATGCACACACACACACATACACACACTGAGACACACACACACACACACACACAACATGGGCTTCTATGCTATATCAAGACACCTGGGAGTTTATTTGATTTTTCTTCTCCTGTATAGAATTTATCACAATAAATAAGAGATAGACTAGAAATGGGTCGATGGGCCCATCTCAGCTACCAGAATCACAGGATTACTTCTCATCCTAAAAGGCCCAAACAAAATAGCTGCTAAAGAACAGAATGGTAAATTTCCTCTGTGGGAACACAGTTGTCTGTCCATACAACTCAACTGCTAGTAATTTGGGGACATACTTTCTTTAAAATCCTTTTCAGTCCTGGCAAATTCCTGAAGAGAGGTGATTCTTGTTAAGTGAAATCTTATGACTTCCTATTCTTTTTTCTGCCTCTGAGTTGAGATAAAATGTGGGCTACAACTTAAATTGAAATAATTACTCTCTTAAGAAAAATAAGTATAGGAATAAATTGGATCTGTATTATATGAGATATTGAGATACTGTCAAATTATCAGTCCTTCATTCTTTTCCCCTGTCATCATGTCTCTGTGTTTGTTTGTTCTAGCACTAGATGACAACCTTGGCAGCAGAAACTACTGATTTACATCTCTTCTATTAATAGGACATCTAGAGAACTCAGGAATATATATCTGGTTATGGGGAAAAAAACCTGCTTTATTTACCAAAACATGTTTATTTTAATGAACAACCATCATATATGTGAGGCATATATATATGAAACCAGATATAACTTAGAAGGAGTTCTTTGAAACTAAGGTTTATGTCATAAGAAAGAGCATTAAACTCCCTAAAATAATTTAATAATCTTGCTCATTTTTTTTTTCAGATATAGAAGATTTTCTTTCCATAAATCTCTTTTCTTCAAATCAAGCTTCAAAGCTTTTAGCTGATCTGGTTTACCTCTGTCCGTGGCAAAATTTTTGAGAACCATAACTTGGCCTTAAAGCATGACATGAATCAAAGTCTTGCCTTTAAATAAATAATTTAAAATACTGTATTATCTAAATAAGTCATTCTTTCTGAGTGCTGGCACTACAAACTATTCTCTTTAGTCAGAACTATAACTTAAACTGAAACTCAGTTACAACAGCTAGAAGCTAGATTTTCTATTTTTTTGTCCTCATGACATTTTTATCCAATTAAGAGGCATGTGGAGCAAGGATCAGGTACAGGAACTAGTTGGCACTCAGTTCCTAATTCTTTTCCCTTCTCTCTCACATCTTACCAAGACTCTGGAACCTAAAATGTATGCACAGGGTAGTTAATTTTTTTTTTTTTTTTTTCCGGAAACCAATTGAACTTGTATTGACACCAGCTACATGACTCTTCTTAGTAGCCTTATGGCAATGGATAAAGTGGCTTGACCCAAGATAACACTGATTAGACTTAGCAATGTTACTTTTAAATAAAACCAACCCTATTTTCCCCAAAGTGGCTTAGATTTCATAATGGTCACAAACTAATACTACAAATAAAACATTTAAAATTTTGATCCAAGCCTTTTCTATCCTCCCACACTTGAAAGGTACCTGATGAACACCAATTTCCCAATCCTAGCATCACTAGCTTACAAACCTTAGGGTTAAAAACTCCCTTCTCATTTACCTAATGTTCAATTTCCATCAGTTTCAATATACACTAGTGTAAATACCATGACTATTTTGCATGAAGTTAAGTATTCTACAGATCACAGAGTCATGGGATTGAACCAGGAGCTCCCATCTTTTATGTGAACTTCAGTGGTACCATGGAGGCCAAGGCAATTTATTAGGTTAACCAGGATTTGTTTCAATTTGTAAGAGAAACATCTTGCAACAGGTTTATTCAATTCTCATAAAAAATGGTGGTATTCCTTTACTTTTCGCCTTTTGGAAGCAGCAGTTACATATATGGAATAGTAGATTAAGTTTAAAAATGTGGGCCTTGGTCAACTTTATTTTTCTGCATATGATCATGATAAAGGATCATGACATCCTTCACATTTCCAAGGAAAACCTAATTTAAAGTTTGTCCTTGCCAAACTCCATAAAACAGCCATTTTAGAGTAAACCAGCAGAGCATTGCATCACCCCAATAAAGCTGTAGGTTTCATCACATGCACCAACAAATCTACATGGCTAGTTTCTGCACTCCTCTTTTACAGAATTTTACACCTATTGTACCAAACAGCATTTTAAATACGGACATATCAACTCCCTAATAAAGCAAAAACAAAAGCATTTCCCTTATTAGAAACAAGATACACCATCACTTAAAGTCTTGAAACATTATTCCACTTTAACTTTCAGAATTTGACAATGCATTCAATGAAACAATCTGCAGACAGCTAGTTTTAACAGACAGATTAAAAAACACTTTTAAGCAGACATGGATGTCCTAAACTGTTTATTAGGTAAGAATTTTACAAACATTACTTAAATTAGCGGTAGCGGTGGAGCTGGAGAGTATTGCGCCTTCTCCAGGCTGTGTGGTGAGAACCGCGGATCCTGTGGTGGAACTTGTGGCCCTTGCCAAGGCCGCGGCTCTTCCTGCCTGCAGACGTCAGCCCCCACATCTCCCTGTGCTTGTGGACTGGTTTGGTGATCCACTGGGTGTCAGGGTTTCTTCTGATAACTTTATGGAATGGATCGATGAGGATAACCTCAAAAAATCTGTACATAGAATCTTCACCAACCGAGTAAGAATTCAGGACCCTCAGGGCCCCACAGTGGCGTCCAGCTCGCTCCTTGGCAACAGACTGAAGGCTTCCAGCAAACTTGAGCTGGTTGACACCATGGTTGACAGGCGTGCTGTAGGTGGCGCCCTTAGGAACTGGGCGTTTGCAGCCACTGCGGCGCACACGAATCCGATATATGACATAACCTTGCTTGGCCTTGTAGCCCAGCCTGCGCGCCTTGTCGGGCCGGGTGGGGCGGGGGGCCGTGCAGCGCTGAGAGCCGGCAGTACTGCTGCCAGCAGCGCACCCTGAGCAGAAAGCGCATCACGTCCGACTGCTTCTTCCTCCATAGCTCCTGGATGTTCTTGTAAGCGGCCGTCTCGGCTCACCTGCTGGCTGCCGCCAAACGGAAAGGAAGGACCCTTTCGGTAGCTAATTTTTAACCTCTGCTGTCATGAAGAGTTTGTAGCTTAGAAACCAGTTCAATTCATCATCCGTGTATTAAGCACCCATTATGAACAAGCCACTATGTTAGGGATTCAAAGATGAAGAGGACATTGCCTTATCCTAATGAAATTATATCGAATTGGACTTCTACATACTGCATACAGTTAAAACCACTTCCTTACCACCACTAACCCCAATAACGTTTTCTTTTTTATTAAGAACTAGATATATCTGTATGGGCCCCTGTTCATTGCCTGCTCTCAGATCTCTTTGAAGCCTGTTTCTATTGCCTGTAGCTTAGATCTTTCTCCCCTCTTTCTGAATGCCAGAGCTCAGCCACATACAGACACCATTTTGACCTAATAAACTGATGGATAACTTAATCTGAGTCTCAGCAGACAGGATGCCTCTTTATTATATAATTATATAACCCAGATCAGGCAGGAATCTTAAGTTTTCAGTATCTGTGGCCAATATTTTTTTTGTCTTTCATTGACTTTGTTCTTGTTTGAGATCATTTGTCAGGATCCATATACTTCCTTGTATGACAGAGTGTCTAACTTCAGAAGGTTATATTCACAAAGACTGTTTAGAATCTAAATGTTTGGGGAGATCTTCAAGATGGCGGAAGACTAAGACGTGCAGATCACCTTCCTCCCCACAAATACATCAGAAATACATCTACGTGTGGAACAACTCCTACAGAACACCTACTGAACGCTGGCAGAAGACCTCAGACCTCCCAAAAGGCAAGAAACCCCACATACCTGGGTAGGGCAAAAGAAGAAAGAAAAAACAGAGACAAAAGAATAGGGACGGGACCTGCACCAGTGGGAGGGAGCCATGAAGGAGGGAAGCTTTCCACACACTAGGAAGCCCCTTCGCGGGCGGAGACGGCGGGTGGCGGAGGGGGGAAGCTTCGGAGCCACGGAGGAGAGCGCAGCCACAGGGGTGCGGAGGGCAAAGCGGAGAGATTCCCGCACAGAGGCTCGGCGCCGAGCAGCACTCACCAGCCCGAGAGGCTTGTCTGCTCCCCCACCGGGGCGGGCGGGGCTGGGAGCTGACGCTCCGGCTTCAGTCGGATCTCAGGGAGGGGACTGGGGTTGGCTGCGTGAACACGGCCTGAAGGGGGCTAGTGCGCCACGGCTAGCCGGGGGGGGGGGGGGGGGGGGGGGGAGTCCGGGAAAAGGTCTGGAGCTGCCGAAGAGGCAAGAGACGTTTTCTTGCCTCTTTTTTCCTGGTGCGTGAGGAGAGGGGATTCAGAGCGCCGCTTAAAGGAGCTCCAGAGATGGGCGCGAGCCGCGGCTATCAGCGCAGACCCCAGAGACGGGCATGAGACGCTAAGGCTGCTGCTGCCGCCACCAAGAAGCCTCTATGCAAGCACAGCTCACTCTCCACACCGCCCCTCCAGGGAGCCTGTGCAGCCCGCCACTGCCAGGGTCCC